>NC_056743.1:230373854-230736354 GCF_019279795.1 Protopterus annectens | reverse complement strand
ACATTGTCACTACATTAATAACAGCACTGCACTGCACTCTCAGAAAAGAAACATGGCTCCCTAGCATGCACAAATTAATACTTATCAAACTTCTCCAGTCCTTACGCTACTCAATTTAGACTCATTTCCCTTTTTGTCAGTAGAATGATCAAATGTAGGATCACTATCCCCACCCCTAACTTGCTAAGCTAATTACTGCACCCCTAACTTGCTAACACTCCATTATAAACTTCTGTACACAGATCATGCTTTATCAGTACTGTCTTCAAGCATCTAGGATTTCCTACCCACTATTGTAAAACTCCCTGAATGCTACCAAAAAGTCAGAAAGCACCTTAACTATTACCTGTTTAAAGATACTATGTATAAATGCTTCCTAAACAATAATATAACACAGAGCTTAGTCACAAAGCATATTTCCCTTTCACACTCATTATATTTTAAGCTTCTATAATGCTCAAAGGTATAACCAGCACAGTTCTCCACTGCTCCTCCTTGCTGCTCCCTCCTGATTCTCCCTCCCTCTAGTTAAACAGATTCACTCCATACACCCTTCTTTTCTCTCCATGGCTGTCCAACTCTTTAAACCGCTGTACACTAAACATATATTGTAAATTTAAATGTTGCTTACTCATATGATGGTCTAAATGTTAAAAAGCATTTTATCATGTATCAGCTGCTAATTAACTTGCTTATTGTTAAACTTAAATGTATGGCTACACCTTGATTATTTTTAATGTGTCATGTGTTTATTGTTAAATTAATATGTATGGTTAACCTGTCAGTTTTTAACCTTAGGCTAAACCTGAAAACAGTACATGAGAGTTAGTGTTCTACCCAGTTAACAAAGTGTATTGGTGGTTTACGAGGAATTTGGTAAAATGCGTTTGTTATTTTTCATTAGTTAGACAGATGTAATCAGGTTCATTTTTTATTTTGATGTTCCGATTGGCTGGATGTAATTAGTGTCTTGCTTTAATTGTATTTAAGTTAACTTTTGTCATTCTAATGAATTTTGTTTCTATGGAGTTGTTTTAGGTGTCAGTGTTTTGGGGGATTGCCTGGGTA
The DNA here is from genome assembly GCF_019279795.1 of Protopterus annectens. Lineage (NCBI taxonomy): Eukaryota > Metazoa > Chordata > Ceratodontiformes > Protopteridae > Protopterus > Protopterus annectens. Next base: position 230,735,286 of record NC_056743.1, on the reverse strand, counting down.
GATGTTGTGCATGCAGTGTTTAATGTTTATATATATATATATATATATATATATATATATATATATATATATATATATATACACAACTATATATATATATATATATATATATATATATATATATATATAGATATATAGATATATATATAGAGAGAGAGCTAGAGATAGATAGACATATGTGCGGGGACTTGCCAAAACATATTTTCTTTTCAATCTTTTCTGGATCGATACTTTTTTTTTTGTTTCAAACGTAGATGTTTCTGCACTTTGATGATTTGGTATGCTTCTCTCTCTATAGATAGATAGAGATAGATATTAATGGGGAAATGTAGTGTACCTCATATTAAATTTGCTTTTCGTATTTACCTTTTTAAATAAGATTTTGTGTAGATTCAGCTTCAGAACAGTCATAGTAGATTGTCCATGGAGTTTTGAGGGCATCACTGTCTCTGTTTTGTGTGTGCTATGTGTAAATATTAATTTTTATTGAGTTACATAAATATGATGTGTTTAAAACAGATGCATTAGATTTGACTTTGGTGACATCCTTATTCTACATGTATATGCTGATGTCTTCAGTATGTAGATATTTTAAATCAAAGATATTTTTTCATACCCATGTCAGGGGTTCAGTGTGAGGATTAATATATTAATGGGGGAAAATTCCAATAGACTTCAATGAATAACATACACAATACACTAAAATGTCAAATATATACCTAACAAAAATAAAAAATAATAAAAACTTAACATTCAAATAGGGTAAAATAAATAACAAAACCTCAAAAGATTAATATAAACTAATATGGCATGAAAATTCCATTCATTTCAGTGATAAAAACAGTGAGATTAGCAAGCCTTTAAAAACTTAAATATGCAACACCAACACACAGAAATACCCCCACCTAAAAAAATGCATATTTCTAACATCAAAAAATCTAAAGCACAAATAAAATACAAAAATAACAAATTTGAGAACATAGCCATGTCAAATCAACCAAAATCACAATTACACATATTATCAACTACAAAACACAGCAACCAATACAAATTATAAACACCTCACTACAAATAAAAACATATATTGCTACAATTGCTATATATTCACACTTTTTACAAATGTACAAAAACCTTACAACAGAAATATAAATACAAAAATAATTCAAAGGAAGGAACTGAGAAACAAAACAGTAAAATATATACAGCACATAATTTTGGCCATCAGTTCATCGAGCAGATACTCCATTTAAGGCTACCAATAGATAGGACCAGCCTGTCAAAAAGCCAATAAGTAGAACTATCACATCCTGACTTACTAACAAACAAATGACAGGAAACAAAATACAAAAATAGCAACAACCTTGGCAGAAACTAGCCTTCTAGCCCCTTGCCAAGACCAGGCTAGAGAAAGGTACGGGTGTGTTGATTAAGATGGACCTATCAATATAGATCTATCATTACAGTTAGTTCCATCTTCATTAATCAACCAGAGTCCGAAGCAAATCCTCTTGGAAAGCAGCTCAAGGGATTGTATATCTAATTATCACTGCTCTGAAGAAAGCCTGAACCCAGAGATAAAAATAAAATTGTCAGATATGCCCAGTTAGCTACTGCATAACTATCATCCAAGGATGCAGCTTTGAAAAATGCTTGAAAGGTAGCTACTGTCCTGGTCAAATGAGCTGTCTGTTCAAGGGGCAAAGGTTTATTATATTTCTCATAGCAAAATTTGACATAGTCTGTTAACCACTTTGACAAAGACTTTTTAACACATTAGAGCCTAGTTTCTTTTTGAAAAAGATACAAATTTTCCTAACAGACTTAATTCTGTTCAAGTAAAAGTTAAACTGTGTGTGAGTATCCACACACGGTTAACAACTTTCCTTTTTGTTACAATAACTAGAGAAGAGAAACAGGCAGATCAGTTAAGGTTTGTTTCACTAGCTAATCTGGGCATAAAATATGAATTAGTTTTCTAGTACACAGTTTTGAAACACAAGGCTTCCAATTATGAAATTCTTCTCATGAAGATAACGGCTACTAGGAAGAGCTGTTGTTTCAAAGAGTAACTTTTCCATTATGAAATATAGAGCCCAGGGATGAACAGGGTCCTTCAAATGTGAATGCAATTAAAATGTGCCACTTAGAAAGCCTAGAATAAGGATTTAGTGCTATATAAAAAGTAAAAATAGTTGCTAAGAGAAACTTGATGGAATTAAATAACAGAAACAATAATCAAGTACTGAAGGGGCACAGAAGAAGGGTCCAAGTCAAAGTCTGTGGCCCAGAAAGAGAAAATGCATTGATTTACTTTCATATAATTTTCCTGAAATGAGGATCTGGATCTTGTGTCAGGGAAAGATGGGTCAAAAGACATCACTGGAATTAGGGAAAACATGAGATTAACTGACAGAGGTGAAAATCTAAGAGAGGCTTGCCACATGGTTGAGCCAGGAGAGTTCTCAAGGTCTCACACATAAAGGTATCTCCATAAGGTGAGACCAAAGCAATGGGAACCAAACTTGTCTCACCCAAAATGGATCTATGAGAAGAACCTTACCTTTGCTTGACCTGGCCTTCTGAATGAACTTGGTGAGCTGGGGAATTAAGGGCAATTATGAGAAAAACAAAGTCATTCTGGGAGTAATTTCTGGTTGAGTACATCTTGAGTACATCTTAAGGTTTTTTGTTTTCCCAAGAGAGGAAAAAGGTAAAAAGAGTAGCTTCATTTGACTTTGGTTGGTGAAGTTAACAGGTCACAGAACGGCTCCCCCAATTAAAAAAGAAATCTGCTATTCACTGTCTAAGATCCAACTTATGAGCCATTACTAGTCAGCAACTGGGCTGATCCGCTAATGAATTGGCTTCTCCCAGGATATGATTTGCTACCAGAAGGCATGACACATAACCCATATCCACATTTGCAGAGCTTCGCAGCACAGGGTGCAAGAGTGTATCCCTCCTTGTCTTTTTAAATGCCAAACTGCACCTATGTTTTCAGTCTGGATGACTATTATAGCTGGGTGATGGAAGTACAGAAATGTCTGTGGAGTAAGAATGACCTTCCTTATTTCCAGAACATTTCTGTATAGATTGACCTCTGTCTGTGATCATATACTTTGGATCTTAATCCCTTGGAAATGTTTTCTGACCCTAGGGAACAAGCATCTGGAGTGAGGGCTAGAAAGGACCTGCCCAGACTCTTGTTGGGTTAATCTATCCAACAGGTAAAATGCTTCTTTCAAGACTGGAAAATTTTGTTTGAAAAAGGCCTGGGATCTGAATGTTGGTTGAATGAGCTTTTGGCGTTTGGTTTCAGGCTTATAAATTTCAAGCTTATATGCATGTCTCCGATATATGCAACAAAATCTAGAAAATTTAGGATCTTTTCCTGGAAGTGTTTACATAGATAGTTTATACTGCAAGGAGGCTCCGAAGAATCTTTCTTCAGGTAGACAGTAAATGTTGGAGATGTGATGGGAAAGAAAGAAGAAACTGGGAACATATTTTCTGGGACTGTAATGAGCTGACTGACTTTAAAGATTACCTGCAGACAGTTAAGTCAGAGATACTGGATGATGAAATTAGAGCGACTAGGGAAATTATTTTTTGAGCTATGATACAGAGTTGGAATTACCTAGGTATAGTAAGGCCTTACTGAGTCTAATTATGAAGGCTGCCAAAAAAAGCAATAACTAGAAAATGGAAATCAAAGTCTAAATCAGCTTTACTAGAAGTAACAAAGTAATAGAGATAAAACAGCTGTAACTGGGACCTTTAGGAAAAGGGTAGGAGTAAATTACACAGGAAAAAATGGGAAATGTGGGACCGCTACATGCAGAGGGCGAACAATGTTTAAAAAAAGTCAGGATTTGAATGAGCTATGCAATGGTTGACTGACAATGACTGAATATATAATCTTTGCAGCTACAGTTGTGTTGGCATGGTTTGTAAGGTATAATGTTTGCAAATGAGATTGTGCAGCTATGATTTATTTTCATTTATGTAAATGTAATATTGTCTATGTCACACATGATAATTTAATAAAGATGTTTCTTGTAAAAAAAAAATATTTAATACTCATAGGAAAGGACACCTCATCAAAAACATCAGCACAGCAATGCTATTCAAGTGCAACCTCCATGCATACATAACCTAAATACTAAGTAAACATTTATAGGAAACCAATCTTTTCCCACTTGGAAAACAAACTCCTCTTAAAACTAATAAGTACTCCAGCTTTTATGTTAGCAAGAAGGTCTTCATCCCTGTTCAGTCTTTCAAGAAAAGTGACCCTACTTTTTACTCAATTTATCCTATCCTAAAAATTTAGACTGGTGTCATGACATGAATTGCATGGAGATAATTTTTTGTACTTATCTTGATACATAAAATTACCATTTAAGTAAATTCTGTAATGCAGTGTCATTTATTTCACAATAACTATACTAAAAATGATCTGGCTGTTTCACACATATATCAGCTGTGCAGATGTGGAGTTAATGTACCATGAATGGGACAGCTACCTTTTGATGAAAAGTATCTCCCACAAATGTGGTTTCTCCAACTTCCAAACTGAACAGACACAAATGTTTTTATGCTTCCTCACTTGTACTGCAAAATTGCAGTACATACTGGTATGCTTTTTACCCTTCTAGGGGCTTTCTGTTTTCAACACAGTGTTGTGGTGCACAAAAAATTAAAGGTTCAATTTATAAAATTTGGAATATAATAAGTACACATTCAATTTGAATAGCGATTTATAGGAAGTAAATCAGTTTTTGTGATCAACATGGCAGTCAATCTGAAACAAACTTTGGAAGATAACAATCAGTTACTGTGAGGTATTCAAACATGGATAGGTACTAGTAAGTGATGTGCATGTAAGTAATGCTCATATTTACTTTTGGACAAGCAGGTCACCTTGGATAATGGCATTAATAGTTAAATTAGGTTAAGTAGGGGTAATTGTAAAACTAAATGTGTGGTGTACCTGCCTTTCTATATAGGATGCCCCAGTGTTTATACTGGGAAGATTGAACATGCACTGCAAAAAAAAGATTTATGAGCATACGTATGATGTTAAAAACAGAAATATGAATAATGCACTATATGAACACTCTCTAAATTGTACAGGTGAATGCAGGTCTAAATGTGGTATACTGGAGAAGTTGCAGACTGACCCCCGAGGGGAAGACTGGGAATCCAGACTTGAACTTAAGGAACTCTTATGGCAATTTAGCTAAACTCTATCAACCCACTAGGTCTTAATGAGATGGTCTCATCACATTCAGTTTTAACTTTGTGATCAAGAAAACTTTATGGATTTGTATTTCATTAATTATTTATTCTGTTAATATTATGCACGTGCTTAATATTGGTTGATGACCAATATTTAACACATACCTTTGAGTCGTTCTGTTCGTGTTTTAAAATTTTCATGTTTTTCATAGTTAGTATTTACTTGATTTTTAAATAGAATTTTATTGGTATTCATTTTTATGTAGAAGAACCACTTACATCCAAAAAAAAATCTTTTGGTATGTTAAAGTTTTTAAATATCATGGTTTTCACTATGTTATGCCTTTAAGACTGCACTATAAAGAAAGATAACGTAATGGTATTTTGTATTCTGATGAAGTTCCATATTTAGGAATGAAGGCACTCAATGCATATTTCATTAAAATCTACTTAAAGAACTGCAGGCCGTCATTCTCTATTACTGTGATGATTTACCTGTTTATAATTATGGCTTTGGTGTATAATAACACAGTTTTTCCTGCTGGCGTTTGAGTGATGTTGTACTTATACTTAAATAAAGAGGTGTGTGAGATGACACCTCTTACAGCCTCAATGCAAAATTTATTTTTTAGTTGGCTTATCCACAGGTTCAGTGGATATGCTTTCTGATGACTTTATATTAACACTTGGCAGTTTGTGAATTCATACCTCAAAAGGGATTCTATTTTTAACTGGAGTGTGGTGGGTAAGGCCCCCAGATGGGGAGAAAGATAGGCTTCTCCCTCTACAAAACAAGGACTTATTTGCTTCAATATTATTAATCTCCGCTTTAACGTACAAGTTATGACATGAATCCACAGGCCTACATGGTAGTTAAGTTGCTCTGATTTTTGCCATTTAGCGTATAACAAATATATACATGTCACATTTGTGCTGGCTTACACACTAAAAGAGAATACTACTTATTTTTGGGAAAGAGTGAGATCTTCAGCCATTTAACATGAAAACTAAAAAAAAATAGTTATATTTTGGGAAAAAGTGATATCTTTAGTCATTTAAATGCTACAACAAAACACAGTAGTATTAAATGGCGTATCTACAGGTGTTCACTGCACTGATGGTTGAGTGGCTTTAGTACCAGTATTTAATCATGGTGGCAAGTTTCACTATGATGTATTGTATTGTTCGAGCCAACAGTGCATTTTTCAAGGGTTTCTTTCCTTTTCTTCACTGTGGTCTGGCTGTGGAGTTGGTATATATATATATATATATATATATATATATATATATATATATTCAATGGACACAGGGAGGTTTGCTCCCTTGCAAAAAAAAAAAGATGTTTTTGTTTGTTTTTTTTGCTCACCATTTTTGATAATTAATTTTCAGTAAATACTGAGTCAAAGATCATTGATAACTCATAGGTAAACCATATTACCTGGTATCCACACATTTCAGAGGTTTTTGTCTCTGTTTTTAATTCTATAACCTCATACAATGAGCTGTATAAGTCTATGTATCCAGGTGTTTGTTATGTTCTGAAAATTTTATAAGAAATCCTGAAAGCAGTACAGAGACTTTATCATTTTTATATAGGAAAATTAATGTCAAAATGACCAGAATAAAATGGTAAATTCCAACATTACAAAAGCAATTATTTAATATAAAAATGTCACTATAAAATTGCTTCTGATTTGAAAAAAATTGAAAATCTGTGAGTAACAGATAGATATACTGTACTGCTGCGACTTCAAGCATAAAAGGACTGCATATTTCTGTATTCAAGTGAAATCTGTCTTTTTAAATGCTGTGGCATAAAAATGACATTTATCTTTGTCTTTAAAATTAAATAAACAGCTGGTCCTTTGCCTTTAAAGCTAGAAGAGCAATCTAATTCTTCTAGTATCATTTTATGAAAGTGTATTCAAACCACTTTGGAGATTCAGCGCTTTACATACAGAGATAAAAAACAGGAAAACAGTCACTGATAGGGGCAAAACCTTTTTGAAAATGGACAGTAGTGAAGGAGTTAACTCTGTAACGTCTCAAAAGTCAATAAAGTAAACAGCGGTCTGTTTATACCATTACTGAGGTGAGAAAATTAGGACATAACACTGAGAAACTGCCATCTTATATCTTTGTTTTATGGTGGTATCGGCTGAAGATATGCAGTAGCTTTGCATGTTTGACATGTGATGGAACACACTGCTAAATCTGACCACACCAGAAGCTTTGTATGATTTACCAGATCACAGATAGATAACTTCATCGCCTTATTCAATTTGACTCTCTACCAGAATGCACGTTACCTTTAATGCGTGTGTGTGTATGTGTGTGTGTGTGTGTGTGTGTGTGTGTGTGTGTGTGTGTGTGTGTGTGTGTGTGTGTGTGTGTGTGTGTGTGTGTGGGCTGATTTTTGTTGTTGGAATTTGACTTTTACTGTTGTTGTGGTCTGTTAAGCTTTTGTCACAGATGTCACACTCTTTGGTCTTTACTTACAGATGGCACACTGTTAATCTTAGTGAACAGAACACTTTTTTCCATGTTAATCCTGCATATAAAGTAAGCACTTGCATGTTCTTCACGTGGTGTATCTATTAAATCTGTCAAACATCCTCTGATGGATTTTTTAAACACAAGTTGTATAAAATCACAATAAATTACACATTTCCATAAGAATCTCCTTACCTTTTTATACAGAGTATATCAACTGATTTCCTAAACAGAATACGATTTGCAGTTAATATAGTGAAATACATTGCAGAAATAGTAAAGGTCTTATAGCAAAAAAAAAATAGATTCTTAAAACCACAGCACAGAATGTTTGCGTGAATAGAATTAAAAAAACAAAACAATATAAAAAGTTGGTGCATCACACTTTGGAATTAACAAGGTGATGACTGGCAGTATAAAATATTTGACATTGTGAGAGATAGTAAATTGCTGTATTTTTATCAAGATTTGTAATTATTTTCATAGATAAGAGGGACTGCAAGCATATAACACCAATACAGTTTAACTAAGAATTATAATTCAAGAACACTCCTGTTTTGCAGGACAGTACCATTTTACCTGGACCCACCAAGCACCAGCCTGTGCAACATTCATTGGTTAAACCAATGTTTAATCCTTCTGTATAGTAAAAATATCTAACCTGCCCATCTGAACTAAGCAGGCCTCAGAGTACAGTCAGTAGTTATATAGCAGAAGAAGCAGAATAGAGCCATCATCATTCATCTCCCTCGTACACCTGTGTTACCTGCAAATACCTCTCATCTTCACCCTTCCACGCAAATGATAAATATAAACACTTCCACATCCCAGCGATTCCCTCAACACTTCCTTACATCCAGCATCTCTATGTACATAACCTTCCTTTACCACCTTCCTTTGCTGACATCTCTAATATCTTATATACTTACAACACAAGCCTTGAAAATGGTTTGAAACAGGTAAACAAAAAACTTCCCAAACACTGTCTTCCAACACCACGTGAAAAATCCACTACATATAAATATTTCAAACGCAGGTTTCGTAGTGGATTTTTCATGTGGTGTTGGAAGACAGTGTTTGGGAAGTTTTTTGTTTATCTTATATACTTAAATAAGTAACCTCCCCCCTTTTCCCACATGCGATACTGCTCATAATATGTTCAAGTGCTCAAACAGACTCCCCCTGCTCTCCTTCATGCAGTTCTATCACCTTAACTACCATAACACAATGCACTACACCAAACTGCTCTATTATGCAAGGCATATCTTTGCACAAGTGTATGATTTATGAAACTTTACACATTTAAATACCTTTAAAATATGGCTGTAGTAGTATAGTGACACAGCCAGTATAAAAATTGTGCCTGGTCTTACTACTCAAGTAGTATTAGGTACTTTGCCTAATAGGAAGGACAGTGGTAGATGACAGATGTCATTCCACATTTGTATGGCATGACAGCTCCTATTACCACACCAATCTACCTTCTGCTGGCGATGCAAACAGCCATTTGTACTGCTATGCAAGGTGCAGGCTCTTTTGTTCATTCCATAACAAGTTTATGAAAATTATCCCATATATGTATGTCTGCACATCTGAAGGCATATTATTAAAACCACAACAACACTTAATATCAGACAACACAGTGTCATGTATCTCTCTTTTGATTTGTTCTTGACTTATTTTTATTTTTTTTTTTTAATTCTATCTTGTACCCAAATGGAAGGCTATGCAAGTTGCTCAAAGCTTAAATGCAAATTGTACCTATGTAGCCACTTTACCTTTGGGTAGAATTCTACTTACATTATAACACACAGTAATATCATCAGTTAAAATTAAACTTCACTTTTGCGTGACTTTCAGTTAAATGATAATTGACTTCTAGTAAAACAGAAGTTCTTAGATTACAGTCTCATGTTCTGTTCTGTGTTTTTTTTTTTTTTCAGTATTTTAATGTTCAAGACTCACATTTTGCTTTAAAATAAAGTTTTTATACTTGGTCTGCAGTCTGTATATAATAGTTGCCATCTAAGAATTCTCTAAGCTGTTTTAAGGCTTTTTTGCATGGTGTTTCAGGGGGCATTTTGTTATTTGCATCTCTGGTAGTTATATTTGTTTGGTACATGAAATAAAGCAAATATCGGTTACTGTTTTTATTATTATTATTAACAGACTTTAAAACAGAGTTATTTCAACACAGCCTCACAAAACTTGATTGTGCATAGTCTAACTACATGTCAGTTAAAAAAACAAAAGGATTACCTTCATGGAATTAGCCTGTTCAGTTTTAAGTACAGTTTACTTCCCGTCTCATATTTCTAACATTAAAGTGATTTTTATTGTAAAGCCATACTTTGAATATGTAGAACTAATATGCAGAAGGTATCTTTTAACTATGTTTAAGAAAACATTTACAACTCACTCATGGGAACTGTCTTTTTTAGCTAGATGACCCATGTAATACATCTCTGTCCCATGTACTATACAAATCATTATACTCTTGTACAATTCCTACATTACCTCTGCATGCGAATTTATTCACTACAATATTTTTACAAATGTTCTTGCAAAATATTAATTACAGTAGCTGCTTTATTCTAAGCCTATTACTGGTAAAGTTTTATGTGATCTTTCTTAAATTATAAATAATTGTGGTTTGTTAATCCTGTCACCTAGAAACACACATTTGCATAATTGTAAAATCATAAGACAAGTAATTGTCTTTGGTCAGAACTTGAGCCCAGATCATCTGGCATTTATTTCCTTTAACTAATTTGGAAATGTACACTTGCTACAGATGCAACTTATATCTATCTTCCCAGTACTGCAAAAAAAAAATAAATAAAAAAATAACTCATGCAATCTAATTTCAAAACCGACCATGATTTCTTTGGTTAATTTTCCTTTAGGGAAAGTTTCATTTATCACAGATTACAGACATCACTGCAACACAATAGATCTTTAGTAAACAATCATTACCTCAATGGCCATCTTGACATACTTTGAAAATATTATCTGTACTGTAATTTGCTACACCAAGATATTATAATTTTCAGTTTTAAGCAGCTAATAACTTACCTTGAAAGGTTATTTTGTCTTTTTTTTATCTCCATCTAATCAATGTTAACTTACATCTTCTGTACTGGCCACCTCCTTGATCCATATTTATTTCTGTAGTTCCTTTTTAAGTGAACCTGGATATATCACTTCACTCAGCAGACCTCCCCACTTCCCAGATGTCAAAGCCGTATGGCTATACAGCTGGGGAGAGAATGTTTTTTTTTATTGGGAATGATAGACAGATGCATAACATTATAACTACCCTGTGGTGGGCTAGAATCCATAACAGAGGGAGCAATTTGGAATTTTGCAATGACATCAGTGTGCAGACTGATCACACTCACAGCATACATTACACATCCTATTACTCCGTTCCTTACAGCTGGATTGAATGCAGCTCAGAGGAACTAAAACAAAACTTTATTGAGCTCCTAAAGTTAAAAATAAGTGCTTTTGTCTACTAAACTATATTGAAGACGTGCAGACTTCTTCAGATCAACATTGATAAGGATTGCCTGGTAGACTCAATGGACAAAAATACGCCTTGGTAGTAGCTGATGCCCAGTTGTAAGAAGTTAAAAGAAAAAATCTGGTTTCTAGACATTCAATTGGTAATGATCTTTTGTATAGTGTAATATAAAATTTTAGTGGTGCATTCAAACAAAAAATTTTTCACTTCCATGGTACCTTTCATAGTTACTTCCATAAATACCTGCAATTTTGAAAGATATGCATAAAATCAGATTTGCTTTAGACAATCAGCCTCTCTGGGAACTGATAATATTCTCTCAGTCTCCTTAGGTATGAAAATAGTATAGCTCAACATTTACCAAAGTCACTACATTTTAAAATTGCAAAATCAATATCCTATGTTAAACTGAGTTGTATCTATGCATCTTTGAGCTACTATAATGCAAAACAATCCATATGTTCCATACTCTACTGCGTTAAGCAATGCTTATACTTTCCTAACACCTTCTATGTTATGTTCAGTAGTATTGTAATACCCTGTAATTGCAGACTGTCTTCCACCACAGCAATGAAAACATACATGCAGTCAAAGTAATATGCAATTTTGTGACATGGCTATATGTCACACGATATGCTGCACATACTCTCTCAAATATAATGATGTAATATAAATGTAGTGCATGGAGCACCATAATTATGCTCAAAAAACAGTTAAAGAACTTCTTCATTCAGCACTACTTTAACATAAGACCCAACTTTAACAATGTTTCGAAGGCTGCTTAACAATTGTTAAGCACCCTCTAAGTGCTGCTAACATCGTGTCTTACACTAAAACCTGACAGTGTTGGCTAATAAACAGCAGCAGAAAGACATGAAACAGTTTAATTTCAACTCCTGTTTTTGACTGCTGTCCGCTAAAGTACACCCAGTATTTTGAGTCAAACTGCTTACCATAGGCAGCGAATATATAAGGACATTAACCACTTCACCTCTACTTTATTAGCTGTCAGAGCCATTACAACAAATCACATTTTTTTAATTATTTTTACTCACTAGTAGTACATGGAGCACGTAAATCTCAATGCACTACAAAGAATTATGATTGGCTCTCCAATGGCATTCATGTCCCAAACACATAATATACTTGTTACAATCAGAGGCCCAATCATAATCCTCTGTATCAATCATTTGGTAAATTTACTCAATGCATTAACACAGAGCTCATGCAATACAAGTCAATTTTGATATCAAAATGTGTTATGCAATGTGGCATTCTAGCAATTATATATTCAAAATGGTTTACAATCACATGCTTGATATTTGGAAGGTTGAGTCAAACTGTGCAAACCCTGCATGCCGACAGCTGGAATGTTGAATACCAACATTATCTTCTGTCTGAACTCGGCACCCACCCCCACCCCACCCCTTCCAGACCTATGTTAGTGCTTGATCCTGGGTCCAGAGCAGTAAGGAGCTTTGATGTTTGATGTATTTTTGAGGTATGCCAGTATTTCCCATACTGACATTCAAGAAAAGGCTGTGGTTATTGCTCAACTTGATCTTCCTAGTGTCAAACGTTCAACAGTAAACCATACAAAACACTTTTGTCAGGTCCAATATATTATTCATTAAGGGTTACATCCTTTCTTGCATGTATTTTGGATAACTCTAAAATAACTCAGTTTTAGGTTTGATTTTCTATACATAAATCATTTTGCAAAACCAAAGTTACTAAATTATGTCATATTAAACAAAATGTTTTTAATTAGTTTTGTCTTGATTGAAATAGCACATTCTCAAGCAGCATCCATATCTGTGCCAGAATGAAGTTTTCCTCAGATTTGCAATGCCACATGGTTTATTTTCTTTCCCTCCCTGTGATCATAAACTTGCTATTTAGAATTTCTCCTGAACATGTGGTTCATAGTTATTGCCATATTGTTTTGTCCATCTCAGAGTATAAATATGAAACAATATAAGCAAAGGTATGTCACATGGGGCAAGGAGTTCCCACGCATGATTGGCAATACTTGTAGTGCACAGAATGGTGTATTACACACGCACAACTGTACTTGGAGAGTAGTATTGATTTATACTACACTCTCCATAATAGAAATGCGCCACAATCCTTCCATACCTAAATTGGAGTTCATGCTGCAGTAGCGTTTTCGCCTCACAGTAAGACGCTGTCCGGTTCAATTCTCAGCTAGAGCATCTTCTGCGTGGAGACATGCGTGAATAGGCGTACCTTCGTTGAAGGGTGTGCATCAGGGCTGGTAACTCGGCACTTAAAAATCAACTACCAATCATTAGCAGACCGGAGTTCTGCTGTGGCGACCCCTAATCGGGAAAAGCCGAAAGACACAACACCTAGAAGGGTTTCAAACTGTGTGAATATAGATGTAAAAGCAGCTATGTAGAGGTGTTAGAGGATTCGTCCTTCATAAGATCTGTGCATTCCACTTCAGACTCAGATGTGCAGTGTTCCTCATAGGAAACAATATTCACTACTGAATCAAAGAACTAATGGTAAGCAGTATCTACAAGAAGCATCAAAGTGTAATTAAAAAAGTTTCTCTGAACTACAAAATGTATGGAAAGCAAACTCACTGATGAAATCATCATGTTTAGCAAGTATACTCTGGCCTGATGTAAATCAAAGTTATCTGCTCATTTCTGATAGTCTCTTTGGCTTCTGTGAAGTGTGTGGCCAGGCATACACCACTCATGCCACAGCATGCTCTTCGTATATTAATTTATTACATTTAATGTGATGTGCTAAAAATTAAATTAGAAAAGAAATAGCTCTAAAATCCTGGCATATTTTACCTTTGTTAACGATCTTATCTTTCAGAATGTCTGGTTGACTCACAGGCATATTTTGAATAAGGAAGTCAGTTTAGCATATGTGTGTGTGTACACACACACACAAACATATATATATATATATATATATATATATATATATATATATATATATATATATATATATATATATAAAGGTATGCTACCAAAAATGCTTACTGCTCATGAAAATTGAGAATTAAACTGTCTGTGGAACAGCTCTTGGTTCACTTTTTTCACTTCTTGTACTTGTCTTGTTTATTCAATTATAGTTGTTGGACCCTCCCGATCAGACCCTGAAAATGGTTCATTGGGATAATTGCTCCATCCTAGTTAACAAAGAATGAATGACTAAACAAAGTATGTACACATAGGCAGACACACACACACAATATGGATAATTAGTGAGTAAATAATTAAAATAATGAAAAGCAACACCAATTAATTCATAACTTTGCAGAAAATCACACACCATGAATACTTTTTAATCCAGTTCATGTTATAAAAAATTATAAAACATATGGTCCACCTGAAGTCATCAGGCACTGAAAACACAACTGTAATTTATTAACAATTAAATGTGGCTAAACATTTATAAGAATCATCAGATATATTTTCTGATGCCTTTTTTATCCTATTCAGAGTCACAGAAAGCCAGAGCATATTCTATCCACAGGACACCAGGACATGTACACTATACACATTTTGCAGGATCACCAATGAGTCTATCAGTGTTGTTGTGTCTTTCGGCTTATCCCGGTTATGGGTCGTCACAGTGGAACTCCAGTCTGCTAATGTTTGGTAGTGGATTTTTACGTGCCGAGTTACCAGCCCTGACGCACAACCTTCAACGAAGGCACGCCCATTCATGCATGCCTTCACACAGAAGACACTCTAGCTGAGAATCGAACGTGACAACGTCTTGCTGTGAGGCGACAATGCTATCGCAGCACCACTACCGTGGATTTTCAGTGGGGTCTCTCGTTTTCTTTAATATTTAAATATACACTGATAGACCAATTAGTGTATCAGTGTATATTTAAATATTAAAGAAAACAAGAGACCCCACTGAAAACCCACATGGACACAGGGGATATGGAAACTCAACTGTGGAGCGGCCCAGATGGAAATCAACCCCTGGGAAGTAGCAGTACTAAACACTGCACCAGTGAGCGTACTTCCATTTTCTTAAAAATAAAATAAATAAATAAATAAATAATGATAAATGCTATGTGTGGATGTCTGTCTATACATTCAGAAAAGAAGCAATTAAGTGGGAAACATAAATAAAGCTAAATTGAAATATTTACAACCTCCAGTTTTTAAAGTCAAAATGAATTCTGTTCAGCTATGCTATTGCACATACAATCTAGCATCATGCCCATTAATTAATTCAAATGGTTCCCTATTACGACGTCGCAGACGCAGGTTGTCGAATGCATCTTTGATGAACAGAAAAGAGCGAAAAGACAAAATAGCGAAGCGGCTTTTCAGCAAATTCTTTCCCTGGGAACGAATTTGTTTGACTGCTTACGCTACTTTGCCTTTTTGGCACTGTAGTGTGATCTCGGAGTTGGTATATTTAAGTAGGGGGGTGTGGGGGGGTACAGACCCCCACATCGGGGGTGTGGGGGCACAGCCCCCACATTAAGTAATGTTGTACTGTTTGTTTTTGGTTTTATTTTTGCTTCGGAACAGTGATTATTTTCCATTGGAAAATAATCGCTGTTCTGAAGTTTTGACGTTGTATGCTTTCGCTTACATGGGGTCAATTATCTGTTGCACGCTCTTCTGAGCATGTGATATGATAATATAGACCCAATTCAAATGTCTTAAGAGTGTTTAAAATGCTATTCACTATATTAAGGGCATCATCCTATACATGAAATTAAAACAACCTGGTAATTCAGCTAAGGCTAAGACCATACTGCACAGATCTTAAAGAAAAGTAATAGATGTAACAAAATACCTGACTTGTATAACCCTGACATCTAGTGGACATGTAAATACATTACCTGCTACAATATTATTCATATACATTAAAATGCCAAATCTTTTTGAATACTGCACATTTACAAACCTTAAAGTCAATTTTCCAGTTCCAAAGTTAGTTTGGGTTTCTTCTTCTTCTTCTTTTTTTTTTTTGGCTAGCCTGCCCTTTAATAATTTTGCTCTCCAAACTTAATTAGAGGACATTTACCTACAGTATTTGCTCATCCAAATCACTTAGTAGCAGGCTTCAGTTTCTGTCTACTGTTTGACTGTATTTAAGAAGACCAAATAATATTTGCAAAAGAATACATATCATTGCAGGTAAGGAAATACTTTCTATTATATTAGAAAAAGAGCTACTTCCCCTTCAGTAGCATCAATATGTGGTACAGAATATCTCCTTTAAGCAATGTTTAAAACTTCATCCAATGAAAAAATTCATAACTACATTTCCTGCTTATTTCAAAGTCAATCAGAAGTGAATATCTGAATCAGTGAACAGATCTGAAGTGGACCAAACAAGAATTGAAGAAAGCACTTTATGAGGATATAAACACTGACAAGTCTTACAATCTGTGCCATCATCATGAAAATACCTCATAGCATGGTATGGAAGCTGCTCTACCTCTGAGCGCAAATCCCTCCAGAGAGTAGTGAAGACTGCCGAGAGGATCATCAAGACCACCTTACCACCTGTCCATGACTTGTATTTATCCAGATGTCTCAGCAGGGCCAGAGGAATGATTAAAGACTGCACTCAACGCTGCTTACAGACTGTTCCTGCATCTAACATCCAAAAAGCACTTGCAAAGCATACATTGCAGAACTACGAGATTCAGGAAGTTTCTTCCCTAATGTCATCAGGCTGCTGAACTCTAGCAACAACTACTCTCCATGATGGCCATCTGGGTCAGTAGAAACTGTAGTAGCTTGTCTCAAATTGTGCATTAACCTGGTTACCAGTCTCATCTGATACTTAGTGCAATATTCACCAAGACTGTTAACTTATAGGCCATCTAGGGGAGCAGTAGTATTGCAGTAAAATATCTCTTCTTTCAGTGCAATACATGTTGCAAATTCATAAATTAACCATAGTTTAATATTCTAATGTTCACAGTGCAATACTCAAACGTCTCCTTCTGGGCAAGGATCAATGCAATGTCTTTACCAAGTACCTGTGCAATACAAAAGTTTCATGCAAGGAAGTGTTCACTGTGAAAAGTGTTAAATGTGTTTCTAATTATGTGCAGTATTACTCTGTCTACCTGCATGTCCGTGATGTAATAGCTAGGTGTTGTGTGTGTAAATTTCTGTGAAAATAGTCTATATGTTGTCTGCATATTGAGTCTGGAGACATGGAATTTCATTAAGTTTTTGCATTTGCGTGATTTCTGAATGACAATAAAGTTTACTTTGACTTTGATCAAAAAATATTTTCTGAAGTGTTAGTTTTCTAATATGTACAAGGCAAAGTGTTTATCTTCAGAGATAAAACCACTTACCAGTATTCTATCTGTTTATACTGCTAGGCTATTCCAATTTACAACTTCACAGTTAGAAAACCATACAGTGACATCTTGAAATGTTAGACATTAAAACAATAATGTTTTAAATAAGAAAAAAACACAACGGATGGGATTCATCAAGGCTTGCTGTGAATGGAAAACCTGAACATGTCAGTTTTCCTCGTTCACTGTATGCCTTTTTTGATTCTTAGACTGGCCTACTGCTGAGGTTTCCTGCTGGTGGCAGCAGTAGCAGCATGAAAGATGGCCTTGCTAGTAAAGCGGCATGATAATGTGGGGGACGGGCAGCTAATGCAAATTAACCATGTGCTCAACCCCAGAAATGCAAGCAATTCCTGATTTATGCTCAGCAGCATACAATTCCAATGTGAGAGAATAAAAGTGAGTGGCTGTCAAAAGGTGTTTATCTCCCATTCACTCCTATGTAAGCTGTAATGGTATAAGTTCAGTGAAAATGTGGAGGTGTTAGTGTGTAGACATGTGCATGTCTATAGTTCTATGACTGAAGCCGTGTGTGTGAGTGTGTGTGTGTCAGCCTAGGTAGTTGCACTAGGAGGGATTAGGTAGTGATTTGAGAGTCTGAATGTATATGTGTATGTTGAAGCATGTGTCTGGGTAACTTGGTATTTCCTTGACTGTGATCTAATGTTGGGTGGCTTATTTCTTGATGGATGAATGTGTGTGTCTGAGTGTTTCGGGGTGCCTTTACCAGCATGAAGCATGGGCCACTAGGCAAAACACAACCACTGTCTGACCTGAGAGTACTAGTGTAAATGAGAGCATGATTCAGAGACATACTGATGAATCAATTATGAGGTTTTGTCATTGCAGCAATAGCTGTCTCTGAATTAAATTTTCACCCTGTCACATAAACTGACCTATCTTCATTAGGCAACTTCCATAAGCTGACTGGATGTCTCTAAATCTGCAAATATATGCAAGTATTGATCAGTATGAATCCTGAAAAAGGACGTGCTGCCTAAAAGACAATAATGGCAAGGCAAGAATGGTCATGAGACTCAGTGTGCTTGGGCTATCTATGAATCTATAATCCTAGGGAATGACATTGAATTATTTTAGCAGTTGGAAGAATATGCATGCTTGCTTCTTTATAATCTCTCTGGTTAAAGCAACATAGCCCAGTGAAAGGCCAGCTATGAGGTTACGGTAGAAACTAAGACAATGATAAAGTAGACAACCATTTAGGTATAATAAAAAGCTTAGACATAAAAAACAATTCTATACTGAGCATACCTCTACTAGCCAAGCATGACTCCAGCAAAATCATCAAATTCACAGATGATACCACTGTCATATGTCTTGTCAGAAATGGTGAGGAAACGGTCTACAGGGATGAAGTGGAGTATCTGATAGGCTGGTGTGACAGCAACAATCTGGCCTTAAATTTAAGCAAGACCAAAGAATTAATAGTTGACTTCAAGAGGACTCACAAGATGCATCAACCTTTGGAAATTAAGAGGGTGGTAGTGGAATGAGTCAAAAACACCAAGTTCCTGTGGGTGCACATCTCAGATGACCTATCCTGGTCGACCCATATTAGCCACACAGAGAAGAAGGTACAACATCTGCACTTCCTCCAGAAAATGAAGAAGGATAGCCTGTCTCAGTCTATCCTCAAAGCCTTCTACTGGGGGACCTTCAAGAGCATCCTCTCAAATAACATCATAGTTTTGAATGATAACTGCAAAGCATCTGACTGCAAGGCTCTCCTGAGGGTAGTGAGGACAGTGTAAAAGGTCATTGGCTCCTCTCCCATCCATGGATGATCTGCTCAAGACTCATTGTGTGGCAAGCACTAGAAAGATAATCGATGATCCCACTCACTCTGCCCATGGTATCTACTTCTGCCTTTCCTCAGGGAGGCGGTATTGGAGCTTACACTGCAAAACATCTAGACTGAACAGGAGCTTCTTCCCTCTATCCATAAGGCTGCTGAACTTGAATGCCAGGCATGACAGTAAATAATCAGATCAATATGCCACTTGCTATGAGTATCAGGTATAGTAATCACTCTGGCAAATTGCTTCAATAACTGGCACAGTTAGCCTGATTTATTATGCTATTACTTTCTGAATGTGTAATAGCCAGGAGTAAGTCACCACTCCATACGTGTGCAATATGAACATCAGAATATATCATACTACAATTAATGAAGTGAAATATTTAAGCAAACACAATGTGAAGTCATTGTCTGCAATACTTCCTAGTATAATATTGTCTAATGTCTTCATGTCAATTTATGATAATTTATTGTGCTGTTAATATTTTAATTATTACTGTATGTGCATTAGTCTTACTGTCACTCAAACTGTGTGTTCAATGTTATGTCTTGCACGGGAACCACAGCAATGTAATTTCATTCAGCTTGCACTGCTGTGTATATCTGATAGACAATAATGTTTACTTTGACTTACTACCACCCTCTCTGACGAAAAGGACCCTGCTAATGTTTTTGCAGACAAATTGTCTTCCATCTTCATTAACTCCAACAATACCTTGAGAGTGGTTATACAGTACGACTCTCTAGAGCTACTCCAGATACAATTAAATATAGGTAAAACACCCTACCACATCATCATTAGCCACAGGTATCCCACCATGAGCCACGAGAAATACAACTAACTGGACTTGCTAGAATCACACCCTATACAGCCAAACACTTTGGTCATGGGAGATTTCAACTAATCTTAAATGCGATCATCCTGAATTTCCTGTTCTTTGTTAATTCAAATGCTCTGGAACAGCTAGTATGCACCCCTACAAGGGGCTCGAATGACCTTGACCTGGTAACCACCAACATGGATTGCCACTGCACTACCCTCTGTGTGTTGCCCTCCCTGGTTAAGTCAGACCATAAATCTGTCTCATTTGAAGATCAGACTGAACACCCCCCCATGAGCAAACAAACTGAAAATGTTCTACAAAGCAAAGGCCTACTAAGCGAGGGTTTAAAAAGTTTCACACCTCCTGCTAACACAGCCGACAATGGCTGGAAAGTTTCACACTATTATAGAAAAACAGTACTTCTAACCTCACTATATTTTCCTGATTAACCTAAAAGAATGACTGTTCCCTAGTTAAGTTACTTACTACCACAAGGCAAGATGATGTGGGTGGTCCTTGTTGTCAGATCCAAGACAGAATACAGAATGCAGAGAGCAAACTCCTGTTAATATCTAAATATTATTTTTGGCTTACAGAATGACATCACACACATCTGGTCATCTGAATCTGTTTCCCAAGCTATCATCAACACTAGAAGCTGACAGGATTTTAGCACCTATGTGTTACCTTAAACAGAGATAAAGCTCTGCTCAGATCTCCTGGAAGTCATAAAGCTATAAAACCATTTCAATCTTTCTACAAGAGTTACCAATTATTCTCTAGCCCAGACATTGCATGTCTGGCTCCATTCAAAACTGTGGGATAACATCTTTATGGCTTTTCTCATAAAATAATTTAATTTCAAGAATGTTTTGCAAGGTCAGGTGGATTATGATTAACCTCTTCACTTCCAGTACATGCTCTTACAATGTATACATTTAATTCAGTTACAATAATACATGTACATTTCTTTTCCTTCCATCAGGGTGCACTGTTGATACATTTTAATACAAGCAAACCTCACAAATACATTTTCAGCACAAGCATCTGTACAAATAAGATTGATATACAAATGACATATAATTATTTACAAAATCCCCACTAGCTGTGTTGGCATATGCTACAAATCTACTACACTATTTCTTTTGGCATGTCTGGCAATAGCTCCTATTATCACAGACCTTATCAACAAGGGCATAGACTACCTCCAAACTCTTGACCTGGCCCACTTTGGCTTCATTAAGGGCAGGTTTTGCTTACTAAACCTGGTGGACATTTTCGAGAATGTCACTAAAATCCCTGGATGAGGGCAAAGCAGTACATACCACCTATCTTGACTTAGCCAATGCCTTCAACACAATCTCCTACTCAGGTATCACTGAGAAACTCTCCCAGATGGGGATTAACCCATACATCACTAGATGAGGAGAAAATTGGCTCACCGAGAAAACTCAAACTGTCAAAGTTGAGGATTCCAACTCCACCAGTAGACCAGTTACCAGTAGTGTATCACAGAGATCTGTGCTGGGCCCTCTACTATTTGAAATCTACTTCTCAGACATCCAGGTGAAAGTAGATGGACTATTGCTTACCAAGTTCACAGATAACTGCAATCTAGATGCAATCATTGAGTCTCCCAATGATGTTAACATATTACAAAAGAGGCTAACACAGACTAATGACTGGTGCCAGAGTCACAGTCTAAAACTAAATACAAAAAAGTGATTCATTATCCCCTTTGGCAAAGAAGGTACCCCTGCAAATTACTTTATAGATAGCACCCCTCTAAGCTCAAACACAGTGGTGAGAGACTTGAGAATAAAGGTTGATAGCAATTTAAACCTTGATCATCATGTCTCCACAGTGGTAAGGAAAGCCTTCTATGTTGCACATCTCATAAATAAGGGCATTGCATCCAAGACTAAGGATGTTGTAACTTCTCTACACTCAACCCTCATCAGACCACTAACTCAGTACAATGATCCCTTTTTGCATGTAACTCACCAGACACCTGCAACAACTGTTGAGACCATAGACGTTTCTTACAAAGAAAATTGAGGGCCTCCAAAACATGATGTACATGTAAAGACTGAAGGCCCTTGTCTCTGTACTCTGTATTCTACAGGCTGCTGAGAGGTGACATGTGCCCTGCCTACAGAGTGATCTCTGAACCTGCCCTAATGGAAATACTGCACATCCACAAACCAAATGGGACAAGCATCACTCTCTCCAGGCATCTCAACTTGGCCTGTGACATAAACAGGACATGCTGGAGTGAAAGATATGTCACCCAGAGATTGGCACTCCTCTGGAATAAATTCCCACTTCATGTGAAGCAGAGCTCTTCAATGACCCTATTTAAGCTCAACCTTGACAATTGGATGGGAGGCCATAAATTCACCCTGGGGGTGGCATCTCAAGTCCCTCATGGACAAGGGCAGTCAGTGCTAATCATTGAATCACTCTGCTAACAATGATCATCTACCCATGGTCAATGAGGGAACAAGGGTATTACTTGGCTAAGCTTGTTAAGGCCCAAGGACCATTAGCCTAGTAACCTTCTATGAACCTAAGAGTCTAACCTCCTATGAACCTGTGAGTCTTTGTATTTGTATAATTCATGGATGAAAATGGTAAGTACATCCCTCAAGCTTACCATTAGGAAATGAAAGGCCAGCTATGAAATTACAGTAGCAGCTAAGACAACCATAAAGTAGCCAACCATTTAGGTAGAATACTAAACATATCTCTACTAGTACCACCCTTTCTCTGACCAAAAGGACCCCGCTAATGTTTTTGCAGACAAATTCTCTTCCATATTCACCGAACCTATCTTCCCATCAGTGCCTCCACTCACCATCACACCTCCCCCCTCCTGAAATCACTTTGGACCACATATAAAAAGAAACAGAAAAACAAACACACACAAATGGCCAACAATTCCAGCAGCTTCCTTAACTGTGTACACCTTAGATGTCTTATTGTGATCAAATGTGCAAAGACTTGACACACACACCTTAAAGCCATCTCAGAATTTGCAGAACATCTCTGATTTTGGCTCATGTTTTTGCCCTGTCCCTTAAAACATTTTTAAGTTTTTTTTTTTTTGGTAAATCTCTGAGGATTACAGTCAGGCAATAAATCCAGACATTATAGTTTCATAATTCTTATTGTTCAGAAGAAGAAAAAAACATGTTGATGCAAAATCTCTTGCTCTATCAACTTTTTAAGTGAATTATGGAGATATTTTAAAAGTGTCCCTTGTATTGGATGTTTGTACCCCCATTATATTTTGCTCTGTCCAGAATTCTTGAGCAAAGAAGTTGAGACTCATGGACAGACAGACAGACACACACACACACACACACACACACACACACACACACACACACACAAAACTGAATTAGTTTTGCTTTAATTTTTCATTTAGTCACTAAAATATTGGTTTAAGGAGCCAAAAAAGGAAAAAAATGAGTAAATACTAAGAAAAAATGATACAAAACAAAACTATACACAAAGCAATAATTGTTTTCGAACCACATTACAATCCAAAAAAGTTTACTATTTAAATGAAAAAAACTAAAAATCAAACTTTACTCACTCAGTTTCAGTACATTCATTCTACAAAACAGACATCTTCAGACTGTAGTGAAAATTAAAGACATTATTAAGTGTTCTACTTTCTCAGCAAGTTATTGTAACTGCTTTTGCAGTTTTTCGTGTCACTTTAGTCATTTGTTTTCATTTTATTTTCATTTACTTTTTTTCCTGCTAAGTAAACTGACACTGGCATCCATTTGCTTATGTTGCCTTTATATTCATATTATTATATTCACCCATTACAGAGTGTTTTGATCCTTCCACGTTTGGGCATCATTCAATGTCAGTGATGCAGTTCTGACAGCTTGATTATCAGGGAAATTAAAGTTATGCTGCTGAATTATCAGTAGTGAAAATTAAGAAAGCAAATTCATCAAACCCTGCACTCTTCAAATTGTAAAATTGCTAGTATAAATACTTAAAGAGGACCTACATAACACAGAGATACAAAGCAGGAAGATACTCATTATTAATTTCTACAATCCTCATTCCCAGGTTTACATTCTGCACCTCTATAACAGTGCAGAATCACTCATCTCTACATTTAATATTTTCATCATTTGAATCACATGCAGATAGCACAGTGGTGTAGTGCCTAGCAAGTTTACCTCACACGTGGGCAGCACAGTGTAGTGCCTAGCATTTTTACCTCACATATGGATAGCACAGTGGTGTAGTGCCTAGAATGTTTACCTCACATATGGATAGCACAGTGGTGTAGTGCCTAGAATATTTACCTCACATATGGATAACACAGTGGTGCAGTGCCTCACACTACTTAGTTCTCCAGCCCTAACTGTGGTGCCTGCGTATCATTTCATTGTTCACACTGATTCTGTTATAGGTTTTCCTGTTTCTCCTCAATGATATACAGGTAGTTAAATTGGTAATCCTACAAACTGATTGCAGATATCTGATAGTGAATGATGCTTTGTTAGCTGGACAATTAAATCTTTTTTTTTTTTTTTTTTTACTTTTAAATATTTATGGCTCTTACCTTTACTAAATATTTATGGCCCTTACCTTTACTACTGGACCCACTGTTTTTTTTTCCTAAATAACACCTTTATTTATTCCATGCAAAGAGCTAGGGTGTCATTGTATATCATCTGGGAGAAGGATTTTTTTTTTTATTTAATCCAAATAGAAAAAAGAATTGCCCTTCTCACAGGTCTGTACATCTGTAATAGTGAATACAAATGCTGGAAAACAGCCATTCCTCCTATTACTGCCATAGTGAGCACATTCGTGACAGCCTCACCTACAGCCTGCACAAGAACATGTTCAAGTGGTGGTAAAAACCCACATTCTGCCCCACAAGGAAGGAGAGCTTCCACTGCCACCTGAATGTCATCCCCTCCAGTTGGCCTACCTACATTTACCTGGGAAAAGTTGGAGAAATTTAGTTGAAAGGAAGATCATCTGGGGGTGCTGTTAAAGTAATGAAAGCCCTGAAGCTATGGACATCTTTAAAGATCACTTGACTACTAGATTATTATTACTATTAATACAACAAAACCTAAACAGCCTACAAGCACATACTTTGAGTTTTAGGTGTATCATTTTTTTAAATAATGTACTTATTTAGTACATTAAAAAGTGCTAGAATTACAGTTTAGGAAAAAATGGTCATTTACTGGATTGTATTTTAATTTTTATACTTCAAATTTCTCTTTTTTCCTATATAGGTTCATAGGTAGGTAATAGGCTATCTGCCCAAGGGCATTTATAAGCCTAGCCAGAATGTATTGGCTTTCACCTCCCTTTTAAATTAGTTTCCTGGGCCTCTGTCTAGCAGGGCCATTGAAGTGATCCCAGGGGTCAATTTACAATTTCCCATCCACTTGTCAAGATTTCTCTTGAAGAGAGTCAGTGAGGGGCTTTGCCTAACATAAATTGGGATTCTATTCCAGAGAGAGGGAAGTCTCTGGGACAGGAATCTATCCCTCCAGCATGTCCTGTTTATTGTTGTGCTGAGGTTTAATTCACTGGAGCATGTGGCTCTAAGAGATTTGGTTTTCTTGAGGTGGAGCTTGTCCATTAATTCTGGGTTGGACATGGCCTTATACGTCAGGCAGAGATCACCTCTGAGCAGGCGGTAAGCAACCGAGTAGAGCAGGAGTTTCTCTAGTCTAGCTGCATAGGGCATCTGCTGCGGCCCATGATCCTCTTGGTGAGGTACTTCTGTGGTCTTTCCAGCTGTTGCAGGTGTCAAGTAAGGTACATTCCAAATGGGGCATTGTACTCTATTATGGTCCTAATGATTGATGAGTAGAGGGGCACAATGACCTCTCTTGATCTAGAGGTGAAACTTTCGTGATTAGGTGGGCTACATAGAAGGAATTTTTCTAACCACTTTGGCAATGTGATTATCAAAGGAGAGGTTGCTATCTACCTGGGTCCCCAGGTCCCTAATTACATCTTCCGTACTTAATGGATTACCACCTATGTGGTAATTCGTGGGCACTTTGTTTTTCCCAAAGGGGGTGATTAAGCATTTTTTGGCATTTAGCTTGAGGCCATGGTTCTGACACCAGGAATCTGTCTCTGTGAGACCCTTCTGGAGGATGTCTGTGTCAGCCGGAGAGTCAATTATGGCTCCCAGTTTGCAATCATCTGCGAACTTGGTCAGCCATAGTCCTCCCGTGCTTGCCTGTACCTCAGAGAAGTATATACCGAACAGGAGGGGTCCCAGAACCGAGCCCTGTGGAATGCCACTTGTAACTGGTCTAGAGTCGGAGATGGCTCCCACAACTCTGACCATATGTGTTCTATCCGTGAGCCAGTTGGCAACCCATCTCGTGACATAGGGGTTAATGTTCAAGCTGGTGAGCTTATCTATGATGCCAGAGTGGGGAATGGTGTCAAAGGCCTTAGCGAGGTCCAGGTAGGCTGTGTGGACTACCTTTCCTTCATCTATGGCCTTGGTAACTGTTTCAAAGAAGTCAACTAGGATTAGGAGGCAGGATCTGCCTTTAATAAAGCCGAATTGGGTAGGGTCCAGTGTCTGGAGGTTCCCAATGTCTCTGTTTATGTGTGCCATGATGATTCGCTCCATAGCTTTGCAGACCAGGCTAGTCAGGCTCATAGGGTGATAGTTCCCAGGTTTTGTTGTGGCACCACCTTTGTGGAGCGGGATGACTGTTGCTGTACGCCATTCTTTGGGTACATAGCCTATGGTAAGGCTGAGTTTGAACAGTGAATTTAGGTGAGGGTTTAGTTCATTTTGGAACTCATGTAAGACACAGCCTGGGATACCATCCGGTCCCATTGATACTGTGTTTTTAGCTTTGGAGAGGGCTGTTTTTACCTGTGTGTCTGTGATGTCTGGGGCTCTGCAATCTTCTGGGATGGACACGGGCCCTTTTGGGAGGTGGGAAGGTAAAGTTTGCACTGAACCTGTCAGCCAGGATGTTGGCAATGTCAATTGGTTCAGTGTATTTATTGCCATTTGGCATTAGCTCAGAGCATATCTGAGAGTTGTCACCTATATTCTTGACATAGCTAAAGAAGGCTTTGTGATTATCTTTAGAGTCTTTGGCAATTTTTCTTTCAAAACTGACCTTGGATGATTTTATGAGGGATTGTAGTTTCTTACTAATATTGATCAGTGAGGCCTTTCCTTTTTTGGGATTTTGCTCTATCATGTAATAGTTTCCTCCTTCTGTTGTATAGTTTATTTATGGCCGGGGACCACCAGACTTGTTTCCTCTTTTTGGAGGAGTGAGTCTTGGTTTTACTTGGGATGGCTCGATCCATGCATTCCTGTAGATGCTCATAGAATGCATTTGTAAAGGATTATGTGGTTTGGGCAGCATTATCCTTTAGCAAGGGGGCTTTGAAACTTTCCACCTCGGTCTTGAGAAGTGTGAAGTTGGCTTTTGAAAAGTTTTTCACAGTGGTTTCCTTGACTGGGGGTGAGGTCGGGATGTGGATGTCCAGTGTGATTAGTTTATGATCTGATCTTACCAGCGAGGGGTTTACCTCTGGTGTGGAGCACTGATCCCCCATGTTGGTGATGATCAGGTCCAATATGTTGTCACTTCTTGTGGGCGTGGTGACCGGCTGTTCCAGGGCATTTGAGTTTATAAACTCTAGGAAGCAATGGGCATAGGAGTTTGTACTTGAGTAGTTATCCCAGTCAATGTTTGGGTAGTTGAAATCTCCCAATATCATGGTGTTAGGTAGGACCTATATATTTTCCAATGTTCTCAGGAATGCTGAGTGGGGGTCCTGAGACAAGGTAGGTGATCTGTAGCAAGCTATGATCTGAAAAGCAGCTTTGCCCACTGTTAGTTGCACATGGATGGTCTCTGAGGTCTCATGCTGTGCTACTAACCTGGAGGTGTGGGTATCCATTATGAAAATGGATACACCCCCTCCTTTTGTATTTCGGTCCAGGTTCTGGGGGCGAAAGGTATGGTATGAGTTGTAGCCTGGTAGTGCTAGGGTGCTCTCTGGAGCCTTGAACCAGGTTTCTGTTACTGCACAGATATCGATTTTCTCCATGCTAAGGAGTGCCTCAAGTGTGTGCATTTTGAGGTTTAGACTTCTGGCATTGAGTAGCATTACCTACTTGTGTTGTTTATGGAGGTGGGTTTGTCTTTTGAGCCTTGCCTAAAAAAGGCACTATGGAGGTGGCAAGAGCCTTGGCCAGTATTCGAAAGCCTAAGGGTGACAGGGGCAAACCATCTCTGGCGAAGCAGCGTGGCTTGTCGAGCATGTCGTCCCAGGCTGACAGACACTGGATCCCCTTTGAATGACACCAATAGCTTAGCCAATTGCTAAAACTGATCATTTTTTTCTTTGTACTGTGGCATCATTCTTGGTGAGGGCAAGATTCTACTCAGGGTCAGGGTCATACCAACCTGGGCTACATGATCAGAGAGCTGCTCTATGTCTCTTTTCATGTAGTCTAGGGAGGTATGTCTCAGGTCATTCACACCAACATGTACAATGACAGAGTTATATTTGTACCTGTTTTGGAGTGATCTGAGTGCTTGTGTTATGCGGCGGATCCTGGCACCCGACAGGCAGCTTACAGTAATCTTCTCCTTGTTCAGTCTAGTGAATGGAACGTCAGTGTGTCTGACAATAGAGTCAACTATTACTAGTGTATTGGGTGTGTTGTTATGCCTTAAGACCTGTGGTTGCATGGCACACTGACTTTGTGAAGTATGTGATACGTGGTTGTCTGAGGGTGGAGGTTGCTTGGATGTCTGCTTTGGAGGTCTCTGCTGCCTAGGCAGATTTTTATTTAGAGCCTCCGAGTATGTTTTTGTGTATTTATGTGTGTTGTTTGCTGGTGCATGTATGACTGTTGTATGTGAGACTGGAAGTGTGGTGCAAGTGTTTCCCTTCTCCTCCTGACTGGCTGTTCCAGCCTTGGGTTGAGAAAGCTTGGCCTCCAGTTTGGAGTATCCAGTATCTCTCACATACATTTGTGTTTGTTGGAAGGAGGAGAGGGTAGTCTGTGTACATGAGGCAATTGTAACATTGTCTCAAGATTCCCAGATTCACCAGCTGGACTGGAGAGTATACCTGAAACTGCCCTTTGGACATGCCTGTATGGGTAAATTAACTGATTTCCTGATTGTCCAGTAGGGACAAATAGGGAGCCTTGTACTACTGTATAGTAAAGGGGAGGTGTAGTGTTAGTATTAGTGCTTACTGAGAGCTTGGAGCAAGCGCTGGGCTGTAAAAGGAAAGTTAGAGTGCTTTATTTGAGAGTTTGACTAGTTCTAAGGGAAAAATTGAAGAGCAGACTTCGTGGAGCCTGGAATAGTTTAACACTAGCTAACCGATGCTGCGAAGTGCGTAAAACCACGCAAATGTGGGTTTTAAGGCAGGGAGATGAAAGAGATAGTAATTAGCCCAAAATGGCCAATGAACTACTAGTTGCTGGGCTGAGACCACTCCTCCAGGGACAGATAGGCTGCTCAAAGCTCCCCACTCTCACTGGTGAACAGAGAAACTTCCTCCTATCCAAGTAAGGATATGGGCAGCACAGGAACTTATACCACAGCCCTGAATTCAGCAGGACCTGCAAACTGAACTGGACTAGACTAGCTTAGAAAAGGCAGGAAACAATAATTTTTTTTTGTTTTTTTTCTTTTTTTTTTTTTCAGCAGAAGATACATCAAACTTTCACAAAAACACTTTAAATGCTTATAACAGGCTAGCGCACTTTAGTATGTAGCCTACAACAGTTAAACAACAAAAAAAATGGCAAACGACTTTAAAAGTGCTAACAGCAAAAAACAGTATAATATGCAGCAAAGAAGGTTTTTAAAAGGCACAGAAATGTTAGAAATCATTTTTTGGCAAATTTAGCAGTCACAGGAAAAATGCAGAGAAATAAAAAATACTTGATCAGTTGAAAGTCACTCTTTTGTCACTCTGCTGCTTGTAGTGCTCTGCAGTACACCACGAGGAGCTTGGCTGAGTAGTATACAAGCGCAAAACCGCGCAAATGCGGGTTTGCGCTGGTTAACAATTTGATTATACTGAAAAAGTATGTTGTCCATAAACATGCACTGTCTTAGAGTGGGAGGCTACTCTTATCTGACAACTCTAGAGAAAAGGGAGGAGGTACACATATGGAAGCTGGTATAACATTCCAAACACACTGCTGATTTGCAGCTGAAAGAACCAAACTGCAGCTGAGGAAGTTGCAGCAAGGCCGAGGAAGTGAGCAGAAACTAGCAAGAGGATAAAGCTCAGAATAATAAATTGGTACTGAAGGTGGGCAGGTTCAAAATAAGTCTTTCATTAGAAGGAGAAAGAAGGCACTTCCAAAGATCTCTTGGCTACAACTGATTTATCAGTATGTGGATTTTAGTGGTGTGTGCGTGTGTGTGTGCGTGTGTGTGCGTGTGTGTGCGTGCGTGTGCGTGCGTGTGCGTGTGTGTGTGTGTGTGTGTGTGTGTGTGTGTGTGTGTGTGTGTGTGTGTGTGTGTGTGATGTGACTGTAATCAACGTGCCAGGGCGTTATCTAAATAAAAGGAATGAGATTTAATATTTTCCTTTCAAACTTCTGATTATAACGATGTCTAACCAGAAGGCATTCTCTGCATTTAAATGTGTGTGTGTGTTTGTAATTTGACCTTAATCATCAAGTTAGGGGTTTCCTAGATGAAAAGAAAACACTCGTAAGGGAAAACGTAACACCCATCTGTCCAGAGGCTATTTTTTTTTATCTAGCCACGGTGATGCCATCACGTAATGCTAGAGGTCACAAGTTCTAATCCCAAATATTTTCCTTTCATAGGCGAACAATGCTAAAGCAGAAGGCTTTCTCTGTGTGTGTGTGTATTATAAAACAGGCTAACAGCAAGACTAAACATACTGTCCTTGCATTTTTACACTTGCTTGCAGTTCACTTTAGAATAATTATTAATATCTTGGGCGTAATGTGAACAACAGTGGTATATTAAGATTCAAGTCAAAGACCAGCTGTTCTCTTGCAGTATAATAAACCAGCAACACTCAATGGATCAAGACATTGGAGAATTTTATAAACTAATCCTGGTATTCATGAAAATAGAGTGCAGATACATAAGTTCATTTTGTACCCTATGTTCACTGCACCCTCAGGGACTACTGTAGTTCATTGACATGAAGTGCAGTAGTCCTCTGAGGCAAACAATGACATTCCTGTATTATTGAATGACGCACAGGAGTAGCTGAAATGTATTAGCTTACCAGGTGTTTCTCTGTTTGCGATTACGTAACCTGGCAGAGTTCTCTTGGGTAAGGCACTTAGTTACTATACAGTTTTGTACCTTGTCAATAGGTAGTTGCTGAAGTATGCTGGACTCTATAGTCTACAGTTGCTTTATTCACTAGCACTGTATGCCACTTATATGAATGACTGTGTGCGATAACAGGGAGGTGTGCTAAAGCAGGTTTACCTGCACTGTAACTCCTTTGCTAGTAGTGATTTTCCTGTCTTTCAGCAGAGGTCTCAGTGGTTTGGATTTTGACAGCACTAATATGTTACTCAGAACTGTCTGCTGATGATCAGCACCTTATTAGTGGAAGACTGTTGCAACCACAATGTGACTGGAGTCCCCAGTTTTACACTGTGGTACTCAACTCATACAGCAGTGCTGCATCCTTTGTGAATTCCTATAATTGGGGGGGGGGGGGTTCATTTGCATATGGTGACTGTGCTTGGGGTACTATACTTGTGGAATGGAACAAAACCACTCACATATGAATGAATCATATCTGCCTTTTACGGCATACAAAGCTCTATGTGGCCCACAAATGGTTCATAAATAAGACTGAAAGCCTTAAGAACAAGGATCACTTGTTAGTACGTCAAGTCACTGAACAGCATTTTGACAAGCAGTAGGCAACAACATCTTTGAGACTTTTAAAATAATACTACAAAGGCAGCTTCTCAACTGCTCTCATGGAAGAATTGTTCCACATGCACTTTTTCAACTTTGTCATTCACATAAAAGTTCTGTTTTACTCTGACACTATTTTAGTTCTGCCACAATAGTTTTTGTTTCATATTTGTAATATTTCTTTTACCTTTCTATGTATAGCTGTTTTGCAATGTGTTTTAATATTTCTAAACATATACACAGATAAAGACCAACACAGTATGTTGTTTTATTTCTATATTAATAGGCAATACTGAAAAGTTAACTGTTATCCAGTCTGGAGCTACAGTAACTGTTCAGGAAAATGAAAGCGTTGATCTGCAGTGCTCCTTTGAAACCAATAGTAGTTCAGTAGTTGGTTCACACAACTGGAGAAGAGGTGCAAAAAATGGTGCACTGATTTCTGACAAAGAAGGTGATTTTAAGGGAAGGATGCATGTAGAAGAAGGCAAATTTCAACAAAAAGATGCCTCCGTTCGGCTTACAAACTTGAAAGAATGTGACTCAGACATATATTTTTGTGAAGTTCAGTTTCCTGGAATGGAAATTCAACATGGCACTGGAACCAGACTCATTGTGAAGAGTAAGTAAACAATAACTTTTGGTAGTGTGTGTGTATGTGGGGGGGGGGGTCGTGTAGCTTTTAAGTCAATAATATCATCCCCTGCTTTCACAAATACATGCTTTCAAAAAAACATGAAAAGAAATCTAGTGTTTTGAACTCTTAACATCACATTTCATTTGCTGACCTGTTGATGTAAAAAGATGGTTCCCATATAAACTACCAGTGACTTTAAATCTGCCTCTGCCCTTTACAACTAATTGAGGAGAGGGGATGAGGAGGTAAGACAGTATACAAAGACCTGCTTCCTTTTTTTAGAGATAAGTAGTAGGATGCATCTCTCCTGATGGGACACACATGGAAAGGTATGGCGGCAAACGAACTAGTCAAAGTTAGCAGTATGAGAGACCCTCATGCACCAAATGCTGTAACAAACTTCCCGAGTCTGGAAGTCAAAAACCATTGACAATGCTAACATTTGTCCATTTTTTCCTACTGAGAAACTCCAATATATTTTTAGAATTTGGGCAACCAGAATTTCCTTGAGTGTTACATTTTAAACCATGTGACTTACTGTTTTTTTTTTTACAATTATAGACTGTTTTTCTTTGGAGAAGTATTAAATTCTGTTCAGATGAATCTAACGAGTAGTAGAGAGAGATGGAGAATGTAATGCAATGACTTTCTACTAAATCAAAAATCACAGCGAGACAGCATTTCATAGTTCTGTGGTATGTTATTTTGTGAGACTCTGACCACTTCAAACAATCTGCTTACATTCTGTTTATATTTAGAGATGGCGATTCCTGTATTGAGTTCAATAAAGGATGAATTCATCAGTAAAGATCTTTCTACCTCTTCCTGAAGGAGATGAAGAGAACTGCAAGAGCAGTGGAAGCATTTTCAATACAGATATCTTCTCTCTGGGAACATTTTGCAGTGAGACTGACAATGCAGCAGTGTTTGCTATATCTACAAGCGAAGGCGGACCCTATTTAAGCATAACTTGGACCATTGAATGGGAAATCAAAAATTCACCCCTGGTCCAACACCTGTGTCTCTGATGTACAGAGGTGTGTCATAACCAAGAATCACCCCCTATATAAACATTTAAAATGTACAACTTGTGGGACACATTTGGATTGCATGGCTAGGCTTATAAAGGGACCTAGTGGTTACTGGCCTAGTATACACCTATGAACCTATTACTTATGC
Source organism: Protopterus annectens (assembly GCF_019279795.1). Classification (NCBI taxonomy): domain Eukaryota; kingdom Metazoa; phylum Chordata; order Ceratodontiformes; family Protopteridae; genus Protopterus; species Protopterus annectens. The sequence continues at coordinate 230,701,264 of NC_056743.1, read as the reverse complement.
TATTGTCTTTTTGTATTACTCAGTATTCTGTATTTGGAATGTTATTTTATTGTAAATATTTGCAGACACACCAAAACTGAATAGAGTCACCATAATGAAACAACATTAGCCTGATAATCACCAGCAAAATATTCAGTTCACTCATGACAACAAAGGTACATTATTTGAATTCTCATATATGTGTGATCCTGTTCAAAAATATGGTCACTTTCCTATGAAGACATAGAACCCTTCTAGCAAAGGGCAATACCCACAATACAGACGAATAACTGAAGATATAAATATTTTGTTGTTATTGTTCAGAAAAGAAATTATCAGGTAGACAGGAAGTTTTAGATACAGCTATTACAGAAAGACAAAAGGAAAATAAAGAATATAATAAACAATAAGACAAAGAACATGAAGCTAGTATATACCATGAAATTCATAAAGCTGGACTGTATACAACATCAAATGTTTCAATAAGCTGTATTTTAGACTTTTCAAGATTATAGACAATCATGGTTTATCATAATTCAGAAAAATAAATATTATTTCTGGAGAGACAGCTATGTTTCCTCAGATAATTCCCATTCCCTGGAACAGGTTCCCCATTCACGTGAAGCAGAGTTTCTCACTATCCCTATTTAAATGCAACTTGGACCAATGGATGGATAATCAGAAATTCACCCCTGGTCTGGCTTCTATGTCCCTGATGGGCAGAGTTAGTTAGTGAATCTCCTCCTATATATCAAATATAAATTAGATTTGTGGTTCACATTTGGGTTGCATAGCTAGGCTCTTAAGGACCCTAATGGTCATTACCCTAGTATATATCTAGGAACCTATGCATTACTAATTACTTTTATATACAGGGAAGGATTCATGGTCATAGGGAGTTTGTGGTACACAGTAGTTTTTGTCTTTATCGTGACACATGCTTCTGCCACATGAGGTCATCACAAATAAATTGTAGCAACCGCTGTGATAAGTACTTCTAAAATACAAGTTCTTACTCTTCTGCCTGAAGGGAGAGGGGAAAGACTAATGTGCAAGCATTGGTAAGTATACATAGAGAAGTTATACTGAGATAATATTATTACAAATCTTCATCTCATGTATCGTGCATTTCTAAGATATAGACTACTCACATAGATATCTGTAGAATGTTGTTTTTTTTCATAGAAATGCTACATTCAAAAATATTGTTTGGAAGATTCACTCTGCTTAATCTAGCAAAAGTTATGTTACTTGATTGGTACTTTGCAAGCAGGTAGCATTGGTATTCTTGATACAGCTGATGATGGCAAGATACAGCTTTCAATCTGCTTGTCTCTGACTAGTTTTTTTTTTTGGGGGGGGGTAACAATGGTAAGTCTTCAACCAAAATTTACATAAACAGGTCACCAACCTCCAGAACAGGATTCAAAATGCTGGGTTATTAATTTAGTTCTCCTAATGTGGCCAATGATGAAGGTAATTGTCACTGCATACTCCCCACAAATACCTCTCAATTGTCCAATTTTTTACAGAATATCCAGATTTTTGCTTTATATTTTTGGTCATAAAAGTTGTTTTCTGGAAAATCACTGAGAACGGAAATCATTAATTATAATGTACATTTCAGTTTCAGACTTCATATCCTTCAGAAAATGCATGTTAATGCAAAACCTTTTATTCTATCAACTTTCTAAGTTTATAAGAACAAGATTTAAAATCTGTCCTTATTTTTGGACCTTTGTACCCACATTATTTTAGACTATGTTCAGATTCCTTATGCTAAAAGATTGAGAGGTATGCTCCCGTATGAGAAAAAGTTACCAGATGAACAAATTCCTTATGCTAAAAGATTGAGAGGTATGCTCCCGTATGAGAAAAAGTTACCAGATGAACAATGTGAAGGCATTTCAAAATCAGTGCTGTCTATTCTAACAAAGTAAAAATAGCCTGTTCCACTAATGTTCTCATGTTGGCTTCACATGCTTTTAACAACCAAGCACATGTCATTTTCCTACCACTTAATGAAAAAAGAGGCAGTAATTTTTCCATTCAAATTGTCTCATAGTGGCTTAGTTGAGTCCATTCTATGTGACCTCAACGACTTTAATACACCCTGCCTGTCTTTTAAGAGCTACTTTTTTAACTTCTTACAAATTCACATTCATTGCTTCAGTAATGATTTCTGTCAACCATGGACTCTGCCGCCTACTTTTTATTTTGCCTTCATTCTTTCTCAGCATCACTGTCTTCTCTAGTGAACTATGTCTTCACATTATATGGATAAAGTATCTGCATTTCAGTTTTACTATCAGTTTCATTTCTAAACAAAGAAGTCTGGCCCACATACAACTTTAGAAAGCTTAATACTCATCCAGGTCCTCTTCTGTAAACCACTAAATCTAAACTACATACTTCTGACCATGTATTCTCTATACTTGGCCCCAAATTGTGTTACCCCCTACCCCCTGAAAATGAAAGGCACATAATCCTATCCCAAATTCTGAGCACTGTTAAAATCTAATGTAATAAAACAGACAAATGTATTTGCATCCCAGCAGGTTATTACATAACATAACCCAGAACTCTGCTCTTCTCACACTGCATCCCGACGACCCTAATCTAAGCTCTCAGTCTCCATTGAGTCATTACATAATCAGACGTCCATTACATTTTGCTATAACCTTGAAAGATAGTGAATATTTATTCTTTTTTTTTTTTTTTTACTGCAACTAGCTAATCTGGCAACCCTTCCTAAACATTAACATGAAGAGGAAAATGGGAAAAGAGTTACTTCCCCAGCAAAAAAGGCCTCACTTTTTTAAACTGTAGTGAACTACCTGCTACATTTGTAGTAAACAGCTTCCACAGTTTCTGCATCAATACCTGTCACATGGCACCCTTTTGAAATGTTGGCACTTGTAACACTGAATGCTGACAGAAAAAAAGATTGAAAAATCCAGGTGAAAAGTGAATTTCAAACATCGCTCTTGTCCTTTTATCTTCTTTCTTGGAGGAAGGTAAGCCCCCACCCCTCTCCCAAACATTTTGAGATCATCACCATACCTGCAGTAATTTTTGAGCCCAGGAAAATCTCACACACATACACACACACGCACCACACAAACACATGCTCACGTATGTGTGCACTATATATACATAGATGAATAAGAACAGAATAAGGTCTCAGTAAGTAGTAAAACTCACACACAGTGTACTCCAGAAAAGCAGCCCCAACTAGAGTTTGGCACAGATGCTACACATTGCGCACACAGGTCAAGGCTCAAGTCCCAAAAGTAGAATGAAGAAAGTTTGCTTGGTTACCACACGACACATGCACTTCAATGTAGCAACAGGCTTGGGTGCCACACAATGACTGCATCTAGGATTTATTAGACTCTGTTTCCATACACTTAGATGCAGCCAAATAGAGTTAATGTCAGTAACTAGAAATGGGAAATGTAGGCATCAATAGCTGAAGAAGACAGCTATGAACTGGTCTGGGAGCAGCAAGGATCTGTCATATCCGCTAGGAATTGATCTGGAAGCAGCAAATATCTATTATATCAGTTAGATGTTTGCCTGGGAGCAGCAAAGATCTATCATAACAGCTATAAACTGGTCTGGGAGCAGCAATGATCTATTATATCAGCTCCCCTGTACCACATTACTAATGGGTGCTAACCCTAATGCTTCCCCCCAACCCTAACCCTACACCTTAACATCATTAAAACCTTCCCATAACAATGCCACAACACAAGACAGATTCAGACATACAAATATTCACAAACAACACTACATCTATTCTCTAACATAACCTTTACCCTAAAATACACACATTTCCACACAGACACACAACACCCATCCTTCACTCATCCCCAACCCTCACCCTAACTCACACACACACACACACACACACACACACACACACACACACACACACACACACACACACACACATGCACACTCTCACTCCCCAACCCTACTTACCAGCATTGACATTCCATACCATCAATATATCTACCATTTGGCCATTTGTACCATCCACATTAAATCAGACCCCCTGCAAAAAATGTACATTGGTAAAATACAGGGAATCTATATATGAGTCTACGTCAAAGGATCGAATTTTCACAAAATCGAACCTCTGATCTGTGAAGAAAAGGTGACATACTGCTCAACTGTACCAAATTCCTCTGTTTACCGTTTTGAGGTCAAAATATTGGGGTGTCTTGAATTCTTGAGTGGTTCCTTTAATTCCTGATTTTTTTCTTTTTCTTTTTTTGGGGGTGGGGAGTACAACTTTAAATTTATTGCAACGTCACCACACATCACCAGCGTTTCCTGCAAAATCAACTTGCAGTGGCTTGCATGATGACATTGCTTCATGAGGCAGACTGCCAGCCTGTCAGAGACTCCAACTATGTTTAACTTTAACGTGAGAGGTGTGTAACAGATGGATGCAGAGTTCGTGCATTAGAGCTATACCCACCTTGTGCATTGGCGTATATTCTACATGGATGTTAAAATTATATTTATTTTTCTGAAAATTTTAGAATGTGGTGGTTGCAGCCGCGTTAGAAGTGCATGTATTCTCGTAGGTCAGAAGTTGAAGTGCATGTATTCTAGTAGGTCAGACGTTGAACTGTCTCTTTGTGTCTGTGACTAAAACCTTCTAAGACTCCACTTAAACATGTGAGTAAATGTTTATTCAAAAGCATATTACCTACGGTCTATGGGTTGTTCAAAACTGGTGAGGGATTTATTTTTCCCCCATCCTTTGTACGTATATTCTGCTTCGCTGCCTTGTATGTAACTGTTCTGACCAACGCATTTCTGGTATTTTAGTTAGAATTCTGCTTCTAGGTCTCAGGTTAGCAGACAAGTGGCAGCCTCTCTGTTTTAAACTGTTTTTAACTGAAAAAAAATATCAGTTTTAATGAAGGAGAGGACTGTTTTCCTGTGGTGGTTAGTATTCTATTTTGTTGTAGTTTGTCTTTAATGTTACATCAGATACACTATGTTGTATCTAAAACGCATAGCTACAAGAAGCAACGCAAAAAAGAAGTCAATGTCTCATTGGCTAACAGTGTCAAAAAGAAGTCAGCATTTGAGTACGAAAGGTTCAGATTTTGTTGTTTGAAGAACCAGCAAAACATGGGAAGGTAGACTAAGTAGCAATGTCTGCTTTTCTTAGTAAAGAGAGCTACGATTACTTATAATATGATGATGCATTACATAATTATTTAACTGGCCTATCGAACAAATACAATAAAACCTTTACAACTAGGATTTACAGCTGGTGACGTTTTTACTATTAAAAATGGAGGTTATCTAATAAACCCTGAAAATAATGGTGTTTTAACAGCACCATATATTCATATTTATGCATTATATCACATTAAGCAAAATGTTATGTTCTGCTATTAAAAAGTGAACATACAACTTCATGGTGAGAAACATTTTTGAAATCCACATATTAAAAAGCTAACACTTTTTTTCTTTTATATTAAATAGTTGATATTTATAAAGAACATGCAGCAAAACCATTTCAAATATACTAAAGACTTATTTGCCATAAAGGTAATACAATCATGTTTGGTGTCATAGCCATGGCTTAAAACTCAATACCAAGAAATGCATTATAATATATTTTGGGAAGTCTGTCACCATAACTACACCATCAATAAAACACCCCTAAAAGTTGATTCATTAGTCAGGGATCTGGGAGCTCATGTAGATAGTAACCTAGCCTTTGCCCAAAATGTGTCCAAGGCAGTAAGAAAATCCTTCCATGTTGTTCAAGTTATAACCAAGAGCATGGCATCTAGGTCCTGAGAAGTCATCATATCACTGCATTTGGCCCTCATCAGACCCATCATACAGTATAATGCCCCCTTCAAGATGTACCCGACCAGACACATGCAGCAACTGCAATGTCCACAAAAGTTCCTTGCAAAAAAGAATACATGGAGTAAACACAAAGCCCTACACTGATCATCTCAAAATCCTTTCTCTTTACTTGGTATAATACACACTTCTGAGAGGCATACAAGGCATGCCTGAACCCTATATTGATGAACCTTCTGCACATCCACAAAACAAACAGCATCAGAACTACTAGATTAAAAGAAATAAGTTATACTTGCAACATAAACAGGACATGTTGGGGAGACAGATATGTTTTGCAGAGAATACCTTTTCTCTGGAACAAGGTCCTCGTCCATGTAAAGCCAAGTTCTTCCCTATCCCTATCAAGCACAACTTGGACCAATGGATCAATAATCAGAAATTCATCAATTCACCTCTGATCTGGCATCTATGTCTCTAATGGACAGAGGCAGTCAGTATATTATCCTCTATAGAAATCAAATGTGTGGGTCACATTTGGGTTACACGGCTAGGCTTATAAGGGATTTAGTGGTCTTTAGCCCAGTATATATACCTATGGACCAGTTAATCCCAAAAGACATAATTACAGAAGTAGAAGAGTTCACAGAAAAACATTCTAACAAGTCAGAATCTGCCTGCAAGTAAACTGAATAGTCCATTTAGTTGGGGTACTGTGTCTACAATGTAGATGCCTGGCTTAGAAATCAGAGAGCAACATTTTGCAGAAAGGATGCAATCTAAAATCATTAATGCATCCATTGTTTAGAGTGGAAATAAAAATGTCCATTCTGAATAGAGTTATACTTTTTATTGATGTGCTATTCTGGCTGGAATGGATGATCACTTTAAGATGGAAAGAAGTGCAGGGGGGGTCCTACTAGCAGTAACAGAACTATGGTGATGACAATGATCTCACATGGGAAGGTCTCAGATAAGAACAGCTTTTTCTGTGGGATCAGATCCCCAAGTATATATTTAGCTCAAAGGTAGCTACATTTTTACATGAGCACTCTACTTGCAGGAGATTTGCTGCATTTTGCATTCCAAACACCCTGCTTTTTCAAATCGTCCCTAACACTTAACTACTATTATATGAATTATTGTATAAACATTGTAGAAAAAGTTTGGCAAAAATAAAATATTTCACTACATTTGATTGCTGGTATGTTTTTTATGAACATAACACTATTATAAAATTATATCTCTGGATCAGAACAGTTTCAAAACTCTTTTATTATTTTCTTTTTACAAGAAGGCATAATACTGATTTAATAATTGTTTTTTTTTTCATTGCAGGAGCTCCACCAGTGTGCTCAAATGGCACAGACAACAATGGTGACTTGAGGCTTCTCTGCATAATTCGAATGCTACTGTCTTCCATAACAATTTTGCTAATGAGTATTTTTATAGTTATTGTACACAGATTGAAGAAATGAAATGATTCTATATGTCGTGTATTTAAAATTAGTAAAATAAAAATATTAGTTGTTTTCAAGATGCTTTTACAATGATGAATATTAATCCAATCAAAAAACTTTATTTCTGCTACATCAGGAGTATGGCATTATGTTTTAATCTCTGTAAACCTGACTAGTTTTAAGACAGTAGTGTTCCTGTCTCTTTCTGAGGCCATCTATTGTTAACTTCCTAAAAACAGTTACATATTTCAAATGGTTTGACATATGTTCATGATACTTTCAGGATACTGTATTTGGATCCTCATGTATAAAATTACCTTACACTATGTTCTCAGCTTCAAAGGTAACAGCCAAGCATACCAGACAATTCTTACGTGCTAGTAGTTCTAAAAGCAAGGAAATGTAATTTCACTTCTATGGATGTCAAGCAGTCTGTATTTACAACCACAGTGTCTCAATAGCATTTAAAAAATGATAGGAAATATTTTTTTAATAAACAAATATTGTTTTCAATTGTAATGTCATACCATCTCATTAATATTTGACTCTGATATTTAAAGAGTTTGTCGGCAAGAACAAATGTCATAATTGCATGTTTACTGTGAATAAAAAAGCACCAAAGTGAGCAGTGGTTTCTGATCGTTCTTACCAGTATAGGACTATATCTCTGAAACATGTTAACGTTTTCTAGTAAAATTCAGAGGAAAACATGTCATGACACATATCTGTAGAATGCACTTATTTGATGATTTTAGGTATAAAAGTATTGTAAATGCTTTAATTTTCATCTGTTTCATATGCATTTGTGTTTGACAGCAAGGTGCTAGTATAATTTCACTAACAACAAAGGTCACTTTTATTGACAAATATATTTGATGTTTACTTCTGATGTAATGCCTACTCTATATAAATATGTACAGTTTACCCATAATGAAATGAAATGAATACATATACCCAGCCCTTAACGAAAGATATATTGTGACTTTGTATACTGTTCTACTGACATATCTGTGTAAGCTGCATTTGTTTTTTCTACAGGAAGCAATATCTCAATCAGTCTCTGATAATTCATAGTAAAACTCTGAAGAACTTATTCACAGACCATCAGATACACAGAATACATAAAACTGAAATTTAAAAATTAAATTAAGGATTTACATAGAGCACCACAATGAATTTGAATAGGTCATTGTGCCTTTCTTAGTACTGGGATTTTTGTTAATAATATCTTTCTAGTAACAGAAAAGATCACTTTTACTGAGAAATGAATGTGAGTTTTACTCGTGAAGTAATGATAACTAAATACATACATAGGTTCATAGATTAGTACTAGGCTAACTACTCTTGCGAGCCATTTTAAGCCTAGCCAATTATCCCTTGTGAAACTCAAACCCTGCACCTTGTGTTTGTAAGGAAAACACCTTAACCATTAGGCCACCCTCCTAACATAGTATTTGAAGCATAGTGGTGCACACTGATATCCAGAAAAATACAAATCACTTAAGCACTTCTATAGCACGAGACCCAGTCTTAACAAATTTTAACCCCCCCCCCCGCTTCACTTGTTAAGATTGGGTATTTCACCAGCCAGTAAAATCTGCCAGTACTGAGCAGCAAATCACAGTTGTTGTTGCTGTGTCTTTCGGCTTTTCCCGGTTAGGGGTCGCCACAGTGGAACTCTGGTCCGCTAATGATTGGCAGTAAATTTTTACGTGCCGAGTTGCCAGCTCTGACGCATAACCTTCAATGAAGGTACGCCCATTCACGCATGTCTCCACACAGAAGATGCTCTAGCTGAGAATCGAACAGGACAACATCTATCTGTGAGGCGACAATGCTACCGCAGCACCACTCCCAGTGGCAGACTCAAAATCAAACTGGTTTCTGACAACTTGGTGTGCCAGTAAAATGTCCCTGATGTTTTGTAAAATAGAACCTCTTACACTGTCTTTCTGGCAGCACTTACTAAGTGCATTATAGCTTTGAAAACTAGAAAAACATACAGCAAATTTTTCCCTGTAACTAGTCGTACCTTGAGCAGATAAAGCTCCATGCTCTACAAAGAATTCTATTCATGTTGCCAGTCATAACCCCTTATCACATGTTCTTGTCATACAGGACAAGCCTACTTGAACTAGACTTCAGAGGTAAATTTCTTGGCATCCATGTCTGAAACACATAGTCTGTTATGATTGGTAGCCCTCTCATTATCCATGATATTAATATGGGACATTATTTGGATTCCCAACCTTGAGGAAGTTATATGCTCCCTTACAAAAACTGAATCTAATGTAAGTTTGCATATTCTCATGCTGACATTCCTATGCAAGCCTGTGTCTGGAATTCACATAGTGGAAACATCTTAATCACTCTTGGTGGGTTCTAGTTAAACTTTTAAGAAAAGTGTACTTGGAATTCTTAGGTGTATCAAAAACGTCACTATCAACATCATCAGTAAGCACAAACCAAAAATAAACCAAACACTACACTGCAAGAGGAACTACAGCCAGAATATAGTTGAGCAATTACAGCTTTATTACAATATTTCCTTCAGAATAAAACATTATAAAACACATAAAAGCCCATCTCACAGATCACATGTCAATACAACAACTAATCACAGCCTGTGGAAAGGCTTGTTAAATTGTTATGTGCGTTACCAGTTTTTGTCTTAAGAAGTCTTAACAGCCAAAATCACTCAACAATATCCTGGGTGTGGTTCTACTTGTGATGTATTGTTTGTTACATTCTTTGGTGTATGTTATACTTAATACTGTTATTTCAACAGTGGAAACTTAAATGTAACTCAACATTTAACTTAGCTTTGAGATGTTTGCCTTTGTCAATAGATGGACTTTTTGTAATGACATCTCTCCTCTAATAGAGAAGGTCTTTTTTCCTGGAAACATATATTTACTTTTTCTGTATTTATTTAAAGTTGAAACATAAAACATATTAACTTGTAATATCATAGCTAATTGAATATAGATTATCAGAAGCACAGAACTAAATACAATGTTATGTCTCAACAAGGAATTTATATTAAAACAAAGAAATGAGCCATCTAACTATATACATTATAGGCAAGGCATATTCCTAATCATGTTAAAAAAATGGGTACTTAGTATTATTGCAACCACATTCTCATGGTTGCAAAATTCATAATGTGTTATGGAAAATAGTTTTATTGACCTGGAAAGGGGAGTGTAAGCAAATAAGTACTGCTGTGGCACACACATTATGAGAAAAGGAGAGGAATAAATGTACATTTTTCGACTCCTGCCTGGCATGTCTCACTTTCACAGTGAACTCCACTCTGCTGCACCACATGACACATCCTGCCTTGCTGATTACAACCGAAGCAAAGGCAGGTTAATCAGGAATATTCCCTCTGAATGTTCATGGCCAGTGCTTAAGTTTTATTGTATTCATCACTCTTCTTTTAACCAGCTATGCAACTGCTATTTGGCCCGTAGGGGAAACGTGCAAGTTTTAAACTTTTCCTTTTCAGAAAGAGTAATTCCTGTTTTCTGCAGTATCAGAATGAAGAATTAGCCATTAATTTTGGCCTCGTCTTTGCACTCCTTTGCTCAATCATCAACTGTTCCTGGGTGTGGATGTGTGTCCAGTCCATTACCTATTTTTTGTGGAAGGGATAGGATTTGTACCCCTGTCCATTATTATAAGTATAAATTATTCTAGGCATAAAACCACATTTTCCCACGCAGTTCCTACCACTGTCATCTCAGCTTTAAATGGTGATTTGAGGAAACACTTGATAGAGAGTACAGCCAATTCTTTCAATACAATCATGTAAAAGTCATATTTATTGAAGTAAAATAATGTTTGATTTATTTAATTTTAAGAATTTTAAAAACCCAACTTTACTTTTTCTGGCCATTTTTTAAGCTATCAATATTTATTGAGATAAGTATTGTTGTAATTATTTTTTTAGTTTATCACACAAATGCAGTAATGGTGTATAAATATATGTATAAAAATGTGAAAGAATCACATGAAATAGATATATCTTAAAGGAACATATGCATTTCACTTCATTAAAAGGAGTCTATATTATGTGATCAAAGAATCTCTTCTTCGAACATGTAATAATCAACACATATACAGCGAATGCTGTAAACTGTGAATAACCATGTCCTCGAATTTTTTTCCTTGGGAAAAAATTCACATGGTCGTAAAATAAAAAACAAACTTTAAAACACTAATCAAGTGGGGGGATTCACCCCCCCCCCACACTCCCCCCTAACTAAATATACCAACTCTGAGATCAATCTACATTGAAGAAAAGGGCAATTCCCAATAATGGCCAACTGAATTTTTTCCTGAGGAAAACATTCGAAGATGTGGCCATTCGCAGTTTACAGCATTCGCTGTATATGTGTTGATTATTGTGTTCGAAGAAGAGATTCTTCAATCACATAATACAGACCCCATTAAAGACATGGCACATGTTAGAGAAAAAGATTAATGCAAACACAAATGTAAATTCAGAACTAAACCATATTTAGAATTCATTGATTCCTCATCTAAGTTGGAAACCCTAATCAAATTACCCTTGTTCTCACCAACTATTCTATATAAACTAATAAAATCTACTGCCGATTACTAACTCTACTTCAGAGAAATTAAATGAGAATAAATCAGACAGATTTATGGCTCAATATGAAACAACTGATCAAATATTATTAAAATTAAAATAACAATTGAAAGAACACCAAGTGGTTTTCAATGACATTTGCAAATGGAGAAGACAACTGAGAAAATAAAAAAAATCCTTCAGACAAGTGATTTTATACTATTTAAGGTTAATAATCAAGTTGTAGTAAATGTTAACTTGAAGAAAATGTGTTTAAAAGAGCCTTGTATATCTTCCACACTCATCCCCATAGCATATTAATTTTTTGAATCGCAAACAGAATAAACTATATTCATTGCATTTGATAAAATGAAAATTAGACTAGAATTCATGGACCTCTTATTATATTTTCACCTTACATTCATTACAGCAGTTTTACAGAATTCCCACAGAACTGATGCTTTTATTGGAAAAGCATGAAGTACATATTAAGCAAATAATACTGCATTCTAAACCCTTTGCATCTACTATATATCACGTCATGATGAATTAGGAAGAAGAAAGGAAAATACAATATAGTGAAATGTTTCTGAGATACACATGAAGACTGACAAATTTCTTTACATCATCTGGCAATACCATTTCTTTAAAAATAGTATAAGAAGAGAGAAAACTAGCTTAATTATTTATCAGACGCACATTTCATTTCTTTAATCTAAACTAAATTACATACAATCACTATGTTGGGCTTTGTTTTATCGGATCTTCTTTCCCACCACCTCTTCATCTCATTCTCCAATCATATCACTCACTCATTTCACATTCAAATTGAACTGTATTTCTTAGTTCTTCCATTCACAATTAATTAAATCTCTAATGCAGTTAAAAAGATGTTTAGATAAAAAATAAGTTAAAACATCTTAATATGTATGCAATATTACCAAGTTATAAAACACTGCTTTAAATGCAACTTTATTTCATCTAGTAAAGGTAAAACAATATTCAAATAAGCAATTACTATAATTCTTCATTCTTTTTTATTTGTATTGTGTATTCAAAAGAAAAGTCAATCTTAGAGTATAATCTTCAAGGGGAAGAAAACAATTTGTTGATAAGTTGTAATATGAATGGCAATGAATAATTTTCAAAGCAACAGCTAAATAGTATTTCTAAAATATATGCGTTGATATCTTCTCTAAGCAAAACATAATGCAAACATTGTACTAAGTTTTTTTTTAAGTGCGTTTACTTCTTACATCTTTGCTCTGGGTATATATATATATATATATATATATATATATATATATATATATATATATATATATATATATATAGGAGCGCTACAGAATCCTGAAAGATCAAAATCCTGAAGACCAAAATCATGAGACCAAAATCCCGAAAGTTCAAAATACTGAAAACTAAAAATACTGAAAACACACAGGATACCAACACTCACTATATTCCAGCACAAGTACATACAGAAACATATTACCCTTCAACTGTATGCAGGGGGGGCTGTGCCCCCTGCAAACCCATGTGGGGGGGTGCACCCCCACACCCCCTGCTACTTAAATATATCAACTTCGAGACTGCACTTCACTACACCAAGTGCAATCTCGGAGTTGATATATTTAGCAGGGGGTGCAACCCAGCAGATGTGGGGGTGCAGGGGGGCTTGCCCCCCTGCTTATATTATGAGAACAGTAATATGGTTTGTGTTTTGTTTCTGTATGTACTTGTGCTGGAATATAGTGAGTGTTGGTATCCTGTGTGTTTTCAATATTTTGAACTTTCAGGATTTTGGGCTTTCAGGATTCTGTAGCGCACCTATATATATATATATATATATAGGTCTACTTTAAAAGATGAACTTACCATAATATTAAATCCCACTTCATTGAGATAACTTCACTGAATCGGCCTCCCAGAACAGCAAAAATGAACTCCGGGAAAAGAACCACTTGACCACCAGGACAAAATAAACAGCGAAACATGAAAACTCAACAAAGTGTGGTCCTCCACCCCCACACTCCCCATAACTAAATATGCCAACTCCAAGATCACACTACAGTGGGGAAAGGCAAGGTTCACCATAATGGCCAAGTGGTTCTTTTACCAGGGTTTTGTTTTTTGCTGTTCTGGGATATTGTGTAAATTTGGCGAAGCTGTCTCGATGAAATGGGATTTGATATTGTGGTAAGTCGATCTTTCGATCTTTTGAAGTACACCCATATATATATATATATATATATATATATATGTGTGTGTGTGTGTGTGTGTGTATATATGTGTGTGTGTGTGTGTGTGTGTTATTTTTCTTTTATGTTTTTACTTGTATATCTATTTTTTTCTTTTTTCTTCCCTTTTTCCTCTCTTTTTTGTGTTAATTTCTTCTTCATCTTTATACAAGACAAGCATCACCAATATAGAATTTTGTATTCCTATTGCAAATATCAAAATTCATTCACTATACTATATGAAAATATAATTTTATAACCATATAGCCTGCTCCTTTATATTAATTATAATTAGAGCTTCATCAATAGCATCAAATAATCTTAATAATCAACTAGCTAAATAATTTACTCTCAGAAGCAATGCACAGAAATAGAAATTATATATGTCCAAAATTATAGTATTGTTAAATACTTCTGATTAAAAATAAATTTAATATTTTTAATTAAATTTCCATATATTAATAAATTTGCATTAATTAGTAGGCAGGACTGCTCTAAAAACTAGAAAGTAATACGGCACTTTAATATGATGTATTAAATTACTTAGTGTAACAAATATACATTAGTGTAAGAAAAATATACTTTTGTTTTCAGATGAGAAAGATGACACTGGAAAATATAAAAACAAGGTGTATCATCTTCAGTATTGTTTTGAGTATCGATGTGAGTAGAAAATGGAAACCTAAAGACAAACCATCAATAAGAGAGGTGAAAAAGATTATACAGACTAAAACTCTGGAACTGGGAACTCTTAGAAATAAGAAACAAAACTCCATAGTAAAAAATGAAGTGTATGTGATTCTGTAGTTCAAAATTGAGCTTAGAGACAACATTGGCAGGAACAAAGATGTATACCTATTTAACAAAGTAGACTGCAATAAAATGGTGTTATGGTATAATTGTTGAGATTTACAATATACTGAAAATAAAACAACATGGTCTTTAGTTAATTCCTGATCTTAAATTACCTTCTTAATAGTTAACTTGTGTGTTTAACTGTTGTTTAAGGAGCAATGTTAAAACAAATGTGAGATAAAGAGAAGTTAGAATAGTTAATTGGAATATTTGGATTTACATGCATAACAACTGTAAGTTATTAGAATTTAAATGTCATCATTGATTGTCTAACAACAGGTTAGTTTAAGTATTGTAGAAACATATAACTATAAAATTGTTGTACCTGCAATCAATGCCAAAATAACAAGTACACCATGCATATGCAAAAATGAAAATGCAGTAATTGATACAGTATTTACATTGCATAAAAGAAATTTTCATAAAAATCAATAATCTAAAAAGAAAAACTCTGTTCTTCTTGACAAAAAAAAAAATGAGATGTAACAGATTTGTTAAGTTCAACTTCTCATTTTTTCTAGGCCACATGATTTTGCTCACAGAATAGTAGGCCCAGATTCTTACTTTTATGTAATAAAAGATATCATTGAGTTCATCCAAATAGTAAAATCATTAAAAATCATATTAGAAGGCTACAACAGTTATAAATTCAAATATCTGAAGAACTGGAGAGAGAGATTTGTTCTATGAATCACTGTATCTTAGTATCCTGTGAATGTTGTGGTTAATACTCCAGAGGTAGGAAAAGAAAAAATAAAGAGATATTCAGAAATGCTCGGCACTTTCTGCAAAGTCCTAAATTCCATCAGCCTGCATATTTTTTTTATCTAGTTATCACTGAATGTAGCTATATTTGCAAATAAAATACATGTTTTTGCACTTAAGAGCTAGATGTATAACTAGCCAGTTTATATACAGGCCAAGAAGCCAGGTGTAAATTAAAACAGTTTGTAAAGTTCAAAGAATTTCTTCATTTTTAATTGCTTCACCATTTTCTTTCACTTCTTTTTCAGTAGTTTGCATATCAGTAATTTCATTTGAATGTCTGGTTAAAACATGCATTTTCTGCAGCCTTCTGTTATTCATCTGTATATATATTCTAGCAGGAGCCACTCATCTTGAAAGTCTTATTGTGCATTTGGTCAATCTTTTTCTTTAATGTGACTGAAGAGTTTTCTTCTCCATCTTCCTTAATAATCTGCTTTTACCACCTTTGTTCTACAACACTGCTTTCAGTCTCCTTCAGAGTTTTCACAGCTACTCTCCCTTTCAGTTCACTTTTTCTTCTTTATTGACCTCCTGGACATCACAGACACTTCTGCAACCAATTCATGCATGTGAGTATTTCATCTTTTTACATACTGGTAAGACTGCGAGACCTCTTAGGAAAACAATATATAAGCACTAATATACTCAAATACAACCAAAGCAATGCACTTTACAAGCATTCAGCTATCTGTATGCACTTTAACAAGTTCATTTTTGCTCTCTTGTAAATAAATAAGGGTAACTGAAGAGGTCAGGTATGGGAGACAAAAACCGAATACTAGGAAATGTTATGGTACCTCAAATTAAATGCAAGCACGCCACCGGGATTAAATAATCATGTTTCAATTAATCTGATAGCAGCAATGTTATGATATCTTTGGAATACTTAATATGCAATTTTTATTTTCATATTTTATATATACAGTTCTAATTTTCCAATTGATGGGTATATTCTATACATTTTTTTACATATTTATACATTATTTAATTAATAGAATTTTTCATTTGCTTATGACAACTAATATTTATAAATTAAAACTATTAGGCTGGACCTCTACTGTTAAACTAAACAAAAACTCAGCTAGAGATGAGGAAGAAGGAAGCCACTCAGAGACCATTGCTCATTTGAAAAAGCTGTGAGTTTACTTAAACAGTATTGCAAAGCAAAGCAACATCACAGGGAAAAACTTAGGTTGTTAATTGCTAAACATGCATGAAGTCTAAGTATTTAATCATGTTTAATAATATTTTGAGCTATTTTGTTCATTAGAATGTCCATTTTATGAACTTCATCAGAAATGATCACCGATGCTTAGTGCAGCGGGACTTAAAAATACTAGTCTGAGGTAACGGAAACATGTCACTTCCTGTCTGTTCCATTTAAGGCACACCTGATGTTCAGTCTGGATGCATGTCCACTTTTAATAGAATTTGCCATTGAAGTTCTTTAAGCTCCAGTAGGGTGATTGAATCTTCAAAGAAATATTTGACTACCTCCAGGACTACGAAATGGAACCCTGAGGGTTTGAGACAGTCTAAAGTGTGTTGAGCCAGAGCATTAATGACATCTTTTTTTTTTTTTTGTATGGCTAACAAGTGTTCCCTGATCCTCTCTAAGTTTTCTCTTAGTTTTACCTATGTAAAATCCTGTGCATCCTGAGTATTTATATAGGAAAACCACATTTTGTGAATCACAACTGTGGTTGTATAGCAGTGGGATGGTAATACTGGGGTTATCTAGGTGAAAACAATTGCCCATGAAGAAATGTGTGCAGTAGGGACAGTTCCCAAATTTGCACATGCCTGTGGAGGGGTCATAGGAGCCTGTACTTTCCAATTTGAACTGTTGTCTAAGGGAGCTGGATATCTCAAAGTAGAATGTGGGCTTATGACCTAACTCTTTAGTAAGTTTGTGGCTGCTATTAATAACTGTCCAGTTCCTCTCAATAAAATGCCTAATGCTGGAAACATCAAGCCAAATGATTATGGGGGAACCTCAGGGAGTGCTCTGTCTCTGACCTAGGTTTGGGGGTGAACCACATATTTGAAAATGGGTTTGTGCAAGTATATCTGTTGCTAGCCACTGCTTCATAATTTGTGTCAATAACATTGGCAAGGTAATGCCTATCAAGGAAAAGTTGCTTCAGTGTCAAGCTTTCCTGTAAAAAGGCATTACCATCACTAATAACCCTGCTGAGTCTAATAAAGTGGCCCTTCATGAAGTTTTGTTTCATTAAGGAGGGGTGCTGACTGTTAAAGTTGAGGTAGTTGTTTTGAAAGGAGAATTTCTGGTGGATGTTTGACCAGTAGACTTGGACACTGGGCTCTAGGGTGATGTCCAGATCTGGGAATTGGATGTTCAAACGTTTCCTGGATATGGTAAACTCAAGAAAGTTGATGCTCTCTCTCTCATAGCTCTGAGAATGGACTCAAGGTCTGCCTCAGTGCTTTGCCAGTTAAAAAAGATGTCTATATAGTGCTTATATAGATGGACATTTTGAAAGCCTTTACATTTGGTAAGGGTATTGGCTTCTCAAGAGCTCAACACCATGTTAGCGTATGCTGGGGCCATTTTACCCCCATTGCTACACCTTTCTGCTGGTGGTAAATGTGATCATTAAACTCAAAAAAAGTTGTCTATGAGTACCAGGGTGATGAGTTGGCAAATAATGTTAATTCCCATGGCCCTGACCCTGGTGTGACATTCTAGGTAGGTTCTGTTCAGATCCAAACTTGCCTGATGGGAAATGTTAAAGTATAAAGATACTATGTCAAGAGTGACTAGTAACTTGTCTTTTTTGGAAATGTGGTATTGGTGTAGTTTGTTAAGGAACAACCATGTGTTCTGCAGGTAAAAGCTAGACTCCTGTACTATAGGATTAAGCAAAATGTAGACGAATTCAGATATGTGTTCAGTTTTGGTCCTCTTGGAGGGCACTATGTGCCTAAAGGGGGGATCCACTTCATTTTTTTGGATCTTTGGGATCCCAAAAGGTTTCCCTAGGCTGGGATTGTCCACTACCATGAAAATGTACTCATGTGTGGATAAGTCACCCACGTGTAGGAGTTGTAGAAGGAAGAGATCAATGGATTTAAAACTCTTGGTTAGTTTTAAGGTCAGTGACTACTTAGCTATTGCTCTTGTTGATCTCTGCTAACATCTTACATGTGTACTTGCTCTGACTCATAACAACTATCCCTGTCCCTTTATCTGATTTCATAATTCTTACCTCAGGGACCGACTTGATCCTGTGGAGGGCTTCTCATTCACAGTTGGTCAAATTGTGCCATTTGCATACTGGCTGTTTAGAAAGGGTGTCTCTAATGTCCATCCTGCATAATTAGCAAAGGTACTTAAGGTGCTGTTGACTGGTGGGTTGAACAGTCTTTTTCTTACGAGTTCAGGTTAACTCAATCTGTTGTAATCTGCCAGTCTCTACTGTAGTCTCTAGTTATTTGGGTTACATATTGCATTATCGAAATTTCAGTACTTCGAATACCATATGGTCGACACCATAGGATCAAAGTACTAAAACTTCGAAAATGTAATTAAAAAAAAACAAAAAAAAAAAACAAAAGTAACTGCTGTGAGCAGGGGGCCAAGCTCCCCTGCACCCCCCACTTAAATATACCAACTCAGAGATCGCACTTTAATGGAGTTAAGCACAGGAAAGGGAAGGTTTCCCTTTCCTACGCTGTAGCATGATCTCAGAGTTGATATATTTAAGTAGCGGGGGTGTGGGGGTGCAGCGGGGCTTGGGGTAACCGTACACTAACTTTTTCTATTTGAAGGATCAACTTATCCAACTTGACCCTTGCCCTCTTGCCCTCCCAGATAAAATTTTTCAACTTTATATTAATTAATTTCCACAACATCCCCCCCCCAGTTAATACAAATATGCCAGACCTGTATATAAAACTAAAAAGACTAAAAACATTTTCATTGCATGTATCTTGCTATCCATATCCATAAACAAGAGCTTCTAGTTTCTCAGAATTTGAATATCTCTTCCCACATATCCTTAGCAACCATAAAAGAATCTTTTTAATCCATAGTCCTAAATACTTAATTTTATTTTGTCCCCATAAATATGGGTATTGCTGAACCAATTCATCTTTGGGTCCATAGATTACAGCTATAGACTTTGTTTTGTCTTCATTAATTTTATATACTGAAATACTGCGGTGGTGGTGCTGCGGTAGCGTTGTCGCCTCACAGTTAGACGTTGCACATTCGATTCTCAGTTAGAGTGTCTTCTGTGTGTCGACATGCGTAAATGGGCGTTCCTTCATTGAAGGTTGTGTGTTAGGCCTGGCAAGCCAGCACATAAAAATCTACTGCCAATCATTAGTGGACCGGAGTTCCGCTGTGGCGACCCCTAACCGGGAAAAGCTGAAAGACAGTTAATTTTATATACTGAAATAGCTTGAAACTGTTTCAGAATATTCTACAACATTCAGATATCCTTTTCTGGTTTTATCAGGTACAAAATAACATTGTCTGCAAATAAAGCCAACTTTTCTTGATTACCATACCAATTTGTCCTTGAATTTCTGGATCCCTTATTTTATTTGCCAATGGCTCTAAATATAATGAAAATAAAGTAGAAAGAGGACACTCCTCCTGGTGCCTATCTTCAGCTACAACTTATCTGAAAAGAACATTCCCACTTTAATTTTTGCCTCTGATTTCTCATATATCTTCTTAATTAATCTTACTGTATTCAGGGAATGCAAATGCTTCCATTACCAAACTCATAATATCCCAGTTTACTCTGTTGAATACTTTCTCTGCATCAGGAACAACCACCAACAGTGGTATTTTCTTACATTCTGCTTCCTTCTCGATCATTGTTCTATTGATGTTGTCAAATGTTTGCCTCCCCACCAAAAAAACACATTGATCCATATCTATCACTTGGTAACATCTTTGCCACTCTTTTAGCTATTATAAACATAAACACTTTACAATTATGGTTTACAGTTGAAATGAGTCGATATGAAGTTGAGTCTGATGAGTTTTTACCGTCTTTAGGTATTACATCCTCCACAGCATTCTTCTAGGATGTTAGTCCTAACCCTCCTCTTAAAATAGTTAAAATGTTTGTTTTTCTTTTGGCTTTTCCCAGTTAGGGGTCACCACAGCGGAACTCCTGTCCGCTAATTATTGGCAGTCGATTTTTATGGTGCTGAGGTGCCAGCCCAATGCCCAACCTTCAACAAAGGCACACATTCATGCATGTCTTAAGAACACCACAATACCGTGGGGAGGACATGCAGACTGCACATACAAGGCGCTCCAGCCGAGAATTGAACGGGAGAACCTCTTTCTGTGAGGCAACAATGCTACCACTGCACCACCGTGGCTTTTAAAATAACCTTCCAAATCTTTATCACTTTCTTCCCTCCTAGCTTTGAAACCTCTATAGGAATAAAATACTTTCCTGCAGACTGATGTCACACTTTTAATTTCATCTCCTCCTATCTTAACTGCTAGTTGTAGGGCCTCATCTACCTTGGCATACTTAAGTCCTCCATAAATATTTCCATTTGTTCTTCTTCTTGATTTCTACAATCCTCTGCTTTATACAAATGTTCATAAAATTTATGAAATACCTCTGATACCATTACAGGATTTCTGGTTTATTTTTCTAGTTATACGTTTCCTAAGTTTGGCAACAACTCATTCCACTTTCTGTTGCCCAAGTCATTGTGATAATAGTTTTTGTGCTTTGGAGTTATTATCAAAAAAACAGTTGCTTAACAGCAGTCTTTCTGAACTCATGCATATTACCCAGATATTCCATTATTTTCTCTTTGGCACTCTGCAGTTGTGCCTCTTCTTGTTCTGTGAGATTCTCATTATTCTGTAATACTTCAACCTTTGTCAGCCCCTCAAAATAAATTTGGTTTCATCTTAAGCATCACTGTTTTCCTTTTATTTATACCCTATTCTTAAACTTAGGGTTGCCACATTTTCACATGCCCAAAGTGTGCCAATTGTGGTACAAACATCAGATTTTGCAGGCCAAAATATACCCCTGTCCAGTACAAGGGACATAACATAATTTTTTGCCTAAATAAAAGCTTATTCTTGTAGCATTTTAGTTGGTTATTCTGTTTCTTATAGCATTTAGGTGTTTCAGATACAGAATGACTGTTTTATGCAACTATTACATAAAATATAGGATATAGGATATAATTTTGTCCTAATATCTCAGGACATTTGCCATCTTCCCTAATAATTCTTCACTACCCATTCCATAAATTCCTCTATTTTAATAGGTTGGTAGGGAACTGCCAGTGCCTCATTTTTACTTCATTACCCTGCATTGCTGTTATTGGCACATGATCTGAAATCATTGCATGTGTGTTGAAGCTTTCAATTAAATACACATGTTCCTATGAAATGTAATTTCTGTCTAGTCTAGCCCAGTAACTGCACCTTAGCAATAATATGTAAATTCTCTCAGAGTTCCTACTACTGAATGCATGTCTTCCATACCAAGTTGTTTCATAAACTCTTTCAGAAATCTATCCTCTTTTGCTTTATACCCCTTCCAGGTCCTCCAAATACATTCTCACTATTGCAAATCAAGTTCCAGTCTCCACCGATAAGTAATATTTCTTTCTGAAAGATGATTTTTTAATCTCAAATTTTTCTTAAGCCCTACAATAGCAGTTGTAGGTGGAATATAAATACATGCCAGTGAAATCCTTCTCCCTTTCCAGTAGTTCCTTACTAACACAAATCTATTATTACTGTCAGTCCCCCCCCCTTTTGTCACTATTACAGCTCCTGTAGCAATTAGCATAAGAATTCCATTTTCTTTTGTCCCAGACATTCTGTTGAATATCCATCCAGAAAATTATTTCATCAAATTCACATGCTCACTTCTTTCCAAATGCAACTCTCGTAACATGGGTATTTGCACTCTTCATTTCTTAATATAATACAATACTCTCCTTTTTGTCTATACCTGTGAGGTGATTCACATTCCAAAATAATGTTTAGTGTAGTGAAGTTATTAGTCCCACCTATTACATATGACAGCTTTTTTAGATGTTTATTTCCAGCTTACATGCACCCACTAATGTTTGGCAGGTTGAGCCTTTATAAAGTTATTTCTTGTCATCTCCATTTGAAACTGTGTCACATTTTACACGACTTTTTGTTTTCATAAAAAAAGTCAAAAACACCCCAGAACACACCCATAAATCATTAACTTAAAACACACACACATAAATAAGTCCATCTTTAAATCATGAAGTTTAATCTTCTTGATAGGAGCAATTGTTCCAAATCGACAGCTGTATCTATAGGTATTAATAAACTAAAATTGCGCTTATCCATGCAAAGATGCATGTCACAGTCTGTGCTCCTACTTACACTAATTACTGTCTTTGTCTTATCTTTACTCCCATCTCAGATGTGAAAAATAACTTATATGCTTTTAGAAAACATTAAATGTTAGCGTTAAGAAAAAGTACACTGGCTCTCTTTAGATACAAGTAAATTAGAGATGGTTCTAGTAAATGCAACACTGTGTAGATCTCTCAGTTTACTGCCTTCACCTTTAGTCAGCTTGTTTCCATGACAACCTATTGACTTGTCTCATTCCCTCCAATGGACCTTAGGAAGTTTGCAGTGTAACTTCCAATGGGCAGATCCTAAGCTTTTTGACAGAATCAAATTATGTCCTCACATTTCAAGTACATGTTCTTATCTCTGGAATTACAGGGGTTACTGCAGAATTATAAATGACAAACTCTTCAGCACAAATTATTTTTATAGTGGTAGTATTCTTTAAGTTCTTGGTCTTAAACTGAATTTTACAAGTCACAGTAAAAACAGTAACTATTACATTTGTAATATTTTGTAAACAACTTAATATCTCAACAACCACTCAAGTCATCACATGTACTGTCTGCAGCATTTTTTTCACCCAGTTGAGAGCTTTCATATAAGGTTAGGCAGTACTGTCAGTGTTATTTGGTTGTTGAGATATTTAGAAATCATATTTATATTTATATAATATATGAACAACAATTGATATATCTTTACCTGCACTAGACATAAGTCAATTACCAATACAATAAAAACAAAACATAAGAGTGTAAGCTGGCAGATATAAAAAATCCACATCAACAAGTCTCCGTAGTAGAAGCAATGTACAAAGCAAGGCAGTCTTCACTTCACCAAAAGAATAAAGCAGTCTTCACTTCACCAAATAAATAAAATTTCTAGTTTATTGGATAGATAGACAGATATGGCAAGTGCTTTCACCCTACTGGGCTTCTTCAAGCCAAAACGCTGTATATTTTCAAAATGCCCTATATATACTTATTAACAATGACATCATATCCTGAGAAATAATTACATGACATGCAATTAATCAATATAAACTATTAACCATTGTAATCCTGTATATAAAAACAGGAAAATAACTCATTTAAGACATACTAAAAAATATAATAAAATCTCTAATAAGTTCTTCATATTAAATAAAACTGCTTATATAAATACATGATAGTCAATAAACATATAAATATGTAAGTAGATGTATATACTAGTCCATATATTAAACCTTCAATTTCCTGCCTTTCAGCATGGGTCTCAGGGGAACTCTACCATTCAACCCAGGCTCCCTATCCACTCTTAACCTAATAATCCATTTAGACTCATTCTGTTCTGTATTTCATAATATCACCTCCTCTAATCGTAGGTGTGTTAACCTGTATAACTAAAAACTTAAACTTGTGTTGTACAGATGTTTCTAAAACATGTTTCAAGAGGGCGTTTTTATTTGATTTGATACGAATATTATATTGATGTTCTTTAATTCTATCCTTAAGCCTTCTGTCTTTCTTGCCCACATAAAATGCTGGGCAAGACGTGCAGGAGGCTAAATAAACAATATGTTCTGTATCACATGTCGCCATAACATAAAAGTTAAAACACTGCTGGCTAACAGGGTGTGTAAAAGTTGCAGTACTGTCTATCATATAACAAAAATTACAATTTCTACAAGGTTTGGTAGAAGCTGATATAGAGTTATGTACTTGCTTACTAGCTCTATCAGGGTAACAAAGAATTCTCTGAAGGTTCATACGATTCTTGTATATGAACTTGGGTGCATCACCCACTATATTACGAATTAGTGGATCACCAGTCAGTATATCCCAATACTTAAAATAAATATTCCTAATCTCACTCACATCCTGTGTATAGTATATGGATACCTTAGTTCCATTCTGATACTCCAGTGTGCCAGCTGATATATTATTTCCATCACTCTCTACATCAGCTCTACTCATAAAGTAAAGAGAAGCATGGTCTTTTCTAAGTGTTTCCCTCTCTAATTTCCTCCTGGCTATAAGCCCTATCAATTAATTGATGGTTGAGATTAGATAGTTCACTATGGAAATCTGTTTCCGTGGGATTAAGGTGGGAGACTCGCATAGCTTGTCCTCTCATTATATTTCTAAAGACGAACTTAGGATGCATACTGGCTCTGTGTAGTAATGAATTCCTATAACAGGACTTTCTAAAGACTCCCGTGTTCAATAGACCACCAGGGAGTCTTTCTACGAACACATCCAAAAATGAAATTGACGTCATTGATGCATTCATTGTAAGTTTAAAGTATGGTGTCAACAAATTTACTTGTTCTAAGAAACCCTGTAATTCATTTTCACTAGCTACCCATATGAAAAAAAGGTCGTCCACAAAAAGTACATAGAATCTAACAAACTTTTTAAAACTCTCAAGTTCAAATAGTCTATGCCTTTCCAAATCAGCCATTACTAAGTTGGTGTAGCTATTGGCACATGAAGTGCCCATAGCTACGCCATCTTTTTGGATATACATTTTTTGGTTGAAAGTGAAGATACTATTCGTCAACACAATATCCAACAAGCTGCATAAAGTGTCTATAGAAGATCCAAGGAAGTTGGAATTCATTTCCAGAACTCTGTGTACACATTCAATACCCTCACTATTCAGAGTCATGGTAAATAAAGATTGAACATCTAATGTAACTAACCAGTAAGGCAAGTCTATAGGCAAAGCTGTCATCTTTTTATATAGCATCAAGAGGAATTGTTTAGTATCTCTCAAAATATATTCATAGGTGTTAACTACTGGTCTAAAACAAGACTCTAAATACAAGGATATGGGTTCTGTGGCCCAACCTCGTCCAGCCACAATAGGTCTCATAGGTGGGTGGATTGGATGTTTATGAATTTTGGGGATACTTTGTATACTTGGAATCAATGGATGGTTAACATGAAAAAAAATATTTTGTTGTTCATTAATCATTCCACTATCTAATAAATCTGTCAGAGATACTGGTATCTCATTAATACACCTTTCTACCTGACTATGCACTTTCTGACAATAAAACTGTGAATAATTCAACATGCACTCCATACTTTCAACATAACTATGTCTATTCATTACAACAACTGGGCCTCCCTTGTCTGCTGGTCTAATAATAATATTGGTGTCACACCTAAGCATCCTTAGGGCTGTTCTTAGTCTAGGATTTAAATTACCATACCATTTCTTATCTCTATTATCATTATATTTATGTAGATCTTCTTCAACTAATTTAGAAAAAGCATCAATTAAAGGATGCAATTTAGGTACATAAATACTTGGTCTTTTCAAGTTAAAACTTTCATTAGTTTGTATAGAGTTACCATAATCAGGTTTTAGCTGTATGTTACGGGTAAAAAGTTTAACATCCGTGACAGAATCAGTTATTTCACTTTCAGTGGATGGTATAAAAGTCAATCCTCTGTTTAAAACTTCTAGTTCGTCTTTAGTCAAATTTCTAGTTGATATATTCCAAACGAATGACTTATTGTTTTCTCCCACATGTTTTTCAATGTTGGGCCCACATATTCTTCCTCTAGAATCTTCCTCTTTTGTCTCCCCCTGCTCATTGATCTGTCCCTTCCTCCCCTCCTGAACTCGTGTATGGGGAAAGGGGCAGGTCCATTCTGTACTATGTGTCCATGGTTTAACATACTACTTGTTTTCTTTCTGACAGACCCATCATTACTGACCTGGTTGTTAGATATACCAAAAGGTATATTATTTCCTGATCCTAAATCTGTATTACATATATCCATATTATTACTAGAGTGTTCTAAATCATCTACTGCTACTGAGGATTCAGATACTTTATTTATTTATTTATTTTACATTTGTTAACCAAGCTAGTCCAACTGGATATATTTCCATTTTCAGTGGAGGCCCGGGGAGAAAAGCTCCACAGTGACATTTAAAAGTTTATAATGCACAATTATAAGAGAACAATGTAAGGCAAAATAAGATGAGAGAGCAGTAATTACAAAGTTATACTATTTAAGCAAATACCATATTCAAAAGAAATTATTTACACAAAAATTAGTTAAAAATAATTAGAGAGCCTTGGCTAGAGAAAAAGTTGTTGTTGTTTTGTTCGAGAAAAAACTACTCGAACAAAAGCAGAGTAAGATTCAAAGAGACACTATTGATTTTAGGAACGGCCATGTGTTCACTTGGCCGAGAACTGAATTTCACAATAATGGACAAGGGAGAGTAGCTCTCTAAAGAAATCCTAGACTAAGAACATCCCTAAGGATGCTTAGGTGTGACACCAATATTATTATTAGACCAGCAGACAAGGGAGGCCCAGTTGTTGTGATGAATAGACATAGTTATGTTGAATATGGTATTTGCTTAAATGCCATAATACTTCACTATTAATGTTCTCATTATGGACAATGGCAGTGGTTAACATTATTCAACATTCGTTCACTGCCTTTAGTAGATGTAACATCACAGCCAACTTCTTTACCACAGTTAACTTTAGTATCACCAGTTGTTTTTAAAACATTTGGAGCTACTCTCCCTTGTCCATTTTTGTGAAATTCAGTTCTCGGCCAAGTGAGCACATGGCCGTTTCTAAAATCAATAGTATCTCTTTGAATCTTACTCTGCTTTTGTTCGAGTAGTTTTTTCTCGAACAAAAATACATTGTCTAATAATTTTTTCAAACTTCAATCAATTTAAAAATGCCAACTACAGGTACTGTGTTTCCTGACTTGTTATACAAATGGCAGCAGATCAATAGTGAAACCAGTTTGAGATATATGACTTTACTTAATGATTACTTTGGTCCAGAAGAAGCTGCCCTGCGTACTCGCATTAAAGAACAACAACAGTTTATTTGTGATACTTATCTATCCTTAAGCCTTCTGTCCATCTTGCCCACATAAAATGCTGGGCAAGACGTGCAGGAGGCTAAATAAACAATATGTTCTGTATCACATGACGGATTGAATTAGAGAACATCAATATAATATTCGTATCAAATCAAATAAAAACACCCTTTCGAAACATGTTTTAGAAACATCTGTACAACACAAGTTTAAGTTTTTAGTTATACAGGTTAACACACCTACGATTGGAGGAGGTGATGTTATGAATTATACAGAACAGAATGAGACTAAATGGATTATTAGGTTAAGAGTGGATAGGGAGCCCGGGTTGAATGTTAGAGTTCCCCTGAGACCCATGCTGAAAGGCAGGAAATTGAAAGTTTAATATATGGACTAGTATATACATCTACTTACATATTTATATGTTTATTGACTATCATGTATTTATATAAGCAATTTTATTTAATATGAAGAACTTATTAGAGATTTTATTATATTTTTCAGTATGTCTTAAATGAATTATTTTCCTGTTTTTATATACAGGATTGCAATGGTTAATAGTTTATATTGATTAATTGCATGTCATGTAATTATTTCTCAGGATATGATGTCATTGTTAATAAGTATATATAGGGCATTTTGAAAATATACAGTGTTTTGGCTTGAAGAAGCCCAGTAGGGTGAAAGCGCTTGCCATATCTGTTTATCTTTCCAATAAACTAGAAATTGTATTTATTTGGTGAAGTGAAGACCGTCTTGCTTTGTACATTGCTTCTACTACAGAGACTTGTTGATGTGGATTTTTTATATCTGCCTGTGGATTTTTTATATCTGCCGGCTTACACTCCTGTGTTTTGTTTTTATTATATTACCATTTTATACAGAAGTGTTTACTCCTGGGTAGCATTTTCTGACAATTACAAATACAGTTGAGTTTGCCATTGTGCAAGCATTAAGGTGAAGTCTTTTAATACCTTGCATATAGCATGGTTTTGAAATTATTGATCCAAATAAGAATAAGCAATATCTGAAGCCTAAATGCATTAATAATATGTAACTGCAGAAGCATCTAGAGGTGTCACTCAGAAGTAATAGCTAAAGGTGCTTTTGTTTAGCCTTTCTTATCTGTTTAGTTTGTAATGTCTACATTTCCTAAAACTGAAAAAGAAAAAGTGCCTCTTTACTTTAATGTCTTTATCACATACAACAATCACTGAAAATGCTTTACTATATAACATGTAATTAACATCATAAAATGTTTATATAAATACTGTTAAGAACAAAAATAGTTTTAATTATAATTACTTTTTCCTTTCACCGTCCTTTCAAACAATAATGACATGAAGTGGGGCATATGCTTCTCTGTCTCCAACAAAATCAACAAAAAATCTATTTTTCTCAGACACACTTTCTTGTACAGTCATATTTTTCAAATATGATTGATGCATTATAGTATCATATTTATTCACTAATTTCAGTGCTGCTGATCTTCTTCTTGTTCATCTCCATCTCCAAACCACAGACTCCTGTTCAAAACCAAGGCACTCCTAATTCTTTACATCAACTCCTATGCTTTTTTCTGTATCTCAAACCTTTTCCTTTGGAACACTAGAAACATTTTCCCTGGCAAAGTTTCTTTATGAGCCTTACCATCTGAAAAATAAGAAGCAGTGGTCCTTTCAGTTTGCTGGATCACACCTTAGTGATAAAATATTTGTATCCCCCCCCCCCCCAAGCCTGTCCTACATCAAAAAATGACTTTGAGCCTTGAGGAAAAAATATTCTAAAGACAGCCGGGATAGAGCAACTTGAATTTCACACCTGCCTCTTGAAATTCCGATTGCTGGGATAAACTTGCTTCTCTTCTGCTTGTTTGTGAAAAAATGATTATTTTGTTAACCAATCTACTGTCTCCAAATTTTAATACTTTGTCCTTCTGCCACAATTTTGTCAGGATCAACTCTTTCTTTTGGTAAGACTACATCTTTATTAATATATGTCTTCACTGCTTTCATGTTTCCATCATGCTGTGGAATACCAGTCCAGTTACTTATTTGTGCTTTCATAAAATTAATAATGATTGTTCCCTCTAGTTTCTCTGGCATAGCAGAAAATCTTGGGTTTTATCTGTGTGCTCTGAACTCTACCATTTCTGAAACAGATCTTCTTGAGCTGTCTCATATTCGTCCAGTCTTTTCTTCATTTTGACCTCTTATTGTTACAGTTTTATTGCCATCTGAATAGCCATTTAAAGCCTGTTCAATTTTCCATCCTTTTGTTATTTGAGTAGACATACTTCTTCAATGTTTCATTTATTTTAATCAGCTCTGAGCAGATTTGACTTATGTCTTCCTCTAAATTACTGGAAGCCATCTCTTGTACCTAAGCTGAAGCTTGGACTGCTTTTTGATGAATAGCTATAACATTCTTCCCAGTCAGTGTTTTCTCTTCACCTTTTCCAGTTGATTTTCTTTTAGGCTCTTATGTTTCTTTTTTGCTGGCATGCAGGCAGTGTACTTACTAGCAAATAATTGAATTTTACTAAAACAGGCAGAATTACTGGTCCTTATCTTTCACACTGGGAGAACTGAAATTAAGCTGTTGATGAGTATGCAGCCATTGTGAAAAGCCTCTTTTCATTCCCAAGCTTATATCTAACACCATCCACCATGCTTTCTTTTTCATCCACCTTAAAGTCAGAAATGGAAACCAGTAAAATACACAAAAGCAGTCCGGACAAGCACAGTAAAGCCCAAAAAAATGTTAAAGTCCTTATTGTGAAGGCTGTTTGCAGTACAAGCTGCAACACTGAAATTGAAATCCACTTGTACGTATAAAGCCACACTAAAGTCGGAAAAAAACTTGAACCTTAACGCACTTTATTATTAAAACAAGCGTTTTCGCTGTGGTTAAAACTACAGCTTCATCAGAGGCAAAAGTAGAATGCAGTGTCAGAGTCAGGTTTTTATGCAACACACCCTCGCCTTAATTAGTAATGCAATCACAATGAAGGCGTGTTAGCAGCATTTCTTGCAAAAGTAAATTCAGGGAATGAAAGCTCTGTTTAGGAGCATTCTCAAAAGTGTGTAGTTTCATACTTTTAAAACAGTTGGAAACCATGAAACATTGATGCATCAGCAGTTTGTTACATTCATACACCAAGCAAATGTGCATTAAAAGCATGAAAGTGTGTAAGAAATATATACACAATAAAAGCAGTCTAAAAACAATGCATAACAGGTCTGCATATAAAGATGTTTATAGAAAAGTGTTTGTAAAAAAGTATCTAGTGAAATCACTACCTGCAACTATAGTTGGAAGCCTTGCTAAGTGTAAGTCTTAAAAGTAGTGAAAAGTATATGTTACTACAAATTACTATTAAAGTAAAATAAAATTAAGTGAAAAGTGAAGTAAGACAAAGGTAAAGGAGTTATCTTTTATAGCTCCTCATTTTCAGGACACAAGCTATATTGCAATGTTCATTCAAACCTGGGTACGAAAATTTTCAGTGGACAAGAGGAAGACTTAGAGGCTAATTCGAGGGTTGGGGAGAACATACCCTTTCTTAGGGTAACCTCCAACACTGAGATAACAGGGACCTCGTTTGTAAATAGTTTCATCACAAATTACAGTATTGACTCGAGGAATATTCAAATTATACTTTATAAAAATTGGTATTACATAACAAATAATGAGGAACTCATGAACAAGTTAGGCACAAAACCTCTGATAGCATATAGGAGAGGCAATAATTTGAAAACTTTGCTAGAAAGAAGTAAACAGACGGAGCTAATGACTAGAACAAAAGGCTGTTTTCAGTGCGGGGCATGTAACTATTGCCATCTTGTGAAGGCTTCCAATTCCTTTGTAATACGCAACAAAAAGTACCACATTACACATACGCTTAATTGTGATTCTAGAGCCATAGTTTATTTAGCTGAGTGTAACTGCTGTGAAGCATTTTACATAGGCAAGTCTGACCGGAGACTACGGGACAGGCTGTACCAACATGATTATGCCATAAGGAAACTGAAAAAAGAAAACGCTTTAGCTAAACACGTAATGAAACATCAAGGACACAGCTTTCATTTTATTGCAATTGACCAGGTCAAGAAAACAGAAAGAGGGGGTCCAGTACCTCTCATTTTGGAGAATAAGGAGCTAGAATGGCAAATATTACTAGACTCATTTTCGTACCCAATTTTGAATGAACATTGCAATATAGCTTGTGTCCTGAAAATGAGGAGCTATAAAAGATAACTCCTTTACCTTTGTCTTACTTCACTTTTCACTTCATTTTATTTTACTTTAATAGTAATTTGTAGTAACATATACTTTCCACCACTGTTAAGATTTATACTTAGCAAGGCTTCCAACTATAGTTGCAGGTAGTGATTTCACTAGATACTTTTTTACAAACACTTTTCTATAAACATCTTTATATGCAGACCTGTTATGCATTGTTTTTATACTGCTTTTATTGTGTATATATTTCTTACACACTTTCATGCTTTTAATGCACATTTGCTTGGTGTATGAATGTAACAAACTGCTGATGCATCAATGTTTCATGGTTTCCAACTGTTTTAAAAGTATGAAACTACACACTTTTGAGAATGCTCCTAAACAGAGCTTTCATTCCCTGAATTTACTTTTGCAAGACATGCTGCTAACACGCCTTCATTGTGATTGCATTACTAATTAAGGCGAGGGTGTATTGTATAAAAACCTGACTCTGACACTGCATTCTACTTTTGCCTCTGATGAAGCTGTAGTTTTAACCACAGCGAAAACGCTCGTTTTAATAATAAAGTGCGTTAAGGTTCAAGTTTTTTTCCGACTTCAGTGTGGCTTTATACGTGCAAGTGGATTTCAATTTCAGTGTTGCAGCTTGTACTGCAAACAGCCTTCACAATAAGGACTTTAACATTTTTGGGGGCTTTACGGTGCTTGTCCGGACTGCTTTTGTGTATTTTAAAGTCAGAAATAACCAAATAGTAGTACATTAACATAAGCCAGTCCACTACAGTGTAACCCAATGCACAAGAAGCTCCAAAATTAATCATCCTCACAACAAATATGTCATCTAGAGAGCTGAGCATAGAGGAGAAGAAAGGAAAGTCAGACGGAAGGAAAGAGAACAAGGGAACTTCAAACAATCTTCCAGTTAAAGCAATGCCCTGCTTGCATGCACAGAAGTATGAACCCCTGAATGTGACCCAGACGAACCTGTGGCAAGCAGTGGAAAGGGCTGGAAGGGGAGGTAGGAAGATAACAGTGAATGGTTAAAATCAACTTGCCCAACCTGGAGGCAGAGAGCTCTAAACTGCTACTTGTGTGGCACATAAAAGAAGCACTGTATGCCAAATACATGGAGCTCAAACCTGGTGAGTAAAGTTCTGCTGCATGCAGCAAGCCATGAAGAAAAAAACATGCATGTATCTCCTGAGGTCAGGAAGCAATCATGAGCTTATTAGAGCTGCTGAATGGGATAGGATCACCAAGGCATGTAGGGGAGGTCTGCCTGTCTCACTGATTGATTTACTTCATGTGCCTGATTCACAGAACAAATGTGCTTCAGCTTTCACCCTAATGAAAGGGGTGACCTTACCCTTTACCTAGAATAGAGAAATTGCAAAAATCTGGTGGGGAAACAATAGTGGATTACAAGACTCTTGCACTGCTTTATGGACCAGGGAGCTCCCTATTGAAATGTTGGCACTCATAATATGAGTACTGACATGCCAAAAACCCCCACCAAAAATGCATGAAAAGAGCAGCTCAGTGCCCCTAAACTTATATATACTACCTCTGAAATCTCCCTATTTTGAGAAATGGCTACCATGGACTTATTATATGTATGTCCATTTTTTCAGTGATTCGGTCAGACCATTATGGGACTCATTAACATGCGTCATGATATTTCAAATGGTTACCAGTCCAGTGTGATCTAGAACAGGATGGGGCTTGGTGTGCTCACCCCATGGGTCTGGTCAGAGTCTACTTGAAGGAACAAACAGGCCACTTGGGCACTGGTAGCAGAACAACTGGGTCAGTCATGCAGATAAAAAATACATAAACAACTTATTATTACAAATAACATGTTTAATCATTGAGAAGATGTCTGCGGCACTCTTGTCTGCAGCACTCTTGCGTCTTCATGAGGGTCACTGCACCTCCCCTTCAGAACATTTCTTAACTTACACAAACCTCTTGCAATAAGCAAAACAAAGCTTCTTTTAACTTAGTCTGGTTCTGTTTTTAGCATCTTCCAGCAAAAATGATTGCTGCCATCTTAGTAGCTTGCCACCATAGTAATCTACTCAATTAGAAAGGAAGTACTGGTGGGAAAATAAATTATTTTACGAATTTGATAGTGATATAAAATACAGTGGCAGAGTAAAGTGGTTACATCCTGCATTATTCTAAACTTTTAACTGAAATGTTTTGAAATGAACAGCATAAAAATTAATTAGCTATCTTAATGAACTGCTAAATATTAAAGTACACTACATGTAATAAAAGAAAGCAAAAACTTAACATGATATCCTGCATAAGTTATTACAAGAACAGAGTTATTAATAAATAATCTGATGTATATGAAGCAATCTCTGCAGAAGTAGAAAGGAACTTTGAGCAATGAAATTAGAGATTGACATACCTATTTCCTCTGAAAACAAAGAAATTAGTATTTATTACAGAAATAAACATACATGTATTTGATTGTAATAAAATCTCAGTACAGATATGTTCTGAACTTTCACTACCTTTTTCCCCCAGAAAAAAAAAGTTATATATTCAGCTTATACACACAATGAAGTAAATGAGCATTTACACATTGTTATAATGGGACTATAGTATGTCACGAAAATCAAATTCCAGCAAACACCTATCCAGTGACACCTAATCAGCTTCAGTGATTTATTGAATTCACTAAGGGCAAAGACATAGCTGTCCAACAGCAGAACTTTGCCTTTTTTTCCACTGTAGTGCAATCTCGGAGTTGGTATATATAGTTAGGGGGAGTGTGGGGGGGGGGGGACATAGCCTCCCATATTGGGTACGTTCAATTCATGAATGTGTTGCTCCATTGTTCTTCAGGCAAGTATTTCCTTGCCCTTAAGAAATTCAGCAAATTTCTGAAGCGATTTCGCTGATTAGGTGTCACTGAAAAGGTGTTTGCCGGAATTCGATTTCAGTGACATAAAATAGACCCATTATAATAACAAGTTTGTGAAGCCTGCATTTGGTACCCATGTGTAGAAAACAATATCTCAATCACCATTTGACAGACTCAAGTCAACATTTCAAGGGAATATATCTGGTCAGAATGTAGCTCAGAGATAAAATCTCTGCCCCATAGTTCCATGGTCCAGGTTCAAATTGTAACCTCCTGTCACGTACTATGTGGAGTTTGTATGTTTTTCTTGTGCCTGTGTGGGGTTTTCTATGATTACTCCAGTTTCTTCCCAAAACATACTGGTTGATTGGATACACTGTGTGTGTGTGTGTGTGTGTGTGGTTATCCAGCATTCCTATCAAATTCAGTTATAAATCCACTTGATTTACTGTTGTATGCAGCAAACTCATAATAGACACAGGTTTTACTTCCTGGTATTATCAATGTTATGAACAAGGAGACAACTTAAAGGTTTAAATAAACAAACCAAATAATTTGAATAATGACTCATTAGCATTACTCAACAATAGCAAAAATAAGCACGCCCACACAGAAGGCGCTCTAGCTGAGAATCGAACGTGACAACGTCTTGCTGTGAGGCGACAAATTTGTAATTACAAGAGTATGAAACAAATATGAATAATTTACTAGTATTATCAATGATGTTAAAAACTAAGTGAATCCTTCAGTAGAACTCGGACATAAGCTAATAAGGGCTTTAAATAATATTTCAAAAATGCTAACTAAGGTTAATCCAGATAACCTAACAGAAGACACTGCCTGTGAAACAAGATTTCCTTGTGCACTTTTAGTGACAGTACAGATATGCTTGTGAGACAGGCTTTCCTTGTGCACTTTTAGTGACAGTACAGATATGCTTGTGAGACAGGCTTTCCTTGTGCACTTTTAGTGACAGTACAGATATGCCTGTGGGAGGGGATTTCCTTGTGCACTTTTAGTGACAGTACAGATATGCCTGTGGGAGGGGATTTCCTTGTGCACTTTTAGTGACAGTACAGATATGTCTGTGGTGGGGGATTTCCTTGTGCACTTTTTGGTAGTATGTAAAACACTGGTGAATTATTAGATAAGTCTGTTGAATTTTATATTTTATTTTTAAATTTTATTTTTTATTTTCTTTTATATATGCAGATAAACAACCCATAAAATTACATACAAAATTATGCAGAAATTATGCCCTCAATCTAAGTATAGAGCTAATGGAAATATTGCTATTGCTAGAGTTGTATGAATTAAGGTGGCAGATGAGGATGAATGCCACCGAACAACCAGGTCTCAATAGCAATATTTCCATTAGCTCTATACTTAGATTGAGGGCAGAGGGTTATATGTAAACAATATGCAGTTATTATGTGCTAGATATTTAAGTATATCTATAGGAAATTTTACAATGTTTTTATATCTATACATAATTTCTGCATAATTTTGGATGTAATTTTATGTGTTGTTTATCTGCATATATAAAATTTAATATTTATTAATAATATAATTTTTTTTTAATTGTAGACATTATTCTGCACTTTTTAGGGAGTATATTTATTGTTTGTGTGTGTGTGAAGTGTTTTAGAGGCTTATACCTTTAAGTGGATTGACATTCAACACCTATGTGATTAAGAGTGTTATATAAGTTGGGTCAGTTGACGATTCTTTGTATTTGCCTTATTCTGATGAAGTTTTTTATTTTAGAAAACGAAAGCGCTCAATAAAGACTGTTTGTGGATCCTGGTCTGCTTCTTCCTATATTATTTTATTTAGTTTGCTGTTCCTTTTATTTGTTTTTGAATGTTTAATAAGTGATAAATCAGAAGACTCCCGTGCTAGTGTCCATATCTGATCACCATTCAGAAGATGACTTAGCATTTTATTTTGTTTGTGAAACAGAACATTCTGAAGGGCCTCATGCTTACTATTGCTCCTGATATGTTCCTGGTCAGATGTCTTACATGCAAAAGGCAATACTCTCTCTTCTGTTTTTTTCCAGGTAAAAGCTACCTGGTAATTATAGTCTCTTGCATCCCTTTTAAATTGTCCTTAACTTCCTACTTTCCAGCTCAGAATCCTCATATCATTGCTATGTTTAACAAACAGCCCAGCAAAATCAGATTCAACAGACTTATCTAATAATTTATCCAACAGTACCTCTACTGCAGAGTTCAGAAATGTTATTTCAGTCTTAATGAATTCAACCGGTCAACAAACATAATCAAAGAACAGCTTTGAACATCGCACCATTTTATCAGAAAAGCAGCACTATCCAGACCCAGTTCCATATATAGATTCATAGATTGTTACTAAGCTAACAACCCAGGTGGCCTTTCTATGCCTAACCAAGTTTTCCTGAAAGAATAGTTATGTCCTGTATACAAACAGGACATTGAGGGCCAGGCATTTATAGGCTTACTCTGTCCATAAGGGACATTGGTGCCAGGCCTGGTGTAGATTTGCAATTCCCCATTCACTGGTCTAGGTTGTGCTTAAAATGGGTAATAGACAAACTCAGCTTCACATGGATAAGTAGCCTGTCAAATGGGAGGAGCATTCTCTGAGATACATATCTATTTCTCCAGCATGTTCTAAGTCCCAGACAAAATTCGGGTCCTTAATTCTTGTATTTCTGGTACTGTTTGACTTATGAATATGCAGGAGATTCATAAGTGTGGAGTTTGTTAATGCCTTGTAAGCCAGACATAGCTCATCCCTCAGCAATCTATAGGAGACTGAGTAGAGGGAAAGAACTTTAAGGCACTCTGCATAAGGCAGGTTTGTAATGCCTTGCATTCTTTTTGTAAGGAATCTCGGAGGTCACTCTAGTTGCTGCATATGTTTGGTTAGGTACATACTGAATGGAGCATTGTACTCTATGACTGGTCTGATGACTGCATAGTATAGTGGGATAATGACCTCTTTGGACCTAGATGCCATCACCTTATTAATAAGATGCACAACATAAAAGGATTTCCACACCACAGACAATATGGCATTCAAAGGTAAAGTTACTATGTGTCTACCCAGATCTCTGACTAATGGGTCAACTCTTAGGGACATATTCTCAACACGGTAATTAGCTGGGATGGTTGACTTCCCAAAAGATGCAGTTAGGCATTTTATAGCAGTGAGTTTAAGACCATGGCTTTAGCATAATTTGTTATTCAGAGATGGGCCTGCTTGAAGAATGCTAGTGTCTGCAGGGGAGTCGATGATAACCTGCAGCTTGCAATCATCTGCAAACTTAGCCAGAAACCTTCAGCATTTACTTCTATTAGAGGCATTGGACACAGTGTTACTATGTGTAGATGTGGGTGGTGTTTTGACAGTGTGTTTAAATGATGGCTGAGGACCTATTTTTGATTGTGCTGAACAGAAGGTCTTAGTGTTTTAGGAAGTTTACATGTAAGTGCCTCAGCATAAGTAGTTTCATGTGAAAAGTCTTTAACCTGTGCAGTAGGTGTGGTGCAAGTATCATTGACAACCTCTAAGGGATTAGTTTTGGTTGTATGAGAGAGTTTTACTTTTAATAATAAAGTGTATTAACACTTCTCACATACTTCATCTGTTTTATTAAGAATGAGTGGGTTGTACGTTAAGTAATTGCTACAATGCCTCATCAGAATACCCATCTCAACCAGGTTGGCCACTGAGAGTTGGAAGTGCATATTCATGGCTACTGATCTACTAGAGTGGAGGGAGGGAAAATTTAAATACTGAATAGGTTGATAAGACAAGGAACTTGAGCAAAGCTGAGCTATGCGCAAAATGAATGCTGTAGTAGATAAAAAAAATCTGTCAAGACAGTAAGGGTATTTTAAGGGAAACTTACACTGTGAGAGCCTGACTTCTACACATATTAAAATAACTAAGACACTTTTAGAATAACAGACTCAATAAACATTTAACCAGCAAT
This sequence comes from Protopterus annectens, assembly GCF_019279795.1. NCBI lineage: Eukaryota > Metazoa > Chordata > Ceratodontiformes > Protopteridae > Protopterus > Protopterus annectens. Next base: position 230,662,206 of record NC_056743.1, on the reverse strand, counting down.
TCCCAGCTCACAAGGGTGTAAGCTATCAGCTCCAGCCACAAGAGCATGGACCACAAACCTTCCTAATGTAAAATAACTGGTTTGGAACCCAAGTACTCCAAACCAGAACAAAGACACTTAGAATAACAGGCACAATAAGCATTCACCAGCAATTCCCAGCCCAGCTACCCCCTATTCCCACAAGAAAGTAGACTGGAAACATTCTTAATGTAAAATAACTCAATATATATATATATATATATATAAAACATTGAACTTAATATCTTCCAGCTGATTCGAATGAGGGAAAAACCGCCACATGTATTTTGTGAAGCTATAATAACAAAGGAATAACTACAAAAATGAAAACGTATGATATTTCTTTCATGAAAAAGAACAATTGTAGTTAACCTCAGTATGTCCGTTTTCAAAGTACTCCACCTTTTACTTTGAAGAGGTCATCTAAATGTTATACAAGTAAAAAAACATTTAGCAATAATTTTGATTTTCACACAAAACCATAACCAAAGAATAATTACATTCTGATTCTGCAAAATTCTGATGTTTTGATACTGAACTACAAGTGAAAAAAAATTCTGCCTACACTAATATATTTCAGCTTGTTTTATGCACATCTACACATATATTGAAAAGGTGGGTCTTCATTTGACTATGATAAAATGAAAGAACATGTCAGCTGCTGACTCTCTCTCTCTCACCCCCCCCCCCCCCCAAGAATAACCACTTCTAGACTAGGAGCATCTCAAATGTTTAATTGTGATCAATAAAACAGATTTTACTCATAGGAATGCACTTCAGATTGTTTCATAGCACCACTACCCACCCTACACACACTCACACACACAGCCACTGATCAGCCAGGCTGATGTTTATTTAACTGTGATCAAATAACTGCAGTGATAAGTTTCTTTCAAAAGCAGACCTCTTAGATAAAGCTGGGATTTTTACTGTAGAATGTGGGTGTTTCCTGCACTCTCTCCTACATGACTTGTCTGTATGAAATGTAAGTAAGAGGACATTGTTTACTAAGAAGGCCTTTACCCATATCAGATTCCAATGTACAGGTGATAAAATAACAACCACCATGTACAAACTGATACACTGGGGCAGAGAGCTTATTTGGCTGAAGGTCATCAGAGTAGGCTCTATCCTAATGCTTCCAAATCAAATGGAACTTGGTGAATTTTCTCATTGCATTCTTTAATCCACCTACAGTTCACCCACAAGCTATTCTAAACTCATGACTTCCCATCTTTATCTGGAACAATTGCATGGACAATAGCCACAAAAGAGCTTAGAACATCTATAGGTAAGTTAATTATGACCTTCATATGTACATATAAGTATGGTGACTAGACACACTGCCAATAGTAAAATATGGAGCAAAAATATATGGAAATATATTTTCCAGTCTAAATGGATCTATATGCAGTAGCTTAATTCTGCTTGACCATTTATCCCTGTCATATCTTTACACAGAGCTGCATATTTAATTTTTCTTATTCATTTGGTTGTTGTATATTTTCTTTCACTTTACCCTACACCATTGTGTTTAGTCCTTGTACTAGGTCTTTTTCTTTCTGCCCTAGGCTCAGTATTAACTTATATGTTCAGTGAATATTGCACTTCATTTTTTGAACATGTATTTCACTTACAGTAATTCATGTTTCATTTCTATCAATATAAAATTGTTTTGCTTTCATTTTCCCATAATGTTTACTTCATTTATGTTATTTATTCATTTAGTATAATCAATCAATGGATAGGATATAGAAATAGCCCCAGCACTCGTGGTAAGGGCTGCAGTAAAAAGAGCCTGTTTCTGAGATGCAATACTTTCTGATTCAGAGACACATTGGTAGGAGGGAGGAAAGACCTCATTATCAGCTAATTTGTGTGTCTCTAAATCTCTGTTAACTACCTCAAGTGTATATCAGTACTCCCTGTAGTAGTTAACACCAGTGATTGATGCATTACAGTGGCACAGGCACATCCCCTTATTCTCTCTCTCCCTCACGCATGCCATATCACATGTTCTCAAACCTGTACCTGAATTGTCAAAATGTCAGTGATGTCTACAATGCTAGACCTGTTGCTCTATGAACTTTTTACTTGACTCTGAGTCTCATTTCAAAAAGCCTTGCTGATAGCATCTAGCATTGCTCCCAACATTGTCCTGAAGCCGCTCTTCACATGGGCATATCCCCATTTCTCTTAACTGCCCCAGTTTTGCACAACAGTCATGCTGTTTCTGCTTATAGGCATACCTTTCCACTTTCCAGAGATTATCAGGAATATTTATAGGTGCCCTGTCCTCTCATTAGTAATATCCAAACTGTTTCAGTACTTGAATAATACCCAAGATCTTTATTATCGGGGAGGGGGGGGGACTTGCTGTGCTAATGCCTCAGTTAGTGTAACAGGTTAATTGTGCCAAGTTTCATGTGTCAAGGATGCAAGATTCAAAGCCTATTCTCCAGCCTTTCAGTTTTATATATTATGTCATATTTTCCCTGGTGTCCAATGATAGCACAGATGACTAATATCCTCTGTGAGAGGTGGGAGGATATGGGGTTTGAATGTTTTAGTGACTTTTTATAGCACACTATTTATATTATCAATGGTGTCTAATAGTACTCTCAATCCACACTGTCTGTCTTTTTTTGATAAGTGCCTTTATGTGTACTATTTTATAATATCATTGGTGTATTATGTTCTCTGACCCACATCATTTTTAAATGCCTTTCTTCCACATTACATAGATATACATGGTGTCCAGTGTTCCCTTGACCTATACCATCTTTTTTTTTTCTGAGTACTTTTCAGGAGTAATACTAAAGAGATATCCCTTGAGGTTAGCATTCCTCCCCTACATCTTCTAAACGTACTGTTAAGGTATGATAATGCAGAGTAATCCCCGATGACTAGTGTTACCCAGACTCATTGTTGCAGGCTTTACTCAGTCTAAAGAAGTGTTGAAGTATGACAGCCAGTGCAGCCCACACAAACATACACACAGCCCCCATACCCAATCTCACTCACAAAAACAGTCACCCATTCACCCACACACAGACAAACCTACCCTTTCCCCTAACTAACCCTTCTATCACTACCTCTCATGCAGACACATGCTCACACATTCATTCACAAGTGCCCCTTACTTACAAATATACACACACATGGACGTACTTCCCAACACTACCTATCTGCTAAACTTCCCAGCACTTGCATCCACAGTGAGGAGTGAACATGAGCTTTTGTCCTTGGTCATTAACTTGAGTGGCCAGGAGTAGCCCTTTTAATTTCATCTATGTAAATGGCTTACCACAGGCACTTTCAAGGGACAGTAAATGGCTATTTAGCACATGCCTCTCTCCAGAATGCCTTATTAGCATTTAGCAAGCCAAGGGTAGCAGACAACCATGGTGTTGCTTGTCTTCATGAAACACTGCTGTAGGACTGCCTCTGAATACAGAAAAGCTACCACAAGGGGTACAACTTGCAGGCTGCCTCTGAATACAGAAAAGTTACCATAGGGAGTACAATTTGTATATACCTTGTGGAAACTTTTCTATATCCCCCTAAATTCTATAAGTCTTGCTGCATTACAGGTCTCTATCATTGCATAATTCTGTGATGTTGGACTGTTTACTATCACTTGTTGAAACTATCTGCTTCCTTTGATTTCAGTAAGATTGTGTGTAAGGTTCAGTAATGTTATGATCAAAATAGTATAGTACATGAGTAATATCTGAAATCCCTAGCTCTCACCCACCACTAATGGTGTCCTCAGACAATATTAGGGATAAAATACCTTCACAAAAAAATAGGTTTACTGATGCTTCTATGCACTCATTTCCAACTTGCTGTTTCACATGGGTTCCACTACCACTTCTCTTCCATGGCCTATACTTCTGCTCACTTTTGGAATAGACATTTCCATTAATAAACCCTATTTCTTCTTCCAGGAAAAGGGTAACTGAACATTAATTGTTCACTTTTACCTTCTTGTCACCAGTTCCATATCTGCACACTGAAAAATGTAGTATAATTAATTCTGGTAAAAAAAACAAAAATTTTCAAATGCCATATAGTTGACATATGCCTCCAATCAAACACTGCCATGAGGGATCTAGGTACTCTTGCTGATAATTTCGTGTCATTTTGAACATCATGTCTTCATAGTAATTTGGAAAACCTATCTGGCTCATGTAATTTCCCAACACATTTCTTCTAAATCCAAAGTCTTAATTTTCCTTTACTTGTATCTCATCAAGCCCATTATTAAATATAATTCCCCTTTTGGCATATATTTGCCTAAACATATCACTCAACTTGAGCAACCTCAGAGATTCAAAATTAAAAAAGATCATTGGCCTCAAATACTTTAGGTATCAGGACAGAATAACAACCTTCTCTCAGTACTCACTCTCTCGTAAAATACTCCATGGAGATCTATATCTACACTTTTGAGCTACTGTATGAAAAGATCAAATCATCTTTAACCTCTTATTCCTTTGCAGAACAAAATACACCTGAAATTCTTGATTAAAAAAGTAAACTTTCACCAAGTCATAAATAAGGCATCTTACTGCAACAGATTCATACCCCAATATATTCCTCCACCTCTGGAACAAACTTCTACATATCAAGCAGCATAGCACTCCTGTGGATAGACAGTCTCACCCCCCCCCCCTTATCTTGCTCTCCATGAGACTGAATGGAAAGTACAGTAGTTGTGTACACTTACCATAAATGTGAACATTCGAGTGTATTCAGTGTTGCAGTAATCACATTTGGGTTATCCTGCCAGGGGTAGCCCTCAGTCGGCCCAATACCACAGGCTTAGTATTTCTGCGTCGGTTGCTGTCACTCCAGGACTGATGTCAGGTCATCAGTGGCATAAAATCAGGCAGCCGATTACATTACATCAGTTTTTCTTGACGTGTCAGGAGCCCCCAAATAGGGAGCTAGGTTATGGTGGAAGAATACCACCAGTAGAAAGCAAATACTAAAAATTCCCTGTAAGGAGGGGGAAAGAGACAGAAAGAAAGTGAGACAATGGGGATAGAGGGAGGGAAACCAGGACTGCAAAAGTGAATACACTCGAACATCTACATTTATGGTAAGTGTACAAAACTGTACATGTTCTTCATGTTCCACTGTTGCAGTCATCACATTTGGATCAATTCCCAAAGCTAAAGAAAAGTGTGGAGACAGTCAAGAAGACTGGGAGCTGGCTAGGATGCCCTGCAAGACTGCAGTGGCAAAGCCTGGCCTGGATTTGGAGAAGATAGGCAGTTGGTAATGCTTGATGAAGGTATGAACAGATGTCCATGTTGCAGCCTCCAGGAGGTGAAGGTTGCCCTGGTGGAATGTGTTCTGGCCCCCTTTTGGGGTGGATTCCCATGTTGTTTGTAGCAGAAATGGATGCAGTGTGCAATCCATTTGGAGATTGTTTGTTTGGATATGGCCTTGCCCTCTACCCCTGCTGCAAAGCTGACAAGCAATTGATCAGTTTTTATAAAAGATTTAGTTCTGTCCAGATACAATCTGAGCTGTCTGTGCACATCTAGAAAGTGCAGAATTCTTTCCCCTTTGTTTTGTGTGTTAGGGAAAAAGGTGGGTAAATGAATGGATTGGTCGTGAGCCACACTGGACACCACTTTAGGCATGAAGGATGGGTTAGTCCTGAGGGAGACCCTGTCAGCATGCAAAATGATGAAGGGCTCTACAGTCATGAGTGCTTGTAGCTCTGATAAACGTCTAGCTGAAGTGATGGCCAGAAGCAAGGCTGTCTTCCAAGAGAGAAATTTTAACTTTGCTGAAGCTGTAGGTTCAAAAGGGGGTAGGGTGAGTTTTTCCAACACAAAGTTAAGGTCCTAAGCTGGTGTAGGAGCTCTTCTCAGTGGCTTTAAGTTGTTAGCCCCTCTTAGGAACTGTTTGATGAGAGGGTGTGAGAAGAGAGGTGGCTCTGTGCTGTAATGAACAGAGATGGCAGATGCATGAATTTTAATAGAAGAGAAGGATAGACCCCTGTGTTGTAGGTCTGTTAGGTAATCCAGGATGAGACGTAGGGAGGGCTGTGCCATTCTGGCTCCCTTTTCCACTTGTCAGCATAAGATTCTCTAGTGCTGAGGCATCTGGCCTACCGTATAACATCTAGGACTTGTTTGCTTAGGCTAGCAGCTTGAGGAGAGGTCAGGGGATAAGCCAGGATGCCAGGTTGAGTGTCTGCAATTGGGGATGCATGAATTCTCCATTTCTCTAGGTCAGGAGTGTTGTGATCTGAGGTAGGTACCATGGTGGCAGGGGTGACAGGCTGCGCAGCAGTGGGTACCAGTGCTGGCATGGCCAGTCTGGGGCAATCAGGATTGCCCTCGCTTTTTCCTCTCTTATTTTGAGCAGTACCCTTGAAATGAGTGGTAAGGGGGAAATGCATAGACCGAGAGGGTTACCCATTGGAAGGATAAAGCATCCACTTTCCAGGCCTTGCTGTGAGGTTCCCTGGTGCAGATTTTGCTGAGCTGATGATTGGAGTGGGAGGCAAAAAGTTCCACTTTCAGGGTGCCCCATTTCTGGGTTACAAGGGTGAAGGTTCTGTAGTCTAGCTGCCACTCATGTGGGTCTATTAGGTTTCTGCTTAAGCTGTCTACCAGAGAGTTTAGGGAGCCTGGCAAGAATTGTGCTAGCAGGTGTAGTTGCATGGCTGAAGCCGTGTGCCAAAGGGTCATGGTGAGCCTGCAGAGAGGATAAGAGTGAGTCCCTCCCTGCTTGTTGATATACTACATCACTGTGCTGTTGTCTGTTTTGATCAGTAAGGACCCGGGGAAAGTAGGGGTCTGAAAGCTGTCAGGGCATGCTGAACAGGTAGCATTTCTTTTTGGTTGATGTGCAGATGTATTTGATTTGGGCTCCAATGGCCCTGAAAGCACCTGGCGTCCAGGTGTGCACCCCAGGCATAGTCTGATGCATCTGTGGTGAGGGTCTGGGCAGTGTGTGGTAAATCTAACAATTCCTTGAGTCTCTTTTTTTGACTGTGGATAGTCTTGACATTCCAATTGGAAATGCTCCCTTAAAGTATAAAGGGTTTCACTGAATGAAAAATCTTTTTTTGGAGAGGCAGAAGGAATGGATTCCTCTGCATCAAAATTCTTATAAGCAGAGAAGGGTTGCATGTCTTCATATTCAGAAGCATCAGAGTCATCGGACTCTTGTTCAGATAACACTACTGGGGACAAGTCTCTTTTTTTTTGGAAGGGGTAGTCTGGATTCCCCCAATAAGCATAGTAAGGTCTTCTACCATTTTAAGCATTTGGGATTGAGGCACAGAAGCAGGTGCCTGAGCTTGAGTCATTGTTTTTTTGGGCGTAGTTCGTACCCTAGGCCTTAGAAACTCTGTAGTTTTAGAAAGAACTGAAGACGCGAAAGAAGTCATTGGTCTGTGTCAAGTATCGGTAGAGCAAAGTGCTTCCTTGGAAGCTGGTGCCTGCTCAGCAGCTCCAGACCCATCCAAGGTAGAGACATCTGCAGGATCCTTAGTCGAAGAAGAGTCTTGCAGCATACTGGACTCCAAAAGGGTCTCGGTAGCAGCCTGCGAATCCACAGAAGCGGGCATCAGGGGCTATGAAAGCACCTCACTGAGGACCGGAGAACTGACAACTAGCTTAACGGAAACATCATTGGCAGTTTTGGACCTGTACAGTCTGTCTCTGTCTTTATCCTTATATTTTTTCGGAAGATTGGTAGTCGGATGGCTTACCGAAGTCATTCGAGGACTGAGAGCAAAAATATCTAGCTACAAAAAGGGCCCAACGACATATAGTTCTGGCATTGAACAAAGCACAGAAGTGACAGCGAGGGACGTCGTGGTCTGGGCCTAAACAGGTGAAGCAGTAAGAATGGAAGTCTCGGTGTGATATTTGCTTTCCACAGGCGAGACAATAGTTAACTTTTTCTGACATCGGTTAGAGCAAGAAAAATGGATCCCCAATGGGGTACTTAGCTTTAGAAGACTACAACTTCAATTCAGAAATGAAAACTCAGGTAGCGGCCGACTGGCACATGTGCAAACTGCTTCGGGCTCCTCAGCAAGAAAGCAGAAATACTAGGCCTCTGGTATTCGGGCTGACTGAGGACTACCCCTGGCAGGATAACTCAAATATGATGACTGCAACAGTGAAACACGAAAATCATCATCTGAATATTGGTATTTGGGTAGGCTTGCAATGCTCTACTTGCCTAGCACTTATGTATGAACCCACTGTGTCCATATCACAGCTGCAATTTCTATGCTAATACAGCCCACATAATGAAATGTTCATAGCTGTCTTTTATACTTGAAAGTCAAAGATGACCCAATTTCATATGCTGCATAATGGCTATCATCTTCTGTGAAGGCTGCCAGCCTAGCTAGATAGAATTTTGTAAATATTAAAATGATCCACAGGCTTGTTTCACAAATTGTGTCTTTTGTCTTTTCCCGGTTAGGGGTCGCCACAGCAGAACTCCGGTCCGCTAATGATTGGTAGTGGATTTTTACATACCAGGTTACCAGCCCTGAAGCACAACCTTCAACGAAGGCATGCCCCATTCAAATATGCCTCCACACAGAAGACGCTCTAGCTGAGAATCGAACAGGACAATGTCTTGCTATGAGGCGACAATGCTACCGCAGCACCACCACCGCAGTACAAAGTAAACTGCAGATACCTTTCCCAATTTCTAAATATTTCTTCCACAGTTAATTCCTCAACTAGTAGCACACTCACCTTTGGTGCTAGCAGATCAGAAGAGACCAGGTTCTATTCCCACACCAGGCGTTTGGAGTCATTTTCTAATACTGATGGTGCAATGTAGCATAAGACAGGTGCTGCACCCATGAGTGTGCCATCCTTCAGATGAGATACTAAACTGTCTCATTTGCCTGAGCTAGTGGTAGTGTAAGTGGATATAAAAGATGCCATAGAACATACTGAAAAGATTAGATGGTTCTAAAAAAAAACTTTACTCACATAAAAATAATACATTACAAAAATAATAGTAAAGTACATCAGGAATCAAAAAAGAAAAAAAGCCCAGTTAGCACATTCACTTATCAGTGTCATAGACTTCATCAGAATAAATTACCTAACTCCCTTCTAAAGTCCTCCTTGGAAACTTTGAAGACACCAATTATTACATTACTATGTTATGTTATAGGCAATTCTAGGAGAAAAATGTAACAAGAAGTGGGAACAGCCCTGCTTCTCCATATCTACTGAATTTTTAACCTTGACTGAATATGTATACCATACAGAATTGGATGCCAAAACTACAAGATCAAAATAAAGGATTAACTAGATTTTTACAAAGATGAAAAAAATCTTGTCAGAAAAATATGAAAATAATATGCTAAATATTTAGCACTACTGGTTAAGTTCAGATCAACTCCAGTTTTCTCATTATTAACTTCATTCCTTAGAATGTGCATTGCTTTTCTTAACTTTATTGTTTTGTAAGTATTCATTTTTTCTTTTGTCAAGTAGAGATCGTTCAACAGTAAAGATTCCATTCCTCCCTTCCCCTGTATGAAGTTTGGTATTGTGTTCTTGGTTTGCACACTTCTAACAGGTTCAAGTGTTTCAGGATATCCAAGTATTTATTTGTTATAATGTCTTATCTAAAGCAGTGGATTTTTATGTGAGGTTTGTTCTACCTACATAGGCACCATCACAGGCATCAGAAAAGTGCAAAGTCTTCACAGAGGAAAAGGGTCAGCTTGAAAATACAAGCCAGTGGAAAGGACTTAAAAGATATGAACCTAAATGTTATCCAGTATATGTAGGTTTAATGTTGCTAGCCACAGAGTGCTACTTAACCCCTAGTATGTCTTCTGTACCCTGTCTCCTGTTTTTAAATTTATATCTGCAAAATTTCCATCTCTGGCTTGCTCTCTTCTTACCTCTTCAGCTCTGATTTGCTTCCTTTCTGATTATTTTCAGTGCTGTTTCACACTGCTGACCCGGGCCTTGCTCTGCTTGGGCTCAGTCTGCTCCCCTACCCTACCCCCATTCCCGCTACCCGCAGTACAATTTCCTTTATAACCTCCACTCCCTCCCCTTGTTGCCCCAACATTCACTGACAAACTTCCTGTTAGACTCTAAATACATCACTTTCTTCCCCTATTACACCCTGTCTATAACCCCTACACCCTCCATCAAAAATGAAACATCTTATTACCTCCTCACTCCTACTTCTCTCTGCTCTAACCTCATCACTCACACCTTCCTTATTCTCTTTTATGCTCTCCTACCTCCTATACATTTGACACTCATTCTAGACCTTCCTACTTTCATATCTCCCCAGCCCTTTTCAGCTTCTCCACCTCTTCTCTTCACAAACTGTCTATATTGCAAATCCATCCTCCCACCTACAAATCTAAACCCAAGTTATACAAACTACATCTATGTACTACTGCACTCCCTCTTACCACTAATAACTTACTCTTATCTGGGGATGTCCACCCCAACCCTGGCCCCGCCCCTCTCCCCTCAACCAAACCCCCCCTTATCTTCTTACCTCCCTTCCTTCCCCAAACACCTCTCACCATACCCAGCCTCTTACACTAAAACTCATCATTATCCAAGCACCTGGCAATATACTCTAAATATTCAAAGTCTAACCAACAAAATCACCAATTTCCATGCCTGGATAATGCATACAAACCCTCACACCCTTTTCCATATTTGAAACCTGGCTTAAGCCACATATCACTAACAATGAAACTCTCCCACCAGGCTATAATATCTATCACTCTGATAGATTCCCAAAAAAGGGGGTGGTATAGCCCTCCTCCATTCCAATAGCTTCAATCTCTCACCTTTCCCCACATGCATCCCTGACTTTCACCCAGCTTAACTCATCATCCTTAACTGCCACCTTAACCCTTACAAAAAATTAGCTGTTGCTACCATCTATATCCCTCCTGGAAACAATTCATTCACTTTAGAGAATATCTTATCCTGATTTTCCTACAATATTCCCTATGAAACCCTCATCTTAGGTGATGTTAACCTAGACTGATCTAAACTTAAAACTGACTCTCCACAACTCAGCATGGTTTCCATCAACTGATATCTTCGCCCATCCACCTCCATAAAAACTCATCTTCTGGCTACATAATTGACTGGATATTCAGCAACTCCCCTCACCACTACCATAACCCCACTACCCTACCAGACCAACTTAGCAACCATTTCCCCACCTCAATCCTTAGATACACCATCCAATCCCCCAAATTCCACCTTTGTAGAGATTGCTGAAGACTCTCTAATTTTAATGTAGTCCAATTCAACTCTATTATATCCACCATTGACTGGTCCATCCTTAAACAAATCCCTCTCAACGACGCAGTTATTAGGTTCAATAGCATCTTCCTGAATACCGTGAACTCCCTTGCACCCCCTAGGAAGGTTAGAACAAAACCCAATTATGCTCCCTGACTCTCAAAAGAAACTAAGTTCCTTATGCTAAAAAGAGATAGAGCTTGGAAAGCCTGGATCAAAACAAAGGAATTACCTATGTTACATAATTATAGACACCTCAGAAATCTTACAAAAAAAAAAACAATAATGACAAAAAGTCTTTTTATAACTGCCCGATTCAATAACAAATCCAACCCTTGAAAGTTCTGGTATACTATTAACAAAATTCTCTCTCCAGGCTGCCCCTCAACTCCCTGCCCCTCCCCAAATACATCTCTTCTGGAAACTGCTACTCTTCTCAATAAACACTTTATTGAAACCATTCAAACACTCATACCTTCCAACTGTAACACAACTTCTCTGCCTACCCTTCCCAATCTTTCTAACAACTATTCTCTTTACTTCTGGTTCCTACTTCCTACATCAGATCTCTTCTTCACAAACTCAAACCCTGCTCTCCCTCCACAGACAATCTACCTCCTACCTTCCTCAAACTTGCTGCTGACTATATTGCCTAGCCAGTATCTATACTAATCAATAGATATATTCAGGAATCCACTGTCCCTACCCTATGGAAATTCTTTTGCACTATTCCCCTGCATAAAGGTGGAAACTCTACAGACCCATTTAACTACTGACCTATAGCTATTCTATCTCCCCTCTCTAAGATTCTCAAAAAAATGTATCCACTCACAACTACTCAACTACCTCCTCCAACATAAGCTCCTTACTCCCACTCAGCATGGTTTCCGTCCCAACCACAGCACAACTACTGCCCTCTAATCCTTTACACATACCATTGCTAAGGCCCTAGACAATAAACTTATATCATGTCTCTTCCTTGACCTTTCCAAAGCCTTTGATATAGTCTCCCATCCCCTACTGCTATGTAAACTTGCAGATCTCAATCTTCTTCCTCCCTTGTCTGGTTCTCCAGTTACTTATACTGCAGGCAGTAATCTGTTAAATGGCTTTCTTCTACTTCTTCCTTCATATTTGTCCTAACCGGGGTACCACAAGTTTCCATCCTGGGCCCCCTCCTATTTAATGTCTTTACCAATGATCTCTATAATTCTTGTAAACAATCCTCCCTCATCCAATATACAGACAACTCGACTCTCATCTACACCTCAGACAATATCTCCAATCTCCACACTCTTACTCAACAGGCCTCCCTATCCACTGAACAGTGGTTGTCCAGGAATCTACTCATTCTCAACCCTAAAAAGACCAAACTCTTATTTTCCCCTGATCTCTCTTTCACCTCAAATCCACCTTTACTATTATTTCCTCTAATAACACTGTTATCCAACCTGAAGCTCACACTAAACTCCTTGGGGTCATCATAGATGATTAACTCAAATTCAATTTTCACATCCTCCAAAGCATAAAAAAGACTCACCAGAAACTTGGTTTACTGCATCACAACAAAAAATTTCTAACTACAAATGCCAGACTCTTCCTTGCACAAGCACTTCTCCTCCCCTCCCTTCTATATGCTGCCCCAGTACTAACCAACATCCAAACTACTGCTTTAAATAAACTCCAACAAACTTACCACAAGATAGCTAGATTTATCACAAACTCTCTATACAATACACATCACTGCCTTCCCCTAAATACTCTCCACTTATTAGAATTCCACCATCTTCCACTGCTGTCACAACTTCAAATGTTACACTTCATTCTTTACAAACCTTCATCCTGCCCTGCACTCTCTCTCCCTTCATCTCTATCTATACTCCTCCACGGACTCTCTGTACCTCAAATCAGCAACTACCACAAATCTACCAACCCCAAAAAATAGCTGGCAAACTCCTATATAAACACTGTTACCCAAGCCTGCAACAAACTCCCAAGAGACATTTGTTCCATCATTTACCCATCCCACTTTAAAGAAAAACTCAAACTTCATCTACTCAACTCTAAAATAAGTCCTTGTCAAGCCCATACTTAAGCTCCCCACAACCCTACTATATACCCTTTCAGTCCTCCATATACAGCTATTGTGGATACTTATTAAACTCTATAATCAATAGTGTTGGACTTGACTCTTTTTGTAAATATGTAAATATATATTTTTAGTCTGTAAAAATATTAATATGTATATATCGTGTTTGCATTTCTGCTTTGTTTCTCTAACATTCTTCTATAACTGAGTTGACTGTATTTTTGACTCATATGTTTGATTCTCTGTAAACTGTGTTTTTTTTTTTTGAGTTTATCTCCTTGGGTCTCCGTTCTGCTAAGCATTACAGAAAGCCATAGACACTGGAGTTTCTTGTCCATCATATAAGCTGTATCTGTGTCACAGTTATCACAAAAAGATGGAATACAGATAAAGCCAAGGAATAATTTTATCATACCACTGCATGGCGGATGGGGTAACTTTGGCATACATGTCATTCGTTATGACAAGACTCTGTTACTGATTAAATCTTTAATGATGACTTTCATCTTTCTTGTCTAACTTTGACACAAGCTAAAAGTAGAACATTTATTATATGTACCTTTGTTTTGGTGGGATCAATATACTGCCTAAATAACCTGCGGGTTAATATCAGGTCAGACCAACCTTTGCCATTTTACTAGATGCCAGCTTCATTGGGAATAGGTGGTGCCATAAAACACAAGAGAAAGCAAAAACAGCAACTCTGATGACTTGGGATCGATAAGGGAGGGAAGGGTGAAAATGAGTGATCTACCCTAACAAACCCAGCATGAGAGGTAAAGCCAATTTACCCACTTTAAAGTTGACCTCCCAAATAGGCAAGATGCATCTTTTGAGGGTCTTAAATGGAAGATACCCTTAAAAAGGCTTCAGTACAGATAGAGGTATTCTAATTAGTGGAAAACCTAGTAAGTTAAAATTACAGAAACTTACCTTAATGGAGGGATGTGCTTTGGGTGTTCCAAGATCCATGGAATAAAATAACTAAATAGGTATATGCCACGGGTAAAACTCCAAAACACAAAGCTTTTTTTATGTGGGTAATACTTTTATGTAGTAAGCTCCTGACTTTTTGGATTTTAACACTTGGTTCAAAAAGGAATAACTCTGAAATTAAAATTCCACTTCTAAGGTAAAAGCATTGACATACTGAGGTTGGGATAATAAAATCTGCTCTGTTATTGAGTTAGTAAGGATCTGAATCATGGAATCATGGATAAAAAGTGGACAATCTTTTAAAGAATGACTAACACTTATCTTGTTCAAGATGCATGAGAATAAAGACGATCTCTGTCCTGCTTTTACTTTGAAAAGTACTTTAAGGATATAGAATCTCCAATATCAATTAAATAATGATAAAAACCACCCCCTTCAATTATTTAACAATTAGTAACTCAAGAATAGAAGCCAGTCACTATGGATATTTAAATCTTTATGAAATGCGTCTTAGATGCCAGTAACTTCCCTGGTTGAAATGAAGCAATTGTGATTAAGAGTGAATTAAAGCTAAGAGCATCCAGACTTTAACTTTGATTTAAAGTTATTTACCATGTGTGGTTGACAACATGGTGTTTTATTTTTCACTTTGAATGCTGATAAGCTGAATTTTCATTTTTAAGGACTTTATTGGACACCAATTTAATTTGTGCAATTTTTATTTCTAAGATTATCATTGGTCAGCTTTTTGATTGGTTACCCATTTCATAAAGATTTAAATATCCCTAGTGACTGGTTTATATTCTTGATTTACTGATTGGTAAATAAGGAGATGTGTGGGTTTTATCAGTATTTAATTGCTGTATTTTGACTGTTTCTTTCACTGTTCTGATAATGTCTAAAGATGAAAGTGCTTAACTGCGATTGATTCTGCTTGGTGTATTAAACGTCTGTATGAAGTGCTACCTGGTCATTGGATTTTTAGTTCAGTGATTATTATGGTCTAGTGCTGGTTTCTGCTGTTCAATTTTGTTTGTTTTTTTTTAAGTTCTTAACAGGTTTGGACTTTGATGGGGATTCTAAGTTAGTTTAAATACTAAAGAAGGGGAGGAGTTAATGCATGGTAGGGAGCATGTTTTTGAGTACTAGGTCTAGAATACTTTTACCCCTAGTTGGGAGCCAACTAATTGCTCTTTTTTAATCTCTCCAAGTCTTTTGGGTTTCTAATACCATGACGGGAATGGACCCCATTCCTAAGTCAAAGTACGATTAAAGTTCACGAAATTAGTTGTTTCAGTCTTTGATGTCTACCAGTAGTGTTCCACGCATCACCTGCAATGTGCCCAGTAATGACGACTTCTGCAATTTCTATGGAGTTACATGTATTGGTAGCATATCTAAATATGATTGTAGATTCTTTTTTATAAGACCCGTTGCTCCAACTACTATTTGAACTTTCTGGGTATCTTTCTTTAACATTGTTCTCATTTCTGCCTGCAGATCCTGATATTTTATGACTTTGTATCTCTCTGTACGCAAGACACTGTAGTCACGGTGTGACGATTTCAATGATCAATGCTACTTTTGTCTTCTTTTCCTGGACCACTATATCTGTTTTTTTTTTGCATCTGTCTTTTGAACTGCTGGTAATGGGTGATCCCATATGATGTAGACTTCTTCAATTCCTATAATGCTTTGTGGCTCATGCTTCCAGTGTTTTTTTCAGCCACTTCAATGCCATAATGTTTGCACAATCCCCAGTGCCACAGTCTTGCCACATTATTATGTCTTTTAGTATACAGTCCTTCTGCCATCAGGATGTCACAACCGGCAACGAGGTGTGTGACTGTTTCCAATTTGTTTTACAAAACCTACATTTGTCTGTTTTTTCCACATGTTCAATGGACTTTGCAAACCAGTGTGTATGTAGCCCACTATCTTGAGCTGCCAATATTAACCTTTCATCTCTTGGTTTGAATTCGCCTCTCCTTAATCATTCCTGTGTTCATTCCTGATCAGCATGAGGTTCTTCCAGAAGTTTTCTATACTTGCAACTATATTTATGCTTTTTCCACATTTCTTGCCTTCTTATCTGGTCCTTAACCTTATATTCTTTCTTTTTTTTAGCACTTTCAGTTGCTGCCTGATTTTTATCCACTTCTAGTTTGATTTCCACTCCTGCTTGATGCCTATATGCTTCTGCTAAATTAAGCAGAGAAGTCATCTTAGATTTATTCTCATGTTTCAAAACTTTTACTACATTCGGGTCTTGTGAGGTCAGCAGTTATGTATGGTGTCCCACGATTGCAGATCTATACATGTAATCAATTTCAAGGAGGCCCATCTCTCCTTCGGAATGGGGAATATATATAATCTTAGTATACACTGATTTTAATCAATCATTTGGTGAGCATGAAGCATCCTTCTTGTTTTCCCATCTAATCTATCCAACACATTTGTAGGACAGTAAATCACTCCAAAACTGTAAGTTAGGACAGGAAGATGAAAATCATCGACAAAGAGAAGATAAGTCTTTACACTGTTTTTTAGGAGACAAATTGTAGCCATGGCCAACGTTGTTAAGTAAACAGCTTAATGGGTTAATGGCAAGGCAGAATGGCAACAGTGACAGAGAGTCACCCTGGAATATCCCCCTTTGAATTTTTACCCATGGGATAATAATCGGTCCTTTATCATTGCTTAATTGCAAAGTGGTCTGCCACTGTTTCATGGTGAGTGTAATGTAGTTGATCAGTGTAGGATGTATCTTATACATTTCTCTTTTATCCATGAATGTGGGATACTATCGAATTCTTTTTTATAGTCAATCCATGCCATACTTAAGTTCTTCCATTTTTAGAGTTCTCCAGTATACCCAACAACAAATGATCCTTTGTTCCATATGACTTTCTTTTATTGCCCTTTTGTTCTACTGCCATAATTGAGTTTTCTTCTAAAGGACTATAAACTCTGTCAGCATCAATTCCCATGTATCATTTATATGTCATCGGAAGGCTAGGCATTGGTTTAAAAATTTTAGGGTAGCTTGTAGGTTCACTCTTAAGTAGGAACATTGTTTTGCCTGTTGTTAGCCAGGTTGGTATCTGTTTGGGGTATGCATATAAATAGTTCTTATGCATGTCTAAATCCTCATGCAAAGATGTTAATACTTTTAACCAAAAGTTAGGTACTGCATTTCGGCCTGGAGTTTTCCAGTTAGAGCCTTTTCTTAACTTGGTCTCAATCTCTCTGGCTGTTACTTCATCCCATTTCATACCCTGCACCTTTAAACTTCTTATTCTTTCTTTTACTTCTATCCATTTAGCATTGTTATGTTCTACAGGATCTTCATAGGTACTTCTCCAAAATGTATCTACTTCCTCTCTTTTTTTTTTTTTGGCAGTCTTTCAATTCCTTTTACCTTATTTCTCAATTCTCTATAAAAGTTTTTTGGGTCATCAATAAGTTGCTTATTTTGTACTTTTTTTTATATTTATCTGTGTATCTTCCAAGTTTTTCCACTTGTGCTGACATTTTTATTTTTTTTATTTGCAGTAGTGCATGATATATCCTGGTCTGTTCTAATACTGTGCATTTCTTTAATCACCTCTCTCTTTCTTAGTATTTTTGTTAATCTATTCCCGCTTCTATAGTCTTGTAAGAGTGACACTTCTTGTCTTATAAGTTCACAAGTGCATACTAGGCTAATGGCTCTGGAGCCTTTACAAGCCTAGCCCATAGAAGTGCCCTGGAATTGTGCCGCCCAATGTTAGTTCCCAGTGCTTCTATCAAGTAGAGCCACTGGAGTGATCCTCAGGGTGAACTTTCTATTTCCCATGCACTCATCAAGATTTCTTTTGAAGAGGGCCAGTGAAGTGCTCTGCTTGACATGTATGGGAAGTCTATTGCAGCGCATGGGCAGTCTCTGGGTTATGAACCTGTCCCTCCAGCATGTTCTGTTGATTGTGGTGCTTGCTTTATAGTTTTCTCTATTCGATACTTCCATAATGGTATTCGATTTCTCCACTTCCTTTCCCTCTCTACTCTGTGTTCTTGTGGTAGAACTTTATCAGTTATTAATTTAGCAGCACAGTAATATATCCTGTTTACTTCTGTTATACCACATGGATCTCTATGGACAGTTCTAATTGCTGCATTCATTTGTTTAATCAGACTTCTGACTTTTGGGTTTTTATTGACCTTCTGCAGTGTATTTCTCTCACTGATCTTAATATATTTACCCATGTCTATTAAATCAAGCAAGTTTTCTCTTAGCTCATTTTCTTCCAAACTGAAGGGACATCTCTTGTTTTCCATTTCCTGTGGGCACTCTATAGAAAGTTTTATAACATTTTCGTTGTGATGCTTTCTGCATTTGATTTTCTACACTGAATCCTTCACTTTGCAGGTAACTCCATAACTTCCGTTTCTATTTCTTTAACTTCTCCATTACTACTCTCCTTCTCTACTTTTCCTCTTTGTCTTACTTTTTGTATTGCAAGTTGTCCATGTCCAGATTCCTTTGCCTGTATTTCTCTTCAAATATCTTTGGTGCTGCTCATTTTGTATTGGTTAGTTGTGCCTTTGCATAAATATTATACCATATTAAATCTCTTTTTCTTTCCAATGTCCATATTTCCTCTTCAGATGTTTCCTGATCTTCCTGTTTCTCCTTACTTTGGGGACTCACTCCATCATGTTGTGATGTAACATGTGATAGACCTTCTACACCAAATCATTCACTTTGCAGACACTCCATGACTTTAACTCCTATTTTTTTCTAACTTCTACTTTACTAATCTTTTCTACATTCTATCTTTGTGATTTTCCATATCTGGATGCCTTTGCCTGTATTTCTCTTCAAACATCTTTGGGGCTGCCTTCTTTATATTGATTAATTTGGCTTTCTCCTTTGCATAAATATTGCACCATATCAAATCTCTTTTTCCCATCATACTTCTTTTTCATACTATTCAAATATCTCTAGGATTTGTTTATATTTTTGTACTTCCTCAGATGTTTCTTTTTTCCAAACAGATCAAAGTTTCTTTATCTATATACTCTTTTTCACAAATCTGTTGTATTAATGAATGCAAACTTTCATTTGAAACTTCTGACAGTTCAGAAGCTTCATCCTGCTCCAGGATGTTCAGATTGATGATGTCCAAAAACAGCTGAGCAAGTGAATTATTGGTCATATGTTTCTCAGTTTATGGGGGAGTAGTTGAAGTCACTCATAAGTATGGTGTTAGACTGGATGTTGAGACTCCATTAGATGTAGGTAGCAAGTATGGTTTTCTAGTCTCATGTTTGTGGATCTGTAGCTAGCAAGAATATGATAGGAGGTTGCTCCTATGGTTAGTTGGGCATGGAACACGTCAAGTGAGTCATGTTGTTGGACGAGTCTAGCAGCGTACGTGTCCTTTATGAACACTGAGCCACCTCCTCCCTTTGTTTTATGAGCTAATGGGGAAAGAAATGTATGAAAGGCATTGTAAGGCACTGTAGCCTTTGATAGCCAGGGTGCTTGCCATGGCTCTGAGCCATGTTTCTGTGACTGCACATATGTCTGCATTCTCCAGGGTTAGGAGTGCTTCCAGGGAGTGCAGTTTTTTTTTTTTTAATTTAAACTCCTAGCATGGAGCAGCAGTACAGTTTAATGATTTATGCCATCTTGGAAGGTTTAGTAATTTGGCACACCCTAAAAATGTCACTATGGTCAAAGATAAAGTTTTTGCCAGTATCCAGAAGCCAAGTAGTGACAAGTGCAAACTATCTCTGTTGATGTCTCCCCAGCCTGACAGATATTGGATTCTCTTGTTGTGACCAGAAACTAAGGCAGTTGTTGCAGTCAATCATATTTTGCAGGTACTGTGGCATCATCATTGGTGAAGGTACGATGTTACTCAAGGCTAGATTCACACCTGCCTGGGACACATTTGAGTGCTCATTCATGTTTCTCTTCATATAGACCAGTAAGGTATGTCTTAGGTCATTTACTCCCATATGGACTATGACCATGTAATAGTGATACTTCTGGTTTAAAGATGTAACTGCATGCATGATCTGGCAGATCCTCTAGACAGACAGCTCACTGTGATTTTCTCATTTATCCTGGTAAAGGGGACATCAGTCTTTCTTAAAATGGAATCCCCAATAACTAGAATGTTTGGCTGTGTGGTGTGTCTTATGGGGTTGGAAGTGTGGTTACTATGATCTTCAGACTTATGTTGTGGGAGATGCTGTCTTTTTTTGTGCATGTGCAGGGCAACTGAGAGATGTTTTTAGGAGATCTTGGAGATTTAGGTAGATTACAACTGAGTACCTATGCATAGCTGGATCTATATGTTTGTTTCTTAGTGTTGGCAGTGAGTGTTTTGAGTGTAACACTGACAACCTGGTTTGCATTTTTCTTGTGTGTATGCGAGGGCTTTGCCACCGATGACACTGTGTACCTACAGCTCTCACTGTGTTTGTTCTAAAATTAAAAGGTTGTCAGTGAAAATTAAACAGTTACTGCACTGCCTCAGGATGCCCATATCCACCCTAACAGAAACAGAGATGACAGGGAAGTCTCTATCCATTATACCAGATGCAGAGTAGAGGACAATCACTTAAAGGTTTGTGTGTTTAGTAGTATATTATTAGAAGACTTGCAGTGGTGCTGCCCTCTGTGCAAACGACAGCACTTTGAGCATGCTATGAACAGTGGGAGACTATGGAGAGCATTTCCCATAGAGGAATTTAAACTGGTATGGTCTGATTACATACAAGGCATTCGTAACTGTGCTTGCATTTTGCATTAATCCTCTGCACTACATAACTCCTGCAAAACAGAGACATTTTCTAAATAATAACAAGGCTTTTATGAAAGTCTTTTACACAGTTAAGCCCCAGGCCCAACAGATAAACAATAAGCCTTCCACCAGCAGTTCCCAACTAGGATGGGTTAAATCAGCCCTGTGCTCCAACCAGAGTGCAGAAAAAGCCCTCAATGTAAAACAAACTGATTTTGAGTTCAAGTGCAGTAACAAAGTCTTTACAACAAAAGGCAGAAAGCATGTAGTATCAGGAAACATTGGAAATAAGTTTACAACCCTGAGAAATGTTCACAAATGCAGAAAAAAGTGCCCAAACATAGAATGTCTACAAACACAGAAAAAACTTTCCAAAACTTAGAAACATTTTAGCAAACTCAGAACAGCTTTTGCAATATCAGAAGTTAGGAAGTATCAAGGTGCTGCTTAAACGACCTAAGAGAAGTACAGTGACAAAGAGATAGTGTTTCTTCAACACCTGCAGGCTGAAAAACTATGACAAATTCAACCAGATTAATAAATGTAGTACAGCAGTGTTAAATACCACCAAGATATTTAGAACAAGTGAAAAAAAATATGTGCATCAGCTTTGAAGGACAACAGATGGTTTTAGAAGCAATCCAAGGTCATGTAGTCACAGGTGTCCAAAGTCAGGCATAGGGAAGCTCTGTTGCAACTTATGGAGAATCCAAGTCTTTTTTGGAGATAACAGCAAGGTAAAAATATCTTGACAGTTTTGATTTAAGTCTGCATCAGGAGGTTCAAATAGGTGAAAAGGGGGATGGATGGCAGTGGACAAGAGTGATTAGGGAAATAAGCCAAAGTACAGCTTCACAACAAAATATTTCACTATCAGAACATATTTCTATGCCAGCACTTAGAGAACCAAAGTTTGTGTGTTAGGTACAGTAGACTTCAATAAAACTTACTTAAAAAATAAAAACGTATGTCCAAGCCTTGAAAATCATTGAGAGATACAGGACTTTTGTTTAATGGGGATGTAACTACTAGGGGAGAAAAGGACTAGAAAAATTTGCACAGTGATGCAATGCTTAGAATTTCACTCTAGTTACAGAATCAAAGAGGTACATTGCTTGTTATTTTGGGAGGCTACTACACTGAAGACTCCAAATTTCTTGCACTATTTCATTTTATACAAAACTGCTCTTTGAAAGACCTTTGAGTATCCTTTGACTACAGTTTTCATTTCAGAGTTCATGAATATTTTACTATGGATAATCAGATTGGGACACAGTGTTCATTAAGGGGATATTTCTTAGCAGTTACATGTTCATATCTTGCTTTTTTATGTTTGCAAACATATGCCCCAATTTATTTGACTGTCTGTACCATAAGTGCGTGGGCATACTGCATTTCTGACACGTAAAATTAATAAAAAAAAATACTTAGGGATAGGGAAAGCAGAGCGAGTAGCACTGTCACCAAAGCAAGAGATTCTCTGGTTTGATTCTTTGCTATGGTGCCTTCTGTATAGAGTCCGCATGTCCTTACTGCATCTGTGTGGGTTTTCTCAGGATTTTTTTTCTCAATTCCCAAAGACATTCAGTGTTCACTGTTCTTCTTCCTGAGGATGAAAAAGAAATTGTCAAGTCTGACTTCCTTCTGGTTCAGTCTCTCACGTAAACTTCCTGCATCAAGCTTTTTTGCCCAAGGAGAAACTGCTTTCACTGAAGCAAGTGGTTGCATCCATTCTTTCAGCTCAGTTGCACCTTCTCAGACTTATTGCAGCCCTTACGGCAGCTTCAGTTTTTATGCTTCCTCCTGCCAGGTTTCACATGAGAGTCCTACAATTGACAGAAGAGAAGTTTATGTAAAAGTGGTCCCAGCATCTCTGCTTAACTTGTTAATTAGGTAAGCCCAATGGACATGTGTCTCTTTTCATGGGTGACCAAGGAGAACTGCTTGGCAAAGTAGTTTGTAAAGGGAAACAGTGGGCATCAAACCCACAGATACAGAATGAAGCCTGCAACAGTTTGTAGTTTTAACTCTACACCTTCTTTTCACATTTATTAACCAGATTAGAGGACTGGTTCTGAGGCTATCTTCAAGCATGAGCTAGACCACTAGGCAACACTAAATTACAAGTTGTGTAATTACAGTAATGCATTACAAGTTGCCAAATCAAAATACATGAAAAAATAGAACTGTGCAGCAGAGTATACAAAAATAATATAAACACATCAGTCCTACAGATAAGAAATACAAATGATATGTACATGTGTGCTATATATATATATATATATATATATATATATATATATATATGGGATTTTATTTCGGGGGAAAAAAGAAAAAGTGATGAAATGGTTAAAACATTTAGTTAAAATATTAGTACCACAGTTCTAGAGCTTGCCATTTGTATCTATAGGAGTGGATGGATATACCTTGACGCTTTAGCGCAAGAATCAGGTGCAAAGGGAAAAAATAATGAGGGATAAAAGCCAAAAATCAGGTAAAGATTAACTCATGGGCTTATATAAAAGAAAGTTGCTAGAATAACTGGGTTTGCATTAGGATGTGTTTTTAGAATGACATAAGGTCTAAAACCCAAATGTCAAATCATCATTTAGTATTTGCCAATAATAAGTGGGTTGAGAACCTGCTTACTCTGACCTACATGAGGGACTCATGCCAATGATGAAAGGGGTAACTGTCCCTTTTGCCCAGTCTGTGCTCATCATAGTGGCCAGTAGCCTTGGGTCAATAAGCTACTGGATACCCGGTATCTAGTTGTTCAGCCTGGTTTGCCTGAGACAGCTATGCTGAGCAAAAACTGGACATAAACCAATCAACCTGCCAAACATGAAGCAAGTCTGGATGTGAATGACAAGATAGTAAGGAGGAGGCTGGACATCCTGTGTATCCAATAGACAATGTGGAAGGGCAGTACAGCAAAGCCATTTGGCTTAGAATCCAGAGGACAGACTAGAAATGGGGTGGGAATTGTGGTGAGGGAGAGACTTCAGAAGACAGTGAGGGATGTCATCATAACTAGGGATGGATTAATGGCAGAGTTCAGTGTAATGGTAGATCAGTATTCATAATCTCAGTCTACACCCCACAGCAAGAGTGTGATATTGAGGAAAGGGGTGCAATCAGACAGCAGTTGCAGGACAACAGTAAATGGTGTTGATAACAGGTAAATGAATGCATATGCTAGCACAGACAAGAACAGGATATAATGCCTGGGTGGGGCAACAGGAATGAAAAAAGGGAGGCCATTCCAGACTTCTCTCTGGCAAATGTCTTGACCGTACCCAACACATGGTCCAGAAATAGAGACAGAAACAAGATCAGCCAGAAAAGTGGACAATGTGCAACTCAGGTAGACTTCCTCCTAGTAAGGACAGAGCACTGGAGTAGACTCATCAATTGCAAACTCATCCCAGTAAAACAGTCAGCCGAAAGCATCAACTACAGGCTGTCACAATCAGCTGCAAGCACTCGCCAGAGAAGGCTCTAAGGTCAACAAAGACCAGGCTGAAGACCTAGAAGCTGACTGGAGAGAAAGCACAACAGTTCAAGGAATTAATTGGGGTTCTAGCACCTCAAGTAAAACAAGAAATAGGTGGATTTAAAGAAAGATGTCAACACCTCAAATCATGTGCAAGGGCGACAGCAGATATTCACCACAGGTAAAATCCAATACCACTTCCTTGCAAGCTATAGTTCCCCCTCTTATGACCCAGGAAAACCCATACCATGTATTTAAACTTATTAGAAAGACTAACCATTCAACCCAATACCATATTCATGGGTGACTTTAATTACTCCACTATTAACTGGGAATCCTATACAACATCAAACTTACATGCACAGAGATTCCTGGAATTTGTAAACACAAACTCCCTGGACCAGACAGTCAATACACCAACCAGGGGTGCAACCATACTGGATCTGGTCCTCACTAACATGGGAGAGTGCTTCACACCACCTATTGTAATGCCTTCCCTGGTAAGGTCAGACTACAAAATAGTCTCCTTTGAAGTAAAAATAAAACCTAGGCCCCACAGCTAAACCGTGAATATTCAGGAATTATTCTAAGGCTAATCTCCTGCTATTAAGTGAGAACCTGGCAAAATTCAAAGCCACTAAAAACTCTGAGAACACTTCTGCCTATGCACACTTGTTCACAGAAACCCTGTACAAGCATGTTAATAGCTGTACAGAGGCAGCTGTACCCGCCAGGAAGAAGTACAGAACAAACTTAAAAAACAGGTCACCTTGGTGGAATCACAAAATCAATCGGATGTATAACAGGAGGAAGAAAATCATGCAAAAATTAGAGGTGCAGCACCCAGTAGTATAAAAGCACTCTCATTAAACTAAACAAAACTCAGAGGACAAATAAAGTCTACCAAAGCCAAATTTGATGCAAGTTTGGCCTCCCAGGCAAAGAACAACCACAAAGCATTCTTTAGCTATGTCTGCAACCTCAAAGGCAATACACAATTGTGTGCAGAGCTCATTGTAAATGGAGCCACCTTTACTGAGCCAGAAGATAAAGCAAACCTCCTGGCTGATAAATTCAGCTCCAACCTTACTCCTCTCTCCCCCTCAACCTTCCCTCAGGAAATATCATCAAATATATCTCCCCCTACTATCACTAGGGAACAGGTCCTTAATGCTCTCTCTGACCAAGAACACTGCATCAATGGGCCCAGACAATATTACAGGATGCCTTCTGAATAGCATGAAACATGACCTATCAGGGCCTCTGGAATTACTATTTAGCCTCCAAACAGGCTTTATGCTTCATGAATGCAGAAAGGCAAGAGTCATCCCTCTGCACAAAGGTGGGCCATCTACAGACCCATTCAGTCTCACTAGTCTTATAAGTAAAACCATAGAAAGAATTATCATAGAGATGAGCAATAGAGATAAAATGAACTTCAAGATACTGGATCCAACTCAATTTGGTTTTGTAAAGGGCAGATCATGCCTACTCAACCTGGTGAACATCTATGAGAAGGTCACCAAAGCAATGGATGAGGGCAAAATCATTCAAACTGCCTACCTTGACCTGGCCAAGGCATTTGACACAATACCTCACACAGGCACTGTTGACAAACACAAGAGAGTAAGTACAAACCCATATGTCACCCTGTGAACAGCCAGCTGGCTCACAGACAGAACCAAGTTAGTTAGAATTGGAGAGTTCACCTCTACAAAGAGGCCAGTCACAAGTGGAGTACCTCAGGGATCAGTCTTGGACTGCTCCTTTTTGGCATTTATTTCTCAGACGTCAAGGCCAATGTCAGTGGTCTCTGGTTGACTAAATTTGCAGATGACTGCAAATTTGGAGCAGTCATTGAATCTCACACTGACACAGACAAACAACTGGTGTCAGAGTCATGGACTAAAACTAAATGCCAAGAAATGCATAATACTGTCCTTTGGGAAGTCATCTATCCCTGGTAACTATTATATTGACAACACCCCCCTTAGGGCTGAGCCAGTAGTCAGCAACTTGGGGACACACACAGATAGTAATCTTGCCTTTGATCATCACGTGTCTACAGTGTCAAGGAAATCATTCTATGTTGCACAACTTATAAACAAAGGTATGGCATCCACGTCCAAGGAAGTCATTGCTCCACTGTATTCGGCATTCATCAGACAGTACAGTTTTGTACCTACCATAAATGTAGATGTCCGAACTGGATAGCATCTGCAGTCATAACAAGTGGGTTGTCCTGTCGTCAGGCAGCCCTGCAGTCGGCCGGATTCCAAAGTCCGGGCCCGGCTTCGGCTGATGTCGCACTCCACCCGACGTCATCTCTGTTGGTCTTCGGGTATAAAAGCATCAGCCGACGCCATTTTCCTCAGTGTTTCTTGCCCCAGATGCCAGTAGCCCTCTTGCAGGCTAAAATTTGGATAGATGCCAATGTTTCCAAATAGATAGAGGTAAACACAACAAGAAGCATATATGTACATATATACAAACAAATACACCATAAAAGACTCCCCCCCAACAGCTAGCTATTAGGAGGGTAAACACCCTAGGAGTACCACAGAGGGAAGGAGGAGGGTAATCCTGACTGCAGATGCTATCCAGTTCGGACATCTACATTTATGGTAGGTACAAAACTGTACTATGTCCTTCATGGATGCATCTGCAGTCATAACAAGTGGGTAGAATACCATAGCCAACTAGGGAGGAGTATAAAGGTAGATTATGGTGTGTTTAGGATCCCTTGCAGTACAGCAGTGGCAAACCCTGCTCGGGATCTGGAATATAGAGGCAAATTATAATGCTTGGCAAATGTATGCATGGAGGTCCAAGTAGCCGCCTCAATAATGTCTTTGGTTGCCACTCCTCGTAAGAAGGCTGTGGTAGTGGCTGTTGCCCTTGTAGAATGAGGTCTTATGTTCTGTGGAATTGGTTTTCCATGGAAGGAGTAACAGTATCGTATGCAATTTCCTATCCATTTGGAGATTGTCTGTTTGGAAATAGCTTTTCCTTCCCTTCCTGTTGCATAGGCTACAAAAGTTGGTCAGTCTTTCTGCTATTTTTGTTCTGTCCAAGTAGTAGCGTAGCTGTCTATGTACATCCAAGGTATGCAGTATTCTTTCCCTCTGTTTTGTGGGTTGGGAAAGAAGGTAGGTAGGTGGATTGCCTGGTTTAAAGACACTCTGGATACCACCTTGGGCATAAATGTAGGATTAGTCCTCATGGACACTCTATCTTGGTGGAAGATTAGGAAGGGTTGCACTGCCATTAAGGCCTGTAGTTCTGAAACCCTCCTTGCTGAAGTAATTGCCAGTAGGAAAGCAGTTTTCCATGACAGGTGTTGTAGGTCTGCTGTTGCTGCTGGTTCAAAGGGTGATAGTGTCAACTTTTCTAGCACAAAGTTTAAATCCCAAGCTGGTAATGGTGGTTTCCTTGGAGGTTTTACATTCTTGATTCCTCTGAGGAACTGCCTGAGCAAAGGGTGCGAAAAACAGGTGGATCAAAGCTGTATTCTGCTGAAATAGCTGATGCATGTATCTTGATGGAGGAGTAGGACAGGCCTGAATGAAGAAGTTCGCCAGATACTCCAGAATGTTAGGCATATCTATGTTTGACACATCTTTTCCTCTTTCCGTACTCCAAATGACAAACCTTTTCCATTTTCCAGCATAGTTCCTTCTTGTTGAAGGTCTGCGTGCTTCAAGAATAATGTCTTTAACTCTTTGGGAAAGTTCTGGATTAGCTGCTGCTATGTGATGTTCCATGCAGTCAGTTGCAGCGTTTTTAGGTTTGGATGTATCATGCTGTAGTTGTTCTGAGTTAACATCAAAGGCATCAGGGGTATTGGCCACATATTGTTCCGAGACATGCTCTTCAGTAGTGGGTACCAGTGTTGCCTTGGCCAGTTTGGAGCTATCAGGATTATCCTTGGACGTTCTTCCTTGATTTTTAGTAGTACCTTGTGTATCAAAGGAAGAGGTGGGAATGCATATGCTGTTAGGCCTTTCCAGTTGAAGGAGAGTGAGTCCACTTTCCATGCTAGTGGGTGGAATGTCCTTGTGCAGAATTTTTTGAGCTGGTGATTGAGAGGTGATGCGAATAGGTCTATCTGTGGCATTCCCCATTTCTTTGAGATGGTCTTGAAGATGTCCGGTGCAGCTTCCATTCGTGGGCATCCGGGTGGTTCTGCTTAATATGTCTGCTAGAGTATTGTCTTTCCCGGTACAAATATTGCCTGTAACTGAATGTTGTAGCTGAGTGCCAGGGTCCACAGCTCCAAGGTCATTCTGCATAGGGGTATGAATGAGTGCCTCCCTGTTTGTTGATGTACCACATGACTGTGGTGTTGTCTGTCCTTATCATCAACTGGCCCTCTGAGAAATGGTTTGAACTTTTGGATTGCCAGTTTTACTGCCAGCATTTCTTTTAGATTGATGTGCAGGTGAAGTTGATCCTGTGTCCACAATCCTTGCACGCATTTGTCCAGCATGTGGGCCCCCATCCTAGGTCTGAAGCGTCTGTTGTGATGGTCTGGCTTGGTTGACATCTGCGAAAGGGTAGGCCTGGGTTTGACTGGCATGCCTGAGCCCACCATAGGAACTCCTGTTTTAAGCATGGAATTAGTGGGATTTCTGTTTCTAGACTGTGTCTGTGTTGGGACCATAAATTCTTTAGGTACCACTGTAGTTTCCTCATATGTAGTCTGGCAAATGGGACCAAGATTATGCATGATGCCATGAAGCCCAAGGCCTGCAGAACTTTTCTTGCTGTTAACTTGTTCAGTTTTGTTAGTGCCAAGAAGTAAAGAGGAAGTTCTTTTGTTTTTCTGTAGTCAGGAATGCCATTTGTTGTACTGTGTCCAATTCCGCCCAAGAATGTCCTTGTTTGGGATGGTATCAGCCTTGACTTTTGTAAATTGACTGTGTATCCCAGTCCTTGTAGCAAGTAAATGACCCTTTGTAAATCTGTTGTCAGCTTGCTTTTGTTGTCCCCTTGTAGCAGGCAGTCGTCCAGGTATGGGTAAATCTGAATTCCCTGTAGTCTGCAATGGGCGATTACTGATGCCAGGCATTTTGTGAATACTCTGGGCGCAGTAGATAAGCCAAAGGGCAATGCTGAGAATTGATAGTGCTCTGATCCTGCAAGAAATCTGAGGTATCTTCTGCAGATTGGTCGAATGGGGACGTGCAGGTATGCCTCCTTGAGATCTAGAGTTACCAGCCAAGACTCCTTGCCCAGCATGGGAAGAAGTTGCTGTAGGGTCAGCATTTTGAATTTTGGGACAATGATGTATGTATTTAAGGTGGACAGGTTGAGAATTGGTCTCCAACTTTTTTCCTTTCTTGGAACTAGGAATAGTCTGGAATAGAACCCCTTTCCTTGTTCTGCTGTTGGCACTCTTTCCACAGCTCTCATGTTTGCTAACTCCATTATCTGGCGTAGAGCCTCTGTTTTTGATTTGGAGGTAGATTTGGCATTCCTCTTTGACTGGTAAAGTGTGGAAGTGAAACCGGTAACCTTGATCTATGGTTTGTAAAATCCACTTGTCTTTTGTTATGTAGTGCCAGTTCTTTGAAAATAAGGTTAACTTTCCGCCTAGAGGAGCTGCTATTTGTTCCCTGGTAGGCGGATTTAGGATTAAGTCACTGTGGTTGTGCTGATGTAGTGGCAGTGGCTGTGTCTGTGCCTCTGTTGTTACCTTGCCACTGTCGTCCTCTGTAGGCACCTCCTCTGGATTGGTTTCTGCCTCTGGAACGTCTATTCCTGCCCCTTTGAAATTTTGTGGAGTCAGGAAAGGACCAATTTTTGGCAGGCCAGTTCCTGCTAAACCTTGGGGTTGAACCTGCAAGAAATCTTTAACAGTTTGAACAGATTTTGCCTTTTCTTCCATTTTCTTCATAACCTGCTGGGCAGGTGTACCAAACAAACTTGTCTTGTCCATAGGAGCATCTAGCAACTTAGCTTTAACCTGATCCGTAAAGCTTGTTCCTTTAGCCATGCATGCCTTCTTATCACTGTGCCTGTCATGGCTGATCTAAATGAAGCCTCCAGTGCATCATAGCCACATTTTAAGGAATGGTTGCTAACCTGTTGTATGTTATTTACCATCTCTAATACATATTTCTTATCAAGAGATTCATCAGTGGTTAGTTTTTAGTTAACTGATCAAGCATAAACTCTTGGTATTGTATCATGTGAAACTGACAGTTTAAAGCTCTAGCTGAGAGAGTAGCTGAAGTGTAGACCTTTTTACCCCATCTGTCTAATGACCTTGCTTCCCTTTCAGAAGGAATAGGGTTTTAGCTGTGGTCGCTGCTACTGCCTTGGGACCCTGGGATATAGTTTCTGGGTCTGCAAGTGGGGCCTTGTAAAGGTGGTGATGAGTATCTGGCACCCTGTAAAATCTGTCTGGTTTGGCAGGGGCTGGGGGTAAAGAATCTGGAGCGGAGCAAACATCATTGAAAGCATCATCCACCACAGAGAGAACAGGAGGTATAGCTAAGGGCCTGTGCTGTGGGAGGTGCAGAAAGGTCCTAAGTCTTTTCTGGAGTCTGAAAAATCCTGTTGCTGCCATTGGAACTGTTCTCGCATGGCATGCAAGGTTTCCCCAAAGGAGAATTCTTCTGGTGGGGAAGCAGCTGGAATGGATTCTTCAGCATCAGAATCTTCAAAATTGGAGAAGGGAGCCCCGGGCTGGCCAGTTAAGTCTGATGCATCAGCAGAATCAGCAGAAGACACTGGCTCAGGGGCTCTGCCCTAGGTCTCTTCTCTGGGGCTGAGAGGCCCTGTCTGGGTGAGATTGAGATCCTCTAATTAAAGAAATTAAATCTTCTGCCAAAGAAAGCATTTGAGAACTGGAAGAGGGCCTGGATGTGGGGGTTTAACAGGCACTGTTTTAGTAGTCTTGGCTGCTTTAGCCCTGGCGAAGGCCTTAATGGACATGGCTGCTGGAGGCCTAGCAGCACCACGTGCTGGGGTAGAGACATCCAAGGGGATGGTGTCTGATAAGTCAACCACCGTAGTGGGTAAAATTTCTGAGGTCGATTCAAGAGTTGTAGCAGGGGCCTCAGTTGTAAGAATAGGTTCAGCTGTACTTTGATCAGTTTTCTCGGTTTCGGCCGAAACCGAGACACTCGCGTTTTGCTTTACCGTGGTTTCGGCCGAAACCGCGGACCGCGAGTGTCGGTCTTTATCTTTGCGCTTTTGGTAGATTGGGTAGTCGGAGGATCCGGCGGCATAATGTACGCAAAATCAGAACCGAAAACTGTTCTGCAAACTCCGACCGACGCCTAAGCGTCGGTTGAAAGAGGCACAGGCCGAACAGGCTGCTACGTCGTGGGCTGGGCCTAAACAAGGCAGACAGTAAGAGTGGAAATCTTTATGAGGTATTTGTTTCCCACAGGTTAAACAATTGTTAACTTTTTCTGACATCGGCTGAGGCAAGAAAGAGTCCCCAACGGGGTACTTAGCTTTAGAAGTCTTCGTAGTAGTATTCGGTAGAAGTAATCTCTGGATCCGACCGACCGGCACTTGCGAACAGCTTCTGCTTCCGGCGCCACGCGGCAAGAAAGACTGAGGAAAATGGCGTCGGCTGATGCTTTTATACCCGAAGACCAACAGAGATGACGTCGGGTGGAGTGCGACATCAGCCGAAGCCGGACCCGGACTTTGGAATCCGGCCGACTGCAGGGCTGCCTGACGACAGGACAACCCACTTGTTATGACTGCAGATGCATCCATGAAGGACATCTATTATTGAGTACAATGCCCCCTTTGGTATGTACCTAACCAGGCACATCCAACAACCGGAACGTCCACAGAGGTTCCTCATTAAAAGAATACAGGGCATAAGTAATATGTCCCTTGCAGACCACCCCAAGGCCCTATCCCTGTATTCTGTCTCCTACAGGCTTTTGATGGGAGATCTATGCCTGGCATACAGGGCATTGACAGACCTCACTCTGATGGACCTCATGCATATCCACAAAACCAACAATACCAGAATTACCCATTCTAAAGACTTAAACATTGCCTGGGACATAAATAGGACCTGCTGGAAAGATAGGTATGTATCCCAGGGACTACCCCATCTATGGAACAAGCAGAGTTCCTCTCTAATCCAATTTAAGTGCAACTTAGACAACTGGATGGGAAACCGGAAATTCATCCCTGGTTTGGAAACTATATCTCTGATGCAAACAGGTAAATGGTTCAGCTCCCAGGCCCATGCTTACACCTATCAAAAATACCAGAAATCGTCAGAGATTTTGGGATGGATGGCTAGGCTTAAAAAAGCTCTTGTGGTCATTAGCCTAGTAAACACCAAGGAACCTATTCAGCAAACCCAAATATGGAAATAAGATATATCAGGAAAGCTGGTGGCAGGGTACAGAAGTCGAGAAAGTCATTAAAAGAAAGAAAGAGTACAGCAAAAAGTGGGAGATAGAAATGTCAGACCAGGCAATGAAAGAATGCCACAAATATGACTAATAAAAAGCAAATTAAATAAAATACAACAAACTGGCCAAAAAAAAAAAACCTTTAATAAACTCTAACACCTCTCCATACAAGCCTTCAAGGAGTAAAACATAATAATAAAAACAATATTTTATTTATATATATATATATATATATATCTATATATATATATATATATATATATATATATATATATATATATATATATATATATATATATATATCTATATATATATATCTATATATATATATATATATATATATGTGCAACAGAATCCTGAAAGTCCAAAATTACGAAAGTTCAAAATACTGAAAACACAAAGAATACCAACACTTACTATATTCCAGCACAAGTACATACAGAAACAAATAAAACACAAACCATATTACTTTTCTCCATGTATAAGCAGGGGCAAGCCCCCCTGCACTCCTCACACCCCTGCTACTTAAATATATCAACTCCGAGATTAGTGTAGTGAAGTGCAATCTCTGATTGATATATATTTTAGTAGTAAGGGGTGTGGGGGGGGCACAGCCCCCCACATGGGGGGTGCAGCACGGCTTGCCCCCCTGCATATACATGAAGGGTAATGTGATTCTGTATGTACTTCTGATGGAATATAATAAGTATTGGTAATCCTGTGTGTTTTCAGTATTTTGAGTTTTCAGTATTTTGAACTTTCAGGATTCTGTAGCGCTCCCATATTTTATATATATATATATATATATATATATATATATATATATATATATATATATATATATATAAACTCAATTAAAAAAAGGTTTGGGGAAAATGTTTTACTTAAAGATAAACTATTATATACGGAAACTGTTTACATGTTGAAGTATGGTACTTGAATACCTTTGGGCTTAAATCTGGAATATAATTGGAGGTACTTGATTTAATTTATGGTGGTTTAACTTTTTTAATCTATTCATTGTTATGTTGAGCATGTGCTTTATGTATATACATATATATATATATATATATATATATATATATATATATATATATATATATAATAGATATAGTTTTTCTTATTATGCTGTTTTACTCCTTAAAGGAAAGAATTCTGTTCAAATAACAAACAGGCTAAGAGAAGAGTTGCAATAGCAAAGAACAAGGCATCAGAGGCACTCTACTTCTGGAAAGTGACACTGTGGATGGCACAAAATCTCTATCAGGTTGCAAGGCAAAGACAAAGATTAAGAAGATAGTCAGACACCCTTCATATGGAATGCTAGCAACAACCTGCTCACCAGTTCACATGACATCAAAGGCAGAAGGAAGGAGTACTTCCAGCAGCTTCTGAATGAAGAAACCCATGGAAGCTGTACTTCCCCAAATACAGCCTATGCTAAGAAAAGAGAAGGAGCCCAGCAGACTCGGGTATGTTCACAGCAGATATGATCAAAATGTTGGGCAAGATGGGGGAGAAATGGCTCCTGAGTATACTCACAGCAGTATGGAGAGAAAGATTTTTCCTAGATGATTGTAGAATAAGCATACCAGTGCCAGTGTTCAAGAACAAAGGTGACACTGAAAACTGTGGGCAGTACAGAAGTTATCAAACTCCTATCACACTGTATGAAAGTTCTGAAGAGGGTGATTAATAAATGAATATGCAGAGTAGAAGAAAGTAAGATGAGTGATGAGCCGTTCTGATTCAGATCAGGATGCAGCACAAAGTACAGTTTTGTACCTACCATAAATGTAGATGTTCGAGTGCTAATACAGCTGCAGTCATAACAGATGGGTTCTCCTGCCGTCAGGCGGGTCCTCGGTCGGCCGAATTCCAAAGTCTAGGTCCGGCGTCGGTCGTCGTCGCTTCTCCCCTGACATCAGTGCAACAGGGGTATAAAGGAACCAGCCGACGCCATTTTCTTCAGTTTTTCTTGCCCCAGATGTCAGGTGCCCCCAGAAGGAAGGCAATACATACATTTGTGTAATAATGCAGTGCAATATAATCAAAATACTGTAGTTACAAGCAAATACATCATAAATGAATACCCCAATCAGGTTGTATGAGGATGTGTTAGCCTATAGGCCTGTCCCAAGAGGGGAAGGAGGGAGGGAAACCTGGGTTGCAGCTGTATTAGCACTCGAACATCTACATTTATGGTAGGTACAAAACTGTACTATGTTCATCATGCATACAGCTGCAGTCATAACAGATGGGTAGAATCCCAAAGCTATGAAAGGGGTGGTAGGCACTAGGTGGAACTAGGAGGAGCCAAAATGCCCTGCAAGACTGCAGTGGCAAAGCCTGCTCTAGATTTGGAGTATAATGGTAGGTTGTAGTGCTTGGAGAAGGTATGCACAGAACTCCAAGTGGCTGCTTCCAATATATCCTTGGTAGGAACTCCTCTGAGGAAGGCTGCAGAGGTGGCTGTGGCCCTGGTGGAATGAGTTCTAATGCCTGTAGGTACAGTTTTGCCATGGAAGGAATAGCAAAAGCGTATGCAGTGGGCTATCCATTTTGAGATTGTCTGTTTGGAAATTGGCTTTCCTTGAGCTCCTACAACATAGGACACAAAGAGCTGTTTTGATTTTCTGAAAGGCTTTGTTCTGTCCAAATAATAACGCAGTTGTCTGTGGATGTCCAAGGAATGTATTAATCTCTCCCCTTTGTTTTGAGGATTAGGATAAAGAGTAGGTAAATGTATGGCCTGATTTAAAGCTACCCTGGATACCACTTTAGGCATAAAGGACGGGTTGGTTCGTAAGGAAACTCTGTCCTGATGGAAGATGATAAAAGGTTGGACAGCCATGACAGCCTGAAGTTCTGAAACTCTACGAGCTGAGGTGATAGCCAGAAGGAAAGCTGTTTTCCAGGATAAATATTGCAAATCTGATAAGGCAACTGGCTCAAAGGGAGGCAAGGTAAATTTTTCCAGAATGAAATTAAGATCCCAAGCAGGTATTGGTTGTTTTCTTGGAGGTCTTAAATTCTTAGCCCCTCTGAGGAACTGTCTTAAGAGAGGGTGAGAGAATAAAGGTGGATCAGTGTTGTATTCTGCAGAAATGGCTGAGGCATGGATTTTGATGGAGGAGAATGAAAGTCCACTGCTTAGCAGCTCAGCCAAATATTGTAGTATTTGAGGTAAATTCAGTTTTCCAGGATCCTGGCCCTTTTTCTCATTCCAGACACAAAACCATTTCCATTTTGCGGAGTAAGCTTTTCCAGTTGATGGCCTTCTGGCCTCCAAAATGATATCCTGCACCTCCTTGGATAGTAGGGCCTGTTGTGATGCTAAGGAATCTTCCATGCGGCTAGATTGAGTGTTTTTAGCTGGCTGTGAAGAGTTTTGAAGCTGTGCTGAGTCAGAAGAAGAGGCATTAGAGGCAGGGTCCATGGTGGGGAATGCGTCAGGCTCCTCAGGAGTGGGTACCAGTGTTGTCTTGGCCAGTCCGGAGCAATGAGAATCATCTTTGGTCTGTCTGCTCTGGTTTTCAATAGAACTTTGGGCAGCAGAGGAAGAGGTGGGAAGGCATAAACTGTCATTGATGTCCAACTGAAAGAGACAGCGTCCACTCTCCAGGCCTTTGGATGGAAAATCCTTGAGCAGAATTTTGTCAATTGATGATTTTTGTGGAAGGCAAAGAGATCTATGTCTGGCCTTCCCCATTCTTGGATTATTTCTGTAAAAACTTTTGGATGCAATTTCCATTCATGTGGATCTGTCATATTCTTGCTTAGGTTGTCTGCCAGCATGTTTACCTTGCCTGGCAAGTACTGTGCTTGTAGTTCCATTTGTAAGTCCATGGCCATGTTCCAAAGTGACATGGCCAGTCTGCATAGGGGGTAAGAATGTGTTCCTCCCTGTTTGTTTATGTACCACATAACTGTGGTGTTGTCCGTCCTTATCAATAGTTGACCTGGTTGTAGAAGGTCCTTGAAAGCTATAATAGCATTTATTACTGCTAGCATTTCCTTTTGATTGATGTGAAGGTGCTTTTCTTTTTGGGACCATTTGCCCTAAATGCACGGATCTGTCATGTGCGCCCCCCAGGCGTAGTCCGAGGCGTCTGTTGTGATGACTTGATTTGCTTGAGGCTTGCTGAATGGAAGACCTGTGTTTGTTTGACATGCTTGAGCCCACCACAGAAATTCCTTTTGCAGACATGGAATTAGTGGTATTATTGTTTCCAAACTGTGGCTGTGTTGAGACCATATGTTTTTCAGGTACCATTGTAGTTTCCTCATATGCAGCTTTGCACATGGGATTAGTAAGATGCAAGATGCCATGAATCCCAGAGCCTGCAGGATTTTCCTTGCAGTCAGCCTGGTGCAATTTGCTAGAGTTCTGAAGTATTGAATTAGTTGCCCCTGCTTTTCTGGCGTGAGGTAGGCCATCTGGGTGTTTGTGTCCAAATTGGCACCCAGGAAAATTATCTTCCGAGAGGGTATTAGCCTTGATTTCTTTTTGTTGAATGTGTATCCCAGAGAGTTCAACAACATTATTACATAAGCCAGATGTTTCAGAAGAATGTGCTTGCTGTCCGCTTGGATCAGGCAGTCGTCCAAATAGGGGTATATTTGTATCCCTTGAAGTCTGCAGTAGGCAATTACTGATGCCAGGCATTTTGTGAATACTCTGGAATCTGAATAATCTTGGCCTTCCCAGTGGAAGTGTTCCCTTAAGGTATGCAAAGTTTCCCCAAATGAGTAATCCTCAGGGGGGGGGGATACAGAAGGGATGGACTCCTCCGCATCAGAGTCTTCAAAAGGGGAGTAAGAATGTTCCTGATCATCAGAGTGCTCTGAAATAATGGAGCCCTGATCAGAGGAGGGGGAATCTTCCTCCACTCTGGGCCTTTTGTCCGGTGGGGGCTGAGAACCTCTGATAAGAGTAATTAAATCCTCAGCCATTTTAAGCATCTGTTTCTTAGGCATGGGGCCTGGAGATGGGCCCTGTGTAGCTGGTCTCTTAGAGTGCATGGTTGCTTTAGACTTAGTGAAAGCCTTGATGGAGAAAGAAGAGGAAGGTCTGAAGACACCTTGAGTGGAGGTGGACCTGTCCACATTCTGAGTTTCAACGCCAAGAGTGGCTTCGGTATCGGTAGTTGGGGTGTGGGCCGAGGAGCCTGCAACCTCAGGCACAGGAGACACCACCAAAGAAGTGTCGTCGGTAGTCAGGGGCTGCGTAGGAGCTTCGCTGAGAACAGGACCACGTGTAGTCGGCTTTGGAGTGGTGTCGGTAGAGGCCGCGGACCTCATGTGTCGGTCCTTATCTTTGCGTTTTTTAGACAAAACTGGAGTTGGAGTATCCGATGACATAATATAGTTTATGGCTGAATGGGAACATACCCATTTATTTAGTATGGAACTGTACAAGAAGTATGTACCGTTCTTTAGACGTTTTGTGGATGATTTGTTCCTGATTTGGACTGGTACCGTCAGTGAATTGAAAATATTAATTGACGACATGAACTCCAGTTGTGAGTATCTCAAGTTCACATATGAATGGTCAGAAACTAGGTTACCATTCTTAGATGTTTATGTAGAAAGATTATCTAATGGTATGGTCAATACAGGGGTATACAGGAAGAATTGCCACAAGAATTCCCTTTTACATAGGACCAGCATGCATCCAGGTTATGTTTATCAGAATATAGTGAAAGGACAAGCAATGCGAATATCTAGATGATAGGGTATGAACAAGAGTTGAATGACCTAAAAGATAGGTTTTTATTAAGAGGATACTCTTTTGATGATATTTCTAGAGGATTTCTAGATATGAATAGACTTAGAGGGAATAGAGCTGCACCCTATTTTGGTAGCACCCGTGTATATGAGAGAGAGATGACTGAAGAGGCACCTATAGAGAGTAGTGGTCATGGTGTTGATAGGGGGTTGGCATGTTCTATATATTTTACTAGTGATGTAGGGAACATTAAAGACGTTATTAGAGGATATTGGGATTTTCTAACTATAGATCATACACTTAAAGATATTGTTGGTGATGCACCCAGGTTTATTTATAGGAACAAGAAAAATTTAAGAAGGTTACTATGCTATCCATCAGAACAAATGAATAGCGATAATTTGGTAGGATATGGAAAAATGAAGTGTAATAAGTGTAATGTTTGTAATTATATAACCACAGACAATATGTTTATACACCCAATAACCTTAAGAGAATATCAGCTCAAAGTAAGGGGGACCTGCTTGTCGTCCAATGTCATCTATCTAGCTTCCTGTATGGAATGCGACGCATTCTACATTGGTAAAACAAACAGGAAGCTAAGGGATAGAATACGTGAGCATATATATAACATCAGGGTTGGTATGAAAACTAATGCTTTGGCGAGACATGTAATGGAAAGAGGGCATAAACATATTTTTCAGTTTTTAATAATGGAGCAAATTATACCAGGGCCAAGAGGGGGTGATATTAGGACGTTTACTGAAACAAGGGAAGCTAATTGGATTATTAGATTAAAGTCTGACACCCCACCTGGTTTGAATGCCATGGTTTCAGTTAAACCATTTTTAAAAACTAGGAAATTACCTAGATAATTTTATTAGTTTATGTATTTATAATGTATTTATAATATGCCCAGTAGTTTTTTATATGTGTGCAATGGTTGAGACATTAATAATAAGCTTAGTACTTTTAAAAGCAAAAATTTTTGTACATGATTATATTAAATTATTATGATGCATCATATATCTTTAAATATTGAATAATCAAATGCTTTTCCCGCCTAAATGATGTATTTAAACTGTTTGTGTAATATCTAACTGATAGGTCTGAAGAAGCCATATCGGTGAAAGCGCTAACCTGCTGTCATTTTTCGTTGTGAATAAAAGTTTTATCCTTTTGGATTATTGGAGCCTGTGTTTCGTGTTCATACCAGACTGGTTTTATGTGGGATCGTTTATTATTTCCAGCGTCAGCATTTGGTTTGCCTGCTCTATTCTTAATTTTGGTATTAACTGTTTGGTCGCTCAATAGGGAGGCATTTGCCCCATTGTGGCACTTATTGGATTGTCGTTTTGATAATATAGTTAAATGCTTTCCCAAAATAATGCTGGGCGAACTTCGCCCGATGCTTAATGGTGCGTTTGTTGAATGTAGCACAAAAACGACAGACCAAGACGTCGTGGTCTGGGCCTAAACAAGGTATACATAGGGAATGGAAATCCTTATGCGGTATTTGCTTCCCACAAGAAATACAATTATTAACTTTGTCTGACATCGGTCTGAGGCAAGAAACGTTTCCCCAATGGGGTACTTAGCTTTCAAGAATACTTCAGTTTCCAAATTTTCGTAATTTCAGGAGCTGGCCGACCGGCACTTGCAAACTGCTTCTGCTTCGGGCACCGCGCGGCAAGAAAGACTGAAGAAAATAGCGTCGGCTGGTTCCTTTATACCCCATCGCACTGACGTCAGGGAGAAGCGACGACAACCGACGCCGGACCTAGACTTTGGAATTCGGCCGACCGAGGACCCGCCTGACGGCAGGAGAACCCATCTGTTATGACTGCAGCTGTATGCACGATGAACATCTAAGCCAAAGTTTGCAGTGACACAGATACTTGAGAAGAAGCTACAAATGAGTAAAGGACCAACTGGACATTCCTAGACTTGGTGAAAGCAAGATAAGGTCCCAAGAAAGCTGATTTGGGCAGCCTTTCAGTGGTCTGAAGTCAAAGAAACATTGGTAGAATTAGTTAAAACTAATTACAAGGCCCCAATGACTCAAGTAGGAGCAGTGTTAAGTCTTACAGAGGGGTTCCCAGTGGGAGTGGGTGTACATCAGGGTTCATCGCCGAGGTCACTGCTGTTCATACTGGTGATGGGCTGCATTAGCAAACAGGTCAGAGGGGACAGGTCAACAAAGTTGCTATATGCAGATGACATGGCATTACAGGCAGACTGAGTAAAGTGTAGGGAAATGGAATGGAATGCAAAACTGAAGGCATGTGGGATGAAACTTGAGTACAGATACGAGAGTTGTAATGGCAGCAAAAGGTGGAGTTCAGAAGAAGCTGAGAACTGAGATATAAGGGAAAATAGTGGAACAGGTTAATTGCTTTACGTATCTGAGAGGGGTGGTTGAGGAGAACGGAAGTCTGAATGAACAAGTCAATGTTAGAATCAGAAGGGATGCAACCAACTGGCAAAGAATATCAGGGGTAGTGTATGACAGAAGGATGCCAAAGAAGCTGAAAAGTATGGTGTACAAAACAGTGGTGTGACCAGTATAACTGCATGGTACAGAAACCTGGGCAATAAATACAGCAGTTGAAGAAGATAGTTGTGATGGAGATGAAGTGCCTGAGATGAGTGGTAGGATGCACACTGTGGGACAGATGAAGAAATGAGACTATAACAGCAGAAGCCAAAGTAGCTCCAGAAGTAGTCAAAGAGAACAGATTACAGTGGTTCAGGCACATGTGCAGAAGACAATCTGGTGAAGAAGACTTGTGACAGACAGGAGGAAGGCAAGAGGAAATGAAGTCATCCAGCAAAGAGGTGGTTGGATACTGTGACAGAAGTCCTGTGATAATTAGGCATGGGTGTTGGAGAAGGTAGTAGAAAGGCAATGACTAGGAAGAGATGGCAACAAGTGACAAAAACAGCCCAACCACATGTGAAATGGGAAAAAGGGGGGTTATGATGATGATCTGTGTGGCTGAAAAAAAAGACATATAAATACCTTTCTGAAGTAGTACAAAGCTCAACATTATTTCTACACCTATGTTTGCAGCTACTGCTGTAGGTGGTATCACTCAATGATGGACCCCCAAACTAAATACCAAAAGAAACAATGTCTTTCTGTGTAGCTATGAAAAAACAGTAATCAGGAAAGAAAGCTCACACAGTGGTCTACCCTATAACAACAGTGGTCCAAGTACTCTACTCATAGAAAAAAAAATTGGTACACTTGCACTCGAAAATAACACAAAGTAATTTAAGAAATATAAAGACCACATAAAATAAAATCAGGTTAAGCCCTTTCATCCCTTCCAAAGCATTGGGACTCTATCAGAACCACAAATTCAAATTTTTAAACAGCTTAAATAGCTGAACAAGGTCATGTCACTTAATGAAAACAATGAAACATCCTTAAATACTCTACTAAATTCAGCTATTAAGGTTAGTGTATAATGAATCATACATCCAAAAAATACTTAAATTAGTAAGAATGATAAAAATAATAAAGTATTATGAAAGTGAATACAAAATACATATAATATATACTGTAAAATACTTTGCATAAAACTTTGTATGAAATATTGCACAACAATGATGTAAGTTAAATAACAATAAAAACATTTTCAACATAACTTAATAGAACCATTGCTTGCTAAAATAAGTAAGTTCCCTGCTCTCAGCTTTAAAGCAGGTAATAAAGAAACATTCAAGCCTGCTGGATTTGAAACATTTAATTTTAGTTGCCAAACTAATTTTCTGTTTTCTAACACTGTTTCCCAATCTCCTCCTCTTTCATTTAAGTAAAGCTACCACAACAATTCTAAACATGATTTTTTTTTGTAAAGTGTTTGGAAAATTAGTTTTTTCTTTGTGGTTTTTGTTTATTGTTTGTGGACTTTGTGGTTCCTGATGATTTTTTTTGTAATTTGTAGAAGAAAGTGTGTATTTGAAAAGGGAGCATTGAGATTATTCTTCAGAATATCGTAGTTATGCTCATAAATGCACTTACCAAAAGAAAAGGTTTTACAGCCAGAACAAATAGCAACATATACTAATCTTTTTATAGAACAGTTACCACCTTTCACTAGTTTCACTCTGATCACCAAACAAAAGAAATCTTCTGATATAAAGGTGCATGATCCACATGTACATGCACATGTAATAAACCTGTATGAGTGTAAGCTAGGTGGTTTCTCAAACAGGGGCTTAAATTTCTTACCTGTAACTAGCTCATCCACATAATTGTAACAGATTCAGTCACAGTGAACATGAAGCCAGTGGAAGAGAATGTACCACATGATCTAACAACTACCAGTTTTAGTAGTGGATGACGGCTGTCAATTACATTCAACTGGCACCAACTATACCAGCATGAGCTGGATCTATTCAAACTCTAAAATAACAGTACCAGTGGAAGGCAAACATGATTTGGCATCTCACTGTCACAATGACAATCATGAGCCTTTTAGAGGGCCCTCTCTCCACTACTTAAACATGGAACATGGACTCCTTGTTTACATTGGCATGACAAAGTACAGTTGTGTTCACTTACCATAAATGTAGATTTCTGAGTGTATTCACTGTTGCAGTCATAACATTTGGGTTATCTGCTTGCAGTAGCCCTCATTCGGCCTGATTAACAAAGTCTTGGGTCCTGCATTGGTTGCTGACCCTTCTTCCATGACGT
This sequence comes from Protopterus annectens, assembly GCF_019279795.1. Lineage (NCBI taxonomy): Eukaryota > Metazoa > Chordata > Ceratodontiformes > Protopteridae > Protopterus > Protopterus annectens. Next base: position 230,618,723 of record NC_056743.1, on the reverse strand, counting down.
CAGGTCATCAGTGGTATAAAACATACAGCCGACACCATTACATCAGTTTTTCTTGCCCCACATGTCAGGTGCCCCAGTAATGGGAAGCAATTAAATCTATAAATACAAGGATATACCTCCAACAAAAAAACAAATACACCAAAAAGCTTTCTGAGCATAGTAAGTGAGAGTAGAGGTATAGCCAAAAGAAGAAAGGGGGCTGGAGGGAGGGTAACCAGGACTGCAACAGTGAATGCACTCGAACATCTACATTTATCTGTACTATGTTCTTCATGTTTCACTGTTGCAGTCATTACATTTGGGTAGATTCTCAAAGCTAAGGTTGGGAGGAATAATTTAAATAGAATTAGGACCAGCTATAAGGCCCTGCAAGACTGCAGTGGCAAAATCAGCTCTGGATTTAGAGAAAACTGGCAAATGATAATGCTTGGTGAAACTATGTACAGAACTCCAGGTAGCAGCTTCTAGGATGTCCCTAGTAGGGACGCCCCTGAGAAAGGCTGTAGAGGTAGATGCAGCCCTGGTTGAATGGGGTCTGATGCCCTGTGGGATAGGTTTTCCATGGTGCTTATAGCAGAAATTAATGCAGTGGCCTATCCATTTTGAAATGGTTTGTTTTGAAACAGCTTTCCCCTCTGTCCCTGCAGCAAATGCCACCAGCAGCTGTTCAGATTTCCTTTGAGGCTTAGTCCTGTCCAAGTAGAATCTAAGTTGTCTTTGCACATCTAAAGAGTGCAGTATCCATTCCTCTTTGTTCTGTGGGTTAGGAAAGAAGGTAGGCAAATGAATGGACTGATTAAGAGCCACACTGGATACCACCTTGGGCATGAAGTAGGGATTGGTTCTGAGGGAGACACTGTCCGCATGAAAGATGATGAAAGGTTCCACTGCCATAAGGGCCTATAATTCAGATACCCTTCTTGCAGAAGTGATTGCTAAAAGGAAAGCTGTTTTCCATGAAAGAAAATTTAAATCTGCAGTAGCAGCTGGCTTGAAAGGAGGAAGAGTGAGTTTCTCCAAGACAAAGTTAAGATCCCAGGCTGGAGTTGGAGCTTTCCTGGGTGGCCTAAAATTTTTGGCCCCTCTGAGGAACTGCTTGAGCAGTGGGTGAGAGAAGAGGGGAGGATCTGTGCTATATTGAGCTGAAATGGCTGAGGCATGAATTTTGATGGAGGAAAAGGACAAGTCCTTATGAAGCATCTCAGTCAAGTATTGTAGAATCTGAGGTAAATTGAGCACTGCTGCGTTCATTCCTTGAGACTGGTTCCAGGCAAAAAATCTTTTCCATTTTGCAGCATAAGATTTTCTAGTACTAGGCCTCCTTGCATCTAAAATGATATCCATCACTGATTGACTGAGGAATGGTAAAGGAGAGATTAGGTAATTAGCCAGGCTGCTAGGTTCAGGGTTTGCAGCTAAGGGTGCAGAATCTGGTTCTCCTGCTGGGATAACAGGGAAGGAGTCTGAGGCAGGTGCCATACAGCCAAGCATGACATACTCCGCAAGAGTGAGTACCAGTGTTGGCAAGGCCAGTCTGGTGCAATTAAAATCGTTCTTGACTTGTCCTGTTTGATCTTTAGCAGTACCTTGAAGAGCAGAGGCAGAGGAGGCAAGGCATAAACTGATAGGTGTTTCCAGCTGAAGGATAGCGTATCCACTTTCCAAGCTAGCTTGAGGGGAATCCTTGTGCAAAATTTGTCCAGTTGATGTTTCTGGAGGGAGGCAAACAGGTCTATATCTGGGCTCCCCCATTTGCTTGTCAACATGTTGAAAATCCTTGGTTCCAGTTTCCACTTGTGTGGGTCCATGAGGTTTCTGCTTCGTCCGTCTGCCAGTGTATTTAGTTTTCCTGGCAGGAATTGAGCTTGTAGACTCACTTGGTAGCTCAAGGCTGTGTTCCACAATGCCATGGCTAGTCTGCAGAGGGGGTAAGTATGTGTACCCCCCTGCTTGTTTATGTACCACATGACAGTGGTGTTGTCCGTCTTTACCATTAATTGTCCTGGAAGAATGTGGTCCTTGAAGGCTGTCAGAGCATTCTGTACAGCTAACATTTCCTTTTGATTTATGTGCATGTGCATTTGACTTGGGTTCCATTTTCCCTGAATGCACTTCCCTGCCAGGTGAGCCCCCCATGCATAGTCTGATGCATCTGTTGTTAAGATTTGGGCAGCAGGGGGTAATGTGAATGGTAGCCCCCTGTTTTGGTGGCAGGCCTCTGCCCACCAAAGGAACTCTACACGTAGGCAATGTATGATAGGAATCCTTGCTTCTAGATCCTGTGAATGTTGACACCACAGGCTTTTGAGATACCAATGTAGTTTCCTCATAAGCAGCCTTGCATATGGAATTAGAAGAATGCAGGAGGCCATGAACCCCAAGGTTTGCAGTATTTGCCTTGCAGATAGCTGGGTTTTTGTGGGTTTTTGTGGCCACTTGTTTGAATTAGATTGTCAAATGAATCCGTTTCTCTGGCGTGAGGAAAGCCATCTGGGAAGTTATATTCAAGCTTGCTCCCAGGAATATAATTTGTTGACAGGGTACCAGGTGTGATTTCTTTTTGTTTTTGGTGAACCCCAGACAAGTCAGTACCCTTTGAACAAAGGCCAGATGATTCAAAAGAATGTCCCGGCTTTCTGCCTGAATTAGACAATTGTCCAGGTATGGGTATATTTGAATATTTCTTTGCCTGCAAAATGCAATGACTGGAGCTAGGCACTTTGTGAATACCCTGGGCGCAGTAGATAAGCCAAAGGGCAGTGCAGAGAACTGATAGTGCATGTAGCCTGTTTTGAAGCGTAGGTATCTTCTGCAAGACTCCCTGATAGGGATGTGCAGGTATGTTTCTTTTAATTCTAGTGTTGACAACCATGCATCTTTGCCTAGCATAGGAAGCAGCTGGTGAAGAGTCAGCATTTTGAATTTTGGAATCACCAGAAAGGTGTTTAGAGTAGAAAGGTATGGGATAGGATGCCATGTATTGCCTTTTCTGGGTACCAGGAAAATTCTTGAATAGAAACCTTGTCCCTTTTCCTCTTCTGGTACCAAATGAATAGCCCCCATGTTTAAGAGACAGAGAGAAGAGAGTACTTGATTTTGGGCCTCTGCCCACTGATTTGGGGTTAGATCTGGCCACCCACTTGGTGTTGGCAAAGTGTGGAAGTGAAATCTGTATCCTTGGGACACTATATTTAAAACCCATTTGTCCTGGGTAATGAGTTCCCAGTTTTTGGCCTGCAGACCAATCTTTCCGCCTAAAGGAACATTCAGTTGGGAAGTGCTTGGAAGTTTAAAAGCAAGTCAATGAGACAGCTTTCCATAGGGGGGAGTCTTACTACTCCCAGATTTGAGTGCGGAAACCCCCCACTGCTTAGTCTTGTGTGTCCCTTGGGACTGAAACCTGGGGTTTCTGCTGTGTCTGGGTTTGACTTGAGAAGACCTGGAAGGGGCTGGAAAGGACCAATTTTTAGAGGGTCAGTGCCTACTAAATCTAGGAGGCTGAACTTATAAGAAATCTTTAACAGTTTGCATAGATTTAGCTTTATCTTCCTTCTTTTTAAGAACTTCCTCAGCCTTGTTGCCAAACAGGCGGTCCTGATTTAAGGGAGCATCCAACAATTTAGCTTTAACATGATCAGGCAAAGATTGCTTCTTAAGCCAAGCATGCCTTCTGAGCACAGACCCAGCAACAGCAGCCCTGCAAGAGGCCTCTAATGAATCAAATCCACATTGCAAATGTTTTCCAACCTGTTCGGCAGAATGCATTGAATCCTGTAATTCTTTATTTTCAGCACAGTCAGGAATCAACATCATTTTCTGTTTAAGCAATCCAGTAACATGTTGTTGATACTTTAACATATGAAACTGACAGTTTAAAGCCCGAATGGCCAAGGTTGCAGAAGTGTAAACCTTCCTACCCCATCTATCCTGTGCCCTGGAGTCTCTATCAGATGGGGTAGGATTTTTAGCAGTAGAAGACTTAATGCCCTTGGGTCCCTGTGAAATAGTCTCTGGATCCACAATAGGATTTTTAAAAAGGAACTTGTGTGAATCAGGAACCCTGTATATCTGTCAGGTTTTCTGGGCGCAGGAGGCAAAGAATCAGGGGCCAAACTAGATTCTGAAAAGGCATCAACAACAATGTGTAGTACAGAAGGTATAGCTAAAGGCCTATGCTGAGGCAAGAGTAAGAAATCCCTAAGCCTCTTTTTTGAATCAGAAAAATCCTGACTTTCCCAGTGGAAATGCTCCCTTAGAGTATGCAAGGTCTCACCAAAAGAAAGATCCTCTGAAGGGGAAGCAGAGGGAATACAGTCCTCTGCATCAGATTCCTCATAAGTAGATAAGGGGAAATCCAGATCATCAGAAGAATCGAAAAAATCAGAGTCCTGGTCAGAAGATTCATAAACAACTTCAGTCCTAGGTCTCTTAGAAGGGGGAGGTTGGCTTCCCCTGATTAGAGTTATAAGATATTCAGCCATTCTAATAATTTGTTTTTTAGGCATAGAGGCCTGAGCATGCAGCCTGGGCGTCGGTTTCTTAGGCATAGTTCGAGATATTGGCTTAAATGAAGGAGGAGGCGTCGGTTTAATATGCAAGTCCATAGGCCCGAATACACCCTCAGAAGCCAGTGCCTTCACAGCAGCTCCGGACCCATCCAAGGTAGAGACATCCACAGGTTCCACAGTTGAAGCATCTCGCGGCATACTGGACTCCGAATGGGTCTCAGTAGAGGCCTGCGAGTCAGAAGTAGTGGGTATCGGGGGCTGCAAAAGTGCCTCTCTGAGTACCGGCAACCTGGTGACTGGCTTAGGAGAAGCATCGTCGGCAGCTTTGGACCTCAGCAGCCTGTCTCTGTCATTATCTTTACGTTTTTTTTTTGGAATCCTGGTAGTCGGATGGCTAACCGAGATTTCTGGATAATTAAACCGAGAACCGAAATATTTAGAAGCAAAAATATACAGACGACTGATAATGCGCTGATTAAATATACCCCACTCAGGGTACATCTGCAGCAATTGGAGAGACCCCAAAAGTTCCTCACCAAAAGGATAAAGGGACCCCAAAATCTGTCATATGCTGCCAGATTGAAGAAACTCCAGCTCTATTCAGTCGCATACCGTCTGCTCAGAGGTGACATGTGCCTAACATACAAGGCCATGTCCAACCCGGAATTAATGGACATGCTCCACCTCAAAAAATCCAAATACACCAAAACCACTAGAGCAAGCGACTTAAACCTTAGCACGGATATAAATAGGACGTGCTGGAGGGATAGATTTATCACTCAGAGACTCCCTATGCTGTGGAATAAAATCCCGGTCCATGTGAGGCAGAGCACCTCGCTGGCTCTGTTCAAGAGAAATCTTGACCTGTGGATGGGAGATCGTAGGTTTACCCCGGGAATCATCTCTGTGTCACTGCTGGACAGAGGCACAACAAACTAATGGGTACAGTATTTTTTCATATAAGGGGTGGCGTAAGCCACAAAACTTTGGGCTAGGCTTATAAATGCCTTAGGGCAGATAGCCTAGTATAAACCTATGAACCTAAATAAAGCACAAAACCGACAGCAAGGTACGTCGTGGTCAGGGCCTAGGCAAAGAATACAGTACGAATGAAAATCTTTGTGAGGTATTTGCTTTCCACAAGAAATGCAATTATTAACTTTTACTGACATCGGAAAGGAACAAGAAAAGGTTTCCCCAACGGGGTACATAGCTTTAGTTGAAGACTTTGGTTCTGAAATTCTAAAACGAAAATTTCAGGAGTCAGCCGACCAGCACTTGCAAACTGCTTCTGCTTCGGGCACCGCACAGCAAGAAAGACTGATGTAATGGTGTCAGCTACATGTTTTACACCCCTGACAACCTAATGTTATGGAAGAAGGGACAGCGACCGACGCAGGACCCACAACTTTGTTAATCAGGCCAACTGAGGGCTACTGCAAGCAGATAACTCAAATGCAATGACTGCAACAGTGAAACACGAAGAACATCTCTTAACAACAACTGATAGAAGTTTCTTAGCCTGGACTGCCACCAAACTCTTCATAACTGGCTGGCACAAAATGTGAGACCGAATGTCAGCCAGACAGGAGGACACGCCCTGTCAGGCCCTCCACATCTGCACTGACCTATCCTCTGGCAGTGTGCTGCAGCAGTTTAAGACTACATGCTACTAAATCTAGACCCTGGGCTTGATTCCCAAAGGCTCCATTTGCATACAATGTGACTCTGAGAAATCCAATACAACAAGACTCTGCTCCCTTGGTCACCACTGAAATGAGACTGTATGTCTAGTAGCTTAGTTAACAAAAGTTTATTTTTTCCTTTTTGCATTTTTTTTCCTTTGTCTTCTGTGTAGGTTTGCACCAATGACCTAATTTGTCCCTTTTCTGTTGGCTTATTTTTTTCTCTGACGATGGGAAGTAATCTTCTCCCTAATGATTTACTTTCAGTTTTTAGTAGTTTTTGTGAGCAGAGAACTTACACTGCCATACAAGTGGTTTCATAGTAGACAGCAAAAAGTGCTGGATCTTTTATCTACAAAAGTCCACAAAGTGAAAGAGGGTAAAAATTCTATGCACACAGTCAATTTGAAAGCTTCTGTGGTAGTGTCACCTTTAAATAATGACAAAAAGGCAAAATTAACAAAGCAAATTTAAGGAAACAAAAAAGAAAACAAGTATAACTTTCAGATGGCCATTAACTGCTGAATATTCTTGTAGCAAGATAGGAACCAGGGTTAGCTGTCTCAACCAGGTTCCTGCACATGAGAAATATTTTGGGTTAGTGACATAGCCTGCAGATGACAGCCAAAAAAGTACCTACAGTAACAGTGTCTTGAAGAAAAACCTTAAATTCCTTACAGGGAGATGAATGCTATTGTCTGTAGATGCAAGGTGAAGCCATCTGGAAGCTGAATGGGTGGACACTATATGTAAACCACAAGGGATTACATATGTGGTAAAAAGTCTTGCAGTACTGAAAACTCAATTATGCAGAAAAAAGTCTTGTAGTACTAAAAACTCCTAAGGCAAGTCATTCATTGCAAATGTAGAGGACTAATAGAATGTGCTTCAATGAATAACAAATTTAAGAAAAAGTAATACAGCCCTCACACAAAGAGTTGTTTACACGGTTTCTGACATGCTAACAGATCCTAATGTTATGGAAGCTGTACAGAATACAAAGAAAAATATGAGGTAAAGTGGTATCATATTTAGGAAGAGCTCATTCATTAGGAACAAAAAAACAATGAAAAAGTAGTACAAAGGAGACACAATATGAATGCCCAAAAATAAAGATAATGGAAAGTGATGGTAGCAGAGGTTTACTTCCACATACATGAGATTCAGTTTAATTTATACACTACAACAGTATTTTTTTCAGGAGAGAGTGTGGTCCATATGGGACAGTCACTGTAAAAGAAAGGCAGCAGCAGAGTTTCTAGGAAAGCAAACCTGGGCATCCTGGAATCCGCAATTGTGTAAATGTTAACTATACAACAAAATGGACTTTACAGATCTAAGCTTTTTAAACTGGCTTTTCTATATACACTTGTAATCAAGGATTCTAAACACATAACAGTAGTTAAGTACTTACACTGTGAGATATTCAAAAGCCATAAATGCAGCTGGCAAACTCAGGAAAACTGAGAAAAGGAAGAATAATAAAACATCCAAAGCTGTATACAAACAAAAGTTCTACGTACACATATATGTACGCAAATTTTACAACAAATTTCCATTATGAGTGTGTTTTGAGTCATTCCTGAAGTCCAAGAACATAGGCTAATACAATTTAACGTACTCTCAGTTTTTTGGTTTAATCATTTTATTCTAGCACCAGAAGCTATACAAGGGCACTGAAATTTTAATGTTTTATAGAACTTTACCAGAGAAATGATGTGAATTCATGAGTTCAGATTAAATAAATTTTGGCAAGTCAACATTCTACAAAACTCAGTGATGGCTCTAGAGTAAAATCAACTTTTACTGGGTTTTCTGCACAATATTACATCTGAGTTGGTAAGTAATGACACCAAGTGGATGGTGAGTCAGCAGACAATAAGGGTACTTTTGGCAGGTGCACGGCAGCAGCTTGGCTAGAGTTCTACCACAGTTTTATAATGCAGATGTATAGTTCTGTCAGTTAAAAGTGAACAGTGATAATTAAATACTTATCTTTACATATACACAAGTTATGCTGTGAAAGCATATTTGCTTACAAACATATAAAAATACTTGTTAACTAGTTTGATAAGAAAATAATGTATAAAAGTATATAGCAAAAACATTTAATCTCCGACAATGGAAAGATCAATTCCATATCTTATATATTACATGAAGAAAGAAAAACACCTACATTTTTGTTCATAAAATCCCTTTTCTAGAGATACTCACATCAAGGGAAGACAGACATACTCTCTCTTTCAGTGGTGGCACAACACCTCCTAATAAAAAAGCAATACAAACACTGATGCCCAAGAAGGTCCCAGGAATTTTGTTACTTTGTGAACAGCTACCTGTACACCTCAATGGACTATTAAAATAAATACAGTAGATTCATTTGGCCAATGAAAGAAAAAACAACTTCATAGACAAAACCCGTGCTGTCAATAATTCTATAACTCAGTGTTGGCTTTTTTAAGGCTAACAATAAGTTAATTATTGTATTAACAGAGGATAAATGACTCATCTACCCCGGTTTCCCTACACCTATATTAAGTTAAACTATCTCTGACAATAACTAACTTTCTACTACACAGAAGCTGATTAGCACTCCACTTCAGCAGTAAAAAAACAAAATAAATTTCTAATAGTAAGACATATTACCAGGATTTAAGCACTTTGCCTCGATACACCTACTTGCGTAAAACAAATTATCTACATTCCAGACTTTTTATATTCAAATATTAACAAAAGGCAAAAATCCTATAAAATTAAACAGTGGAATCGTGTAGCTCTTAACAGAACTGCTTTAGTGTTTTCATTTTGTCTTCATGTGACTGAGGTCTTCATAAATGCTTTCTTTCTTTTACGCAGCCATCTTCACAGATTAAGGCTACAGAAAATGGTCTTTACAAGACATGCAGGAGGGAAAAAAACAACACTGACTGACACAAAGTGATGTAATGCAGAGGGGTCTGGGCAGGCAGCTGTCAGATAATACAGAAATGGATGCTCAGAGAATGACACAGTGGCAACCATTCTTGTCCTTTTCTTTCCGTGCTGGTTCTGGTGAAGGAGGGCAGTCCTGATCCCGAAACTTCCTGTATGTAGATGATATTATAGTAAACACAATGCACACAGAAAAATTAAATAAATATATTAAAGTTGCAAAAAAAAACAAGAATTCAACTTTTTTCTTTTGCCAGCAATACAATGAATAGCAACCACACAACTGTGGTAAGTATAATATTTAGGTGCTGATGCTTTATAAAAAGACATTACAAAACTGAGTGCAAAATAAGTTTTTTTTAGGCTATCAATCATTTTAGATAAATACTGAAATGACACACAAACATAATCGAATAAATAGGTATGAATGCAGATGGGACAAACTGCTGAAATAACAAAGATAAAAATATACAGCTACATTACACTGATAAAGGACAAAAATTATTGGGTTAATTGAAAAAATGTCCCATTTTGTGAAGACTCAAATAATTTGATTGTAACATCTAAAACATATTAATACAAATACATAATATCAACAAAAACAACTGCAGATTTGCAATGCAATCATTCATTCTTGGATCTCCCATTGTGCAAGCCTTGCCTCCACATTTCAAATTTTTAATGTACTACAATGTTATACAAATGCAAATGTAAATGAACAAAAAAAAATATTTGTTTTATTACATGACCTGTGTGTCTTAGCACCAGTATTAAAAACACAAAATATACCTTTGGCAAAAGCAACACCTGAAGCACTAACTTTTATAACATACTGCAAGAATTCTCTAAAACATAAAACAAAGTTAACTAAACTGAAGCATGTCAAGTCATAATATAGAGCTGAACCTAACACTATTTGTGACCTTTGGAGTTTGTAGTACAGTTAATCCTTTGTCTAGAGAGGCCTAGCTATTACTTTGTGGGAGGGGTTTCAGTTTGGTCTGATCTGGCTGGAATTACTGCTACAGGGGTCTGTTTAGGGTGTTTTTGATTTGATAATTTGAACTTTGTCTAGTTGCTGTTTCTCTGCCTTAATTAGTCAGTGTTTAAAACAGTTTGTGCTTGTTTGCACGAAGCTGCAGTGAGTTAGGTCATCTGCCCTTGCTCTGCTGTCTTCCAAAAACCTGCTGTGAGACTACAAAAGATAAGTGCTCATTTCCACCTGTTTTCTGCTCCTCTGATTAACTAAATCAATATTTGCTGTAATCTATTTAAACTGTGCTTAGTGAATTGAATCTTTACCTTTGTTCTGATTTTGTATCCCCACCCACCTGCCCAACTGTTGTGGTCTTAAAGGAAAACTCCACTCTAGAACTAAAAAAAAAATTCACTCTCTGTTTCCTGACCTACTTTAACACATCAAAATCACTCTAAAGTGCTTTATTTGTAATTTTAGCATGTTTTCCACAACATGGCTACTAATGGGGCTTGATGTATCAATGTGATCTTGTATTCCCTCAAGCCTATCTCTTCCCCATAATACTTTGTATGACTCATGCCAGACATAAGGAAGTAACTTTGAATTTCCATGCCATTGACATATAATGGGATTTGGGAGGTCACTGTTATTTTCTTTACCTTCTATAAAAGGACAGCTTTTTTTCTGTCTCTAATCACCATCATTTATGTTTGGCTCAGACCTTGATTTACACTATACTTAGAAGTTATCCAGCCACAGCCAGAAAAGTAACTAAATTGCTGGCCTTTGTTCAAGGTTTTCATTTGTAGTCTGGGGAATTGTTTCTGCAGGGGTATCTCAGTGCAGTGACAGTTTTAACATCTCTGCAATAGTGTGGGGGAAGGAGACCCTCAATTCCTCTTGAACTACAAAAGAAAACACTGAACAAAGACCTGAAATGTAGTTATTTTTCTGGCTGTAGCTGGATAACTTCTAAGTATAATGTAAATCAAGGTCTGAGCCAAACATAAATGAGGGTGATTATATGTCAATGGCATGGGAATTCAAAGTTACTTCCTTATGTCTGGCATGAGTCATACAAAGTATTATGGGAAAGAGAAAGGTCTGAGGAAGTACAAGATCACATTGATACATCAAGCCCCATTGGTAGCCATGCTGTGGAAAACAGGCTAAAATTACAAATAAAGCACCTAGAGTGATTCTGAGGTGTTAAAATAGGTCAGGAAACAAAGATAAAGTGAAAAAAAAGTTTTTTTTTAGTTATAGGGTGGAGTTTTCCTTTAACGCTTGGTGGATTTTGAGTTGCCCACCTCTACTATAAATTTGATATCGGACACTTTTCCCAGTCCCATTGCATCAGCTCATTCTACTGAGTACAGTGAGATCAGTTGTGTAGGCTCACCCATTGCATCAACTCATTCTGCTAAGTACAGTGTGATCAGTTGTGAAGGCCCACCCCTTTAGCTTCTTAACCTTGAATTATCTTCTTTCTCCTCAGGTTCTAACAATCAAATATTGTGCCTCTTCCTACTTCATTTTGCTTGTGCTTAGGTGTTCAACTGCATTTACTTAGCCGCATTTGTTACTGCTTGTTGGTAGCCTGATTAAATTGATGACAGTATTCTACTGAATTTCTGCTTTATTTGAGCTATTTTTTACTGTTATGATTGTGAGCTAATTTATCCCATTTGCACTGTTTTAAAGCAGTTTACTGATTAACTGCATTTCATTACTGTTTAACTGTACTTCATTACTATTTACCACAAATGATTACTATTTAACTGCACCTTACTGCATTTCACTACTGTTTAACTGTATTTTTTCATACTGTCAGTTCTGTTTTTTTGTCTGTAAGTGGTTAATCTGTGCTTTTTTGTGAGTTTTACAGCATTGTTAACCCTTAAATTGACTAGCATAGTCTGGATGCAGATTTGCTGCATCCAGAACTGCTTGCTTTTGCCTTCTGAGTTTCCGGCAGCCATTGTGTTGGTAGGGGTCTATCTTCTCTGCTAGTGAGAGTAACAGGGCTGCCTGGACCTGGTCTGGCATAGGCTGATTGGTAAAGGAAGCAGGGGCTAGCAGGACTGGCTAGATTTGTGTTACTAGAATCTTCTATTTTTTGTTTACTTAAACCCTGTGTTTGAGCTTGTTTGCACATCACACACCACAGCTGAACTGTTTTTAACCCAGTGTGAGGTATTCCATCTAAAAAGTTTCTGTTACTAGCACTTGTGTAATCACCTAGTAGTACTCCTCTTGGACCTTCCACCCTTAGCTCCCTCTCGCCTCTCTCCCTCAGATTTTGACAAATACGGATGGACAATTTCCTACAGTTTCTCCTGCCAGTCTGGTTGATATGGGCATGCTGAGACAATGTAGCAACTGCCCTCATGTACATGGACAACCCTCTACTACTACCACCTAGGAACACAACTTGTGAGAGATGCAATCACATTAAGAAACTAGAGTCTATGGTCTCTCCCTCACAAGCCAATATATCCGGCACTGAGAAGGTTGTCAACACAAACACCACACCTCAAGCACCATCCATACCTACAGAATACACACCCACATATGCGGAGGTCCTCAACAAAGACATACCCAAACAAGAGAGACCTCAGAGGCAAAAACACACACAAACTCCACTGCCCACCACACCATACATAGACCATGCACCTGTGTCTCACAGCCACTAAGGCCTAAACATAAACCCAACATACTAGTTAGAGGAGGGTCCATTGTGAGACACAGATGTGCCTCTCACCAGGCTGGGTAAGAAGAAAGGCATTGTTAGTTGTTGGTCAGGTGCCAGAATCTGCTACATCACCCACAGAATGAGTCTCTCAACAACAGGTACTGATATGGCTCTGTCGCAGTCCATGTTGGCATGAATGACTTGAGACATACCTCCGTGGACTATATGAAGACAGGCATGATTGAACTCGCTGAATGACTGTCCCAGGCAGGTATGTACAGAATCGAGCTAGGCTTATAATTGCCTCAGGGCAGATAGCCTAGTATGAATCTATGAACCTATATTAGACAGAGGCACAGTATACTCAAATCACGGGGTGGTGTAAGCCATACAGAATTGGGCTAGGCTTATAATTGCCTCAGGGCAGATAGCCTAGTATGAACCTATGTTCCTAATCTTAAGCAGCATTCTACCATCACCCAGAATGATGGCTTAGTTTCTGGTGTCATTCCAAGGGGAACTAGTACCTGACAGTCTGGGAAGACATGATCAACAGAACATGATGATAGTCTGCATCTGTCTTCCCTTATGCTTCAGGCTTCTGTCAAAGGCTCTTGCCTCCCCAATAGTGCCATTTTTAGGCAATGGCATCAGATGAAAACTACCAACATGAAAATTTAATCAAAACGCAAATTAAAGGTCATGCTGCTAAACGCTAGGAGCCTAAACATGAAACTGCACTCACTGCTAGCATTCCTAACCCTGGAAGATGCTGACATTTGTGCAGTCATAAAACCTGGTTCAAAGCTGTGGAGAGCACCCCAGCCATACCTTTTACTCATCCTATCACACATTCAGACCCCAAACAGTGGGTAGCAAAGCAAAAGGAGGTGGAATTACAATATATATTAAAGATATACCATACACACCTCCAGCCTAGTCAAACAGTGTGTTGCACAGAAGACACTCCAGGTGCAGTTAAACATTGACAAGACCCCTATTCAAATCCTAGCTAATTACAGGCCCCCAACTTTGACTCAAGATGCCTAGTCCATCCATCTCGACCTCTTTGAATCTATCAAGATTCAACCCTTTACCCTGATCCTGTGCAACTAACTATCCAACCACAGATTGGAAGAACTACTCAAGCCAAAACACAAATGTCCAGAGATTCCTAGATTTCATCAAAGCAAATGCCTTGGACCAGCTGGTCAACACCCCACAAGAGGTGATATCTTGGACTTTGTATTAACCAACATGAGCAGCATCCCTACAGTCATCCTTCCTAGGTCACTTTCAAAGACACCCCCCCCCCCACTAAGGTCAAACAAAAAAAACTTCTCCAAAGCTGATTACAACTTCCTGAGGGAAGGTATAAACAGTTTCACAGCCCCCTCCCCCTCCATAGGAACTTGCAGATATGTCCAAACCTACACCAACGCACTATACGAGCATTTATACAGCCACATAGAATCAGGAATACCTAACAGGACAAAATTATCCTCTAACAAGGAAGAGTAAAGCTGTTTGGCAGACATCTGCAATAAATAAACTGTATAATAAAAGGAAAAAAATGCTATCCAGGACCAAGAAGGAGTAGGTGGCTAACTGTAAACAATCTTTCCTTAGCCTGAACAAGCAAATAAAGGCACTAGTGAAATTCTCCAAAGCAAACTTAGGGTCCAAACTGGCTGCATTTACTAAAAACGATTATAATGCCTTCTTCATACATGCCTGCAATCTCAAAGGAAGCACTCATATCTGCAAGAACTGGTAGTCAAGGACACCACATACACAAATACTGTAGATATAACCAACCTGCTGGCAGACAGATTCAGTGAAAACTTTACTCCTCTGTCCCCCGCATCAGTATATCAGGACATCCCCAGCACCTGCCCCCATTCCTTTTCGTCAAGGGGAGGTCATGCCTGTTAATTTTGGTCATCTTCTTTCAGAGTGACCAAAACCATGATTGAGGGGAAGACTGTGCACACAGCCTACCTTGACCTGGCCAAAGCCTTCGATACGATTGCCCACTCTGGTATAATAGATAAACTCTCTCAACTAGGCATCACTCCGTATGTTAGCAAATCGGTAGCAAACTGGCTCACTGACAGAACCCTCCTAGTCAAAATAGGGGAAGCCACCACAAGCAGTAGACCGGTAATGAGTGGTGTACCCCAGGGATCGTTCTTGGGGTCTCTGCTGCTTGGAATATACTTTTCTGAGGTGCAGGCCAAAACCAGTGGGCTATGGCTGACCAAGTTTGCAGATGGACTGCAAGCTGGGGGCAGTCATCAATTAGTAGTGTACAACTTACCACCTAACAAGAGAGGGAACTTACAGTTCCCTTGAGGAGAACTAGGAGGGGAGGGAGAAAACATAGAAGGCACAGGAACAAGTTTGGAAACTATGTTGGCTCGGTTGACACGGAAATAAATATTCATCCTAATGTTCACAATATTTCTTCCTTAGAGTTGAACTCTGCGGAATGTACTCTATTGAATAAAGGCATGGGGTTTGTTCCCAATTTCTTTGTGTCAGAATATTCTTTTGCACAGGATGTTATCAATTTTTGTAGAAATCGTAATTTGAAACTTTATCTCGATCAGGTTGTGGATTGACAGAGTGAAGATGTTAACAGTTTTCATTTTAGGACTTCTTCCTTTGCACCACCCATGAATAAACATGTTGCAATGTTTCAGAATTTAGTTTTGAAGGATTTACATTTCCATAAGCAGGTTTTTAGTCATGGGGGTTTGGATAATATCATGAGGGATACACGTCAAGCTCTGTGTAGACTAAATACTAATCATAATATTATCAAATCAGGCAGATAAGCGGGGTGCAGTAGTCATTTGGGATTGGGATAGGTATCATAATGAAGCCGTCAATCAGTTGTCTGACCATCAATGTTATCAGTTGATGGTTTTGGATCCAACTTCAGTCTTCAAACAGGAAATAGATAGTTTTTTGGCTTTGGCCTTTGAAGAAGGGATCATTTCTAGACAAGTCAAGTATCATTTAACAGTGGTAAAACCTATGAGACAAAGCTTCTATATGTTACCAAAGATCCACAAAAACTATAGTATACTCCCTGGTAGACCTAAAGTGTCAGGGAGGGGTTCTGTGACAGAACCCATCTCGGCTTTTCTGACTAAATATCTGAAACCTCTAATGGAACATATAAGGGCGTATACAGGATACTACCCAATTCCTTAACATTATTGCAGATAGGCAAATTGAGAAATAGTGGCTACTTTGCACATTGGATGTTAGTGCATTATACACTAACATCCTACATTGGGCAGGTTTGGCTGCCTTAGAGTTTTGGTTTACACAGTCTTCTTTAGATGATCCTGGGTTTAACACCTTCATATTGTGTCTTGCTGAGCATGTATTGAATAAAAATGTTTTCTATTTTGACAATTCATGTTATTTACAGTTAAAAGGGACAGCAATGGGAGCGTCCTTTGCTCCTATTTATGCTGGCCTTTTTATGGGATATATAGAACATCATTTGATATATGATGCTAGTCACATTTACTTAGAAGCCATTGATATCTGGCGTCGCTATTTGGATGATTGCTGGCTGGTTTGGTGTTCAGTTGAAATTTAGTTACAAGAATTTGTAGAGTATTTAAATGAAAATAAGTGGGGGACTAAATTTACAGTCAATTACCATCCTCAGACCATTACTTTTTTGGATGTGCAGGTTAATGTGCTAGATCATGGGACATTAAGTAGCACTGTATATAGAAAATACCCACGGTTTAACAATTTGCTCCATGCCACCAGCTGCCATCCACAACATGTAATAAATAATATTCCCAAATCACAATTCTTAAGACTTAAGAGAATTTGTTTTAGGGCGGCTGATTTTGATACACTTGCTAAGGATATGACACATGGGTTTCAAATGAGGGGTTATTCCAATCAAGTTATACAGAAATTGGCAACCTCTGTGCAATGTATTAATAGACAACAGGGTTTAAAATATCGGGACAAAACCCATACATAAAATATACCTATTAGATTTATTATGAACTTTGCTTACAATACAAGTTTTTTGAAAAGTATTATATATAGACATTGGGAGATCTTACAAATGGATGATAGGATATTGGGGTTGTTACCAGAGAGGTGCAGGTTTTAAGAGTTTGAGTGGGTGGTTCAATCACTACAAGAAAGGGCATAAATGGGGTAGGTTGGATATACAGAGGAGATTGGATGGTAGTCCATTAATAGGCAGCCATCCTTGTGGGAACTGTAGCTTTTGTAAGCTGGCCCTGAAACAGAATGTTTTTACCTCATCAAATTGTTACAAAGTATTTGATATATTGATTTTTGGTAATTGTAATAGTGATTGGGTGATATATTTAGCTAAGTGCACCTGTCCAGCTTTTTATGTAGAACAGACCTCACGCCCACTCAAACTAAGAATATCAGAACATCTTAGTGCTATTAAGTGTAAGAGAAGTAGTAATGCTTTATACAACCACAGTGTTAAACACCCTAGGGCTAGATACACATTTACCATTATAGATAGAATTTATAAGAATACAAGACCACATGAGGATTTACATCTACTTTTAAATTTTAAGGAATGTATGTGGATAGTCAAATTAGGGGGCTTGTTTACAACTGGTTTAAATGAATTGCTATAAAGAACCAATATGATTAGATTTGCTTTTGTAAAAATGCAGTCATTTAATAGGCACATTTAAGTTAGCACTGTTGAAGGCTATAAGCTGAAACCGGTATGCTGTTTTCACCCTTAGTGTTGTCTGAAGTTTATTTTGTGTTTTTTGGTTAATGGATCTTTGTCTTTTTAAATATTTTTTTTACTAGTGGCTATATGGAGCTTTGGCTGCTTTCATTTGGTGCTGTCATCAATAATCCTAGTGATGTGGGCATCCTTCAAGAGGGTCTCAATCAAACAAATGACTGGTGCCAGAAACATGGCATCAAACTGAACGCCGAAATATACATCATCCCCTTTGGGAAGAGTGACATCCCCACAAATTATCACATTAATAACAAGGTGCTAAGCACACAATCAGTCATGAGGGAATTGGGCACCCAGGTTGACAGCAAACAGACTTTTGACCACCATGTTGACTCTGTTGTATGGAAATCTTTTTAAATGGCCCACTTCATTAGTAAGGATACCTCATCTAGGGACAAGGAGGTCATAACATTCCTGTATTCTTCCCTTACAATACCCATTACTGAGTAGAATGCCCCCTTCAATGTGTACCTCACAAACCACATACAGCAGCTGGAGAAACCACAGAGGTTCCTAACCAGGAGAATCCAGGGCCTCAACATCTACCCTACACAGATAGGCTAAAAGCCCTGTCCCTCTACTCAGTCTCATATAGACTCCTCAGAGTGACCTCTGTCTGGCATACAAAGCAATTTCAAACCCTGCCTTGATGAGACTGCTGCATATCTGCAAGTCAAGCTCCACTCCAGTAACCAGAACATGCAACCTCAACCTGGTCTGTGACATCAATAGGACTTGTTGGCGGGACAGATGCGTGTCCCAGAGACTCCCCCTTCAGCGGAAGCGACTCCCTCTCTACATCAAACAGAGTACTTCATTAACCCTTTTTAAGCACCTTGGATAACTGGATGGGGAACAGAAAATACACCCCTGGGATTCCACTTGTCTCCCTGCTGGACAGGGACATCTGGTGCTGACTTGTCAGAACATGGGATAAATTCTTGGCTAGGCTTGCAAGGGCCTCAGGGCCAATAGCCTAATAACGTCCTATAATCCTATTATCAAAAGTAGTTTCAGCAAATGCAAAACAAAGTAAGTTTGCCAACATTCAGCGACAGTGGAGTCTGACTTTTCCTCCAAACATGTGCAGCTCTAGAGTTGGTATATATAAGCTTTGGGGTATAAAGGTACCTCCTACATGGAAGGTTGACGGTGGACTTGCACCCTGCAAAACAAAACTTATCCCTGGATGCTTCTCTGAAGGCAGTTTTGGTGAACATTTTTCAATGCTTTTACATTTATTGGAACTGCTTTTGTCGACTTGATATGAATCTTACTAACAAGACATAGCAAAAGCTAGTGCTCCCAAAGTTATGACTAGCGCGCGCACGCACACACACACACACACACACACACACACACACACACACACACACACATGCACGTACAGTGAAGTCAAACTATAATGCTGTAATAGACTGAGTTCCCTTACCATATTCAGACTTAAAATTATATTGTTCCTTTCTGGGCATATATTGCATGTCCTACCGAGAACATAAGTATCTATTTATACTTTATTTATAATGAGTATTATGCAGCTTAAAGCGTACACATTCCTGCATGAAGTACACACATATAGATGAAATATCTTAAACAGAGTCTGATATTTCATAGGAAAAATGTTTACAGAATTCTACTTGAACACTCGGGTAGGCACACTGCACTCAGACTGTGATATGAGGTTTCAGGTTACAGCATAAGGATTTATAAGTAACTACTTTGAAATCATGAGGGTTACTCTATCCTTTTCAGAAACATTTTTTTGGCACACTTCGAGTGACTGAAAATGTCACTTTAGTAGATAATTATATATGACTTTTTGTCCAGTTATTTTACCAGCTTAGCATATTCTGCAATTCTCCTTGAAAATATAAACCTATCATTTTCATAAACTAAATACTAGGGTAATCTACAATGTGTAGCCTTTCTGTAATTCGTCCATGCATTTTTCTTCACACAATGACTCTCTCAAGGACACAATGACTCTCTTAAGGGAGTACATCAGTGAAAAATAAAATATACTCAGAATTATAGTATTCCTGTTTTACATAATAATAATAATAATAATAATAATAATAATAATAAGTCCTACCAGCAATGTTTAATAATCTGTGGTGAGACATATCTATGCACATACATACATAATGAACAAATCAGTGTGGCCCTACATTACTAAAAGCTATAAATAAGATGCACATTTTCCCAGTAAGATGAAGAGTAGTTTAATTTTTTACAGAGGAAGGGCTCTCCTGGTAGCCTTTGGAAAACAATGCTATGTGAAGTTCATTCAATGACTCTCAATGAGTTGTATCAGTAAGAGAAAAGAAAAAGAAAGCATGTATTTCCCCAATAAAGAAATGAATACATTTTTCTTTTATGAATATGTACATTTTCAGTAATTTCCTTTATTCTGGGGAAAACCATGCACAATTAATAAACCTATAAAAACATCATATTAATTAAACTACAAACACACACATATACATACATAAACCCATCCATTTTCTGAACTGATTATGCTCATGAAGGCAACTGTGCTAGGAAGCTGAGCTTGTCAGACCATACATCAATACTGTCAAGAACATGGTCTCGCTCATCTTGTAGGACTTCAGTGTCAGTGGAGCAACAGGTAAAATACTCGCCTTTGGATTCATAAGGCTGTAAGTTCTATTCCCACACTGGGAATAAGACAGAAGTGGCAAACTTCACGACACCCATGTAGATGGACAATAGAGATACGACTGCTGAATCCTATACAATTGCACTTTATAAGCACTTACACAAGTGCATGGATCGTGTAATCCCTAACAGAACCAAGATGCTATCATCCAAAAAAAGGAAGCCAATCTGGTGGTCCCCTGCTATAAACAAACTCTACAACAGAAGAAAGAAACTGTTGCAAAAAAGAGGAAAATCCCATGATTGGAGGAACTCCGTGGTCAGCCTCAGTAAGAAGCTGAGATCCTTCATAAAATCCTCCAAAGCTAGTTACGAAAAGAAAATCGTCACTGATTCTAAAGACAACCACAAAGCATTCTATAGCTATGTCAAAAATCTCAATGGCAACACTCAGATCTGCTCTGAGTTACAGCACAATGGCACTAAATATACAGAACCAACTGATATTGCCAACATCCTGGCAGATAGGTTCAGTGCTAACTTTTACCCCTCTCTCATCCCCTAAAGGGCCCATCTCTATACCAGAAGAATGCAAAGTACCTGTAATCACGGCTGCACAGGTAAAAAAATACACTCTCTAAAACCAAGGACACAGCATCCATGGGACCTGACAACATCCCAGGCTGCGTTTTACATGAACTACAGAATGGACTGGCACCCTACCTAAGTACCTTGTTCAATCATAGCCTCACCTCAGGCTTTGTGCCCACTGAATGGCACACAGCAACAGTTATCCCACTCCACAAAGGGGGAGCCACCACGGACCCTGGGAACTACCGCCCCATTAGCCTGACGAGCCTGGTCTGCAAGGCTATGGAGCGTATCATCATGGAACTTATAAACAATGACATTGGTAATCTCCAAACTAAAGACCCTACCCAGTTCGGGTTTGTAAAAGACAGATCATGTCTCCTAAACCTGATAGACTTCTTTGAAGCAGTCACCAAAGCTGTAGATGAGGGTAAGATGGTACACACAGCCTATCTAGATCTCGCCAAGGCTTTCAACACCATCCCCCACTCTGGAATTATAGACAAACTCACTAAACTAGGTATAAATCCCTATGTCACAAGATGGATTGCCAACTGTCTCACTGACCGAACCCACACTGTGAAAGTAGCAGACTCTAAATCCAACTTCAGACCAGTGACAAGTGGAGTACCTCAGGGTTCAGTCCTAGGTCCTCTCCTGTTTGCTATCTACTTCTCTGAAGTACAGGCTAACACACAAGGTCTTTGGCTAACAAAGTTCACAGATGACTGCAAACTAGGAGCCATAATCAAATCTCCTAACGATGTGGACATCCTACAAAAGGGCCTCACTGAGACAGATGCCTGATGTCAAAGCCATGGCCTCAAGCTCAATGCCAAAAAGTGCATTGTCATCCCTTTTGGTAAAAACTCTGTACCCATGAACTACCACAGAGGTGATAGTCTAACACCGAAAGTGTGATAAGAGACCTTCGGACACAGGTGGACAGTAGTCTCTCCTTTGATAATCACATCGCCACAGTAATCAGGAAATCCTTCTATGTGGCACACCTCATCACAAAAGGTTTTTCATCCAGGAAAAAAAGAGGTCATTGTTCCCCTCTACTCATCACTCATTAGACCCATTATAGAGTACAACGCCCCTTTTGGTATGTACCTCACAAGACATCTACAACAACTGGAAGGCCATAGACATACCTCACAAAGAGGATTACTGGCCTCAAACAGATGCCCTACGCAGACAGTCTCAAAAAACTCCAGCTTTACTCTGTCGTATATCGCCTACTCAGAGGTGATCTCTGCCTAACATACAAAGCTATGTTAAACCCAGAGCTGTTGGACATGCTCCACATAAAGAAATCCCAATCCCTCCGAGCTACACACTCTAGGGATCTAAACCTTGTCACCACAATAAACGAAACATGCTGGAGGGATAGATTCCTATCTCAGAGACTTCCCATACTCAGGAACAAACTACCTATCTATATCAAACAAAGCTCCTCATTAGCACTCTTCAAGAAAAATCTTAATGATTGGATGGGAGATAGGAAATTCAACCTGGGGATCACTTCTGTGGCTCTGCTTGACAGGGGCACAGGAAAATAATTTTCTTGGGTGGCAAAAGTCAGCGTACCGTTTGGCTAGGCTTATATAGTCCCTAGGGCCAATAGCCTAGTACCTACCTATGAGTAGACTGCTTGCTGACACTGCCCTGCTGTACAAGCGGTGCTGCACCCTTGAGTGTGCCATCTTTTGGATGAGATATTAAACCAAGGCCCCATCTGCTTGAATTGGTGGTTGCTCAGGTGGATGTAAAAGATCCCATGCTTGCTAATACTGCCCTGCTGTATAAGGGGTGCTGCACCCTTGAGTGTGCCATCTTTTGGATGAGATATTAAACCAATGCCCGATCTGCTTGAATTGGTGGTTGCTCAGGTGGATGTAAAAGATCCCATGGTACCTATCCCCAATGCCCAGACCAAATTTCTCCTAATAGTATAATACCACCTTGGGTCTCTCCTGAAAAGAAGCTATTTGCATAGTAGGACTAACCCGGTCAACAAAGGATAAATAAAGAAATAAAATAAAAGTCTGGCACTGACAGGCAAGCTGAAAGATATAATCATTAAGATATGCTGGAACCATCCTGCAGTCTCTTACTGGGCGACACCTAGTAAACATCATATGGAAGATAGCAGGGTATCATCACAGTTGCTCAAATTACCATAACTGAGTCATCTCAACTGGAGGAGCAGTGGCAAAACTCTTTTCTTATCTGTTCGGTCAGTTAACTATGTTTTTCTTCGTTGCTTTTTCTCTTTTGTTTTTATTTTACCAGCCTGTTTCTTCTTACATCCGTTGGTCATTTTACCCTTCTTTTCAGAACTATTAGGGAATCTAGCAGACTCTAGCAACAATATTTTTTGAGATAATTTCTGTCTTAATCAATTTCTTCTTCTTCCCTATCTTGCCCCTGCTACATGTCTGCATTATGTCTCTGTCTCTATTAATGTCAGACAACTCCCAGTTTCTAGTTAATGCCCCCTGGTTCATACAAAACATCTGTGTACATACACCATTTTTCTCCCCTGCTCTTTTGAACTTACTTCATATTCTACATTTTTCTTTGCATTGGTATTGTTAAGCTTACCAAGCACATCTTAGAATCTTGCATCTAGCACTGCTAGGACATGACATACTTCTTACAACTACTCAGTTATGATATTTAATAACGAAACAGTCAACCATCTCTTCGTCTCCAGCATTGTTCTGAAATCTGGAAAATCATTTTTCTAATGCATGCCTACAGTTTGTGCATCTATTTCAAATACTGAAAGCCTAGAAATTAACATAGACAAATTTCTTATATTTTGCATGCTAAAACTTTTTCTGTTTTCAGCCACTGTTCTCTACTTCCTTCCTCTTGCTCATCTCTTCTTGGTGTCTTTTCATTTTTTTTAAATGCCACTTGTATGCAAAGTTTCTTATTTAGTTAAAAGTCACTAATGTTCAGTTTCCTGAAAGTAGACTTCAGCTCCAATTACTTTGTAACAGAAAGTATTTGTGACCATATAAAATAAAAAATTAAGTTAAACAGCCAACTTACACTGCTTTTTAACAATCTCTGCAGGGCATCAAATGCAGTTCAATAGGGCAGATCCAGACAGTGGCAGTAAATATTGTGGAGTTTTTACAGTACATGCACAGAATGCACTGTGCATATGGGTACAGCATACTAAAAAAGGGCAGGCCATGACACATTCAACAGTGCACAGTCCACCTTGTAAAATGAAAGTACATTTGGGTAAAATCTTACCATAACAGTAGATGGATTTCTTTTCACTGTTATAACTTTCTAAAGGGATATCCTGCTGAGGATAGCCATTTGTCCAGCCAGCAAACCAAAACCTTTGGCCCTTCTAATTGCTGTACTTCAGACATATGTTGTGTGTGTGAGGTATAAGGTACATAGGTGACATACAAATGCAAAATCCTCAGAACGGAATTGGCCCAGAACCTGAGTAACCCAAGAGGAAAACAATAGAACATGCACACCCAGAAAGGGGAGAAAAAAAGCCCCTTGGTCAGATGGCAAAAAAGTCCACCACTTCATGGCAGCATATTAAGCTGCCAATGAGGCTTGGACAGAAGAAAAAAAAGCCAACAGATTCCATTTTTTATGCTTGCTGTTTACAGAGTGTAAAAGAGAAAGAAGGAAATCCGTGTGTGTGTGTGTGTGTGTGAGAGAGAGATGGGGGGAGACAAAGACAGAAACAGTGTGTGTGTGTGTGTGTGTGTGTGTGTGTGTGTGTGTGTGTGTGTGTGTGTGTGTGTGTGTGTGTGTGTGTGTGAGAGAGAGAGAGAGAGAGAAAAAGAGATACAGACAGTGTATACCTCATTAATTTCCTTCAGTTGCAACAGGCAGTCCCATCAGCATATGTTGTCTAATTGAAAAGTAACATAAAACTCTAATGTCTAGCACTACTGACTGATTGCAATCCTCAGCAATTTACCAGCAAAATTATGCAGCAAAATCAAAGACGGTTAGGAGGCATGGAGGTTACAGCAAAAGTATATATTAAAAAAAAAAAAGTATATAGTAAAAAAAAATACAAAACAATGCACCAGATAGCCCATTCTCTAAGTGCAAGAATTCCTCTCCATGGTAGGCAGTATCAGGGAAATAACACCCTTCTAGTGATGTTAAAGACCTCTCCCGTGTGATGGCAAGTCTCACAGCACCACTAGGCAGATGTTGATTTAATGCCTACCCTGTCAAGCATTACTGCTCATTCCCCTTCTTCAGTTCAATTCTACTCTGGCTACCCAGTTTGCCCTTTGCCTCATGCTGCCTTTCTGCTACTTTGATGTCTATCCCTACCATCCCACTCTACCCCACCCCCAAATTTCCTATATCCTTTTTGATTCAGATTATATACACATTTGCATCTGTCCTCCACTTCATTTCCCTTTTTTATTCTATCTCAGTCCACTTCAACCCTTTTTCCACCACCACTAATAAGTGCTAGATACCAAAGCATTTTAATCCAGGCAGTCCCAACCCTCTCAGTTCTTTATCTATCTAATGCTATCCATTGCTGTTCTTTCTCCCACAAATATTCCCGATAGCTCCTCACTTCCACTTCTAATGGGATATGGGATAAGATAGTAGTTCACTACGACCCAGTTTGCTGACAGAACACTGACAAAGCTGTCAGAATGAAAATCATAAAATGACTGCCCTTGATGCAGTCTGTGGGGGTAGGCTGCCACACCCCCAACCACCTGACCCACCACAGTAAATACAAGTACCTTCACATTCACACTGGTTTTAAAAGTATCAAATTTAGGCAGGTGCCCTGCTAATGAAATGGAGCTCAACCACAGGAACAGTACCCAGGATCTAACTTAGTACATACTTGACAGTGGCAAGTGACCATCATACCTATCACATTAACTTTTCCTCCTGATGTGCTGACGCCCGCTTTCATTTAGCCAGAAGTTTCCTCATTTTAATTTTCACTACTTCACAGTCCCCTGCCCTAATTTCTCCATTTTTACCTCTCAAAACATCCTCCTGCCATTTTTTAACTCAGTTCAATCTTCCTGTACCCTGCATCAGCCTTATCTCAAATAACGTAACCTTTCTTTAATGGATTCCAACTCTGATTTCCGTTCAAAAATTATCAAGTTCTAACAGGGTTTTTCCGATGTTCCCTTTAACTCTACTTCTGGCAGCACACAATTGTTCAAGAAACAAAAATTGAAAAAAGGCTCTTTTTTCTTGCCTTCCCTTTTCAAGACTTCTCTCACTGCCATGGAGAATACACCCAACACAATAACAAACACTGAACAGGACAGTGAGCATTCTTGCTGAGTGTACCTCTATCGCCTTTGTTAGCTATCTACTAATGCCCTTATTTGTATAACACAGGGCTCTTGCTCATCCTCTAAATATTCTTCCAACTCCTACCATCTGTAAAAATTTGAAGAAATACCCACTCATCCAAATTCACTGGGAAGTTACTGTTTTGTTGCAAATTACTTAAGTTGTTAATAATGATAATGAACCAAAAGCAGAACACCAAAAAGATTATTAACTTAACTAAATGATATACCTTGAAGTAAAAATATCCAATTCTATGAATATCTTAATTCAAAACTGTATTATTTGATTTCAAGATGGTTTATGAAGTTGTGTAAGAAATCCCTATATCTGAGTTTAATGTAGTTCTGTCAGTATTACTGTTTGTCTTTTCGGCTTTTCGCAGTTAGGGGTCGCCACAGCGGAACTCCGGTCCGCTAATGATTGGCAGTCAATTTTTATGGTGCCGAGTTGCCAGCCCGACAACCAACTTTCAGCGAAGGTATGCCCATTCACGCATGTCTTTTGGAGGCCACTCGACCGCGGGGAGGACATGCAGACTCCACACAGAAGGCACTCCAGCCGAAAATTGAACAGGAGAACCTCTTGCTATGAGGCAACAATGCTATCGCTGTACCACCGCTGCTAATTTAGCTTCAATTCAGTTGCAGATTTTTGTCTAACTAAAATCCCTGAAGTGTTACAGATATAGCTATAACTATTAGTTTCCCTAAAGCAAAACCTGCTTAGCAGTCTTCAGTATATTACTCTTTTACTCGGTAAATGCACTATAACTAAAAAAAAGATTCTCCAAACAGAGTCTTTTTTGTGACATCTATTTTCCCCTGACTGCCTACTAACTGGTGGACAGCTTTTTTTTTTTATTATTTTCACACCACTAGCAAATTTTTGTAACACAAATACAAATTTTAGAGTTCTTCATCTCCCGTATCACTGAATTCTGTAAATGTACTCTGGTCATTATGACACCCATCTTTAAATTATTTTAGGCTTATTAACTAGGATGTAATCTGCCAAACAGTTGGTAATTTGTTAAAGAATTATGCAAAAACATGGGAAGAAATGCCCCTACAAAATCAATTTTAGAACAAATTACAGACATACGATACAAGTTCTAATGACGAGCTCCAAATGCATAGGAATAGTAAATTAAATATAATTTTTAAACACAGTAATAGCTTTTAGATTCACTATTTTAATGTATTTACTGCTACTGCTCAAATTCTTGGTTCCTTTGAAGCACTGGTAATGTTCTTTTCCAAAAATTAAAATAACAGGCAATATCAAGTTAATCTTTATATAATCTAAAAGCAAATTTAATATGTTTCTTTCAGTCTTTGCCCATAAACCAGCCAATAAAGTTCTGCCAGTGTGTACATTCTATTCTGCGATTACTTTAGCAAGCATACCTTTATCATCATTAAAGGTATACCAAATTTCTGGAATAATCAAACATTTTCTCCATAATATTGCTACTTTTCTACCTCATGATATGAAAAAAAACTGAACTAATAGTTCATACTCATTTGTATTTAAATACATATTATTTTAGAAGATAAAATCTTCTGTAGGAAAATTACATCTTTTTTTACATTTAATAAATTTTAAAGGCCAAGCCCTACAACTTTTCTGAGTAAACTCTCTATGTTGACAGATATGATAGAAAAAAAACATTTGAAATTACGTGCAACATTTTTACCAAATAAAATAAAATAATGATACATCAAGAAATGCTATAAATGAACACTTAAGAAATTAATATCTAATTTGGTTTCTAAATTAACTTTTGGAATGCCAAACCAAGTATATACATAGCTATACAACTATTTTCATAAATACAGAAATAAAAAAATGTAACCAAAAAATAAAAAAACAAACCAACCCAAAACAGGCAGAGAAACTCCACTTTAACGACACGAGCAGAAAACAGCAAGTCCCATAAACTAAGCGCTTTCATCATTAAAATATGGCTTCCTCAGAGTTACATGGGATAAAAACAACTTGGTTTAAATAGTGATGTAAGCAAAACCAACCAATCATTTCATGTGATGTCACGTTGAATTACTTTTTTTTTAAAAACAGACAGTTAATAAAGGTAAATAAAACCTAAAGTTTTCTCCAGAAAACACAAAACAACACTTTTACAGCTTATATAACCATATGATTAAAAACATATATATTATATATGTGTAATAGATGTGTTATTAAAATGTCAAGAAATAAAATGCAGTTAATGAATTAATTTAAATAACCCTTGTCCTTTCTTTTAAAATGGGTAAAACTGCAATGTTGTTATTCAAGCTTGGGGGGATGTGGCATCAAGCCTAATTTGCCATTTTATCTCCAAAATGTCTACTTTTAATTTATAATCGTCTCCCCTTTCATATGGTAGCACCTTGTCTATCACAAAAAAGATAAACTTGTTAAAGTTAGTGCAGGTTATACTGTGCATGTATAGAGTATTGTGCTGATTTTTGGATTTGATTGCCCTCACATGTTCTGCTATTCTATCCCTTAATCTACATATAGTGTTGCCCACGTAGAAACTGTGGCAGCTCATGCATGTAGCAACATACACTAACATAGTATTGTTTCAGCTGCACCTTCCTGGGCAAGATATATCTGCAAAACTTACATGCTCCACACTTAAGCATTATAGACCTTTGTCGGCTCAGTTTAGAATCCTCAAGAATATATTTTTTAATATTCCTTCCTCTGCTCTAAACAATCTTTGGCTTGTGCCCCAAGATATTCTTACTGGTTTCACTGAGACCAATCTGCCAAGCATTGTTGATGGCTATCAATAGTGGTGCAGCACAGTGATCATATCTCAAAAATCATAGCACTAACATTACTCATCTCCTTGTTTATAGTTTTCTTCACTACTTCAGAACACAAAGTAGGCCGAAATACAGTACATATTAAGAATTTCATGCCTAACTTTCAATAATAGTTTTAGGGGGTACCCCCTTTCCAAAAACATCCCTACCAGTTTATATAACTCCTCTCTACAGGTGTCATTGTCACTCACTAGTCTTGACAATCTAACCATCTGACCTTTAATAATACCCTTCTTTTGATGAAAGGGGTGACAACTGTCAAAACGTAACACAGAATTAGAAAAAGTTTTCTTCCTGTATATGTTACTAGGTAAAACTCCCCTTTCTCTGGTTAGATGGATATCCCGAAAGTTGAAATGATTGGTTGGTTTTGCTTACATCACTCTATTTAAACCAAGTTGTTTGTATCCCATGTAACTCTGAGGAAGCAATATTTTAATGGTGAAAGCGCTTAGTTTATGGGACTTGCTGTTTTCTGCTCGTGTCATTAAAGTGGAGTTTCTCTGCCTGTTTTGGGTTGTTTTTTTTTATTTTTTGGTTACCAGTGTTTTGCTTTGTTTGGAGCTTGTTTTGTTTGTTTGGTATTTTCAACCCAACTGTCAGGCTGCTCCAGTACTAGTGACACCAGGGCTATGGAAGCGGTTATTAGTGAGTTGACTCGGTCAGTACAGAAGTTAACCACATTGTTATTGAGAAATCGAAATACTAGTGCATGTCCTTCTACTTCAGCCATGCTAACCAGCACACAGGCTGAACTTTTTACTTTGCACTCGCCATGCATTGATGAGATAACTGTAACTGACCAATCGAAACAGCAAGAAGCTCCTAGGAGCATGCTTTTTGCGAATGGCTATGTACACCTGTGGATTGTTTCTCAGACTTGAATGAGGAGAGAGACAACAGGCCAACGTTGAAATGACAGTTGGAAACCTTTAAAAAAACATGTAAAAAGTTTCGGGTGTTGCAACTG
Source organism: Protopterus annectens (assembly GCF_019279795.1). Taxonomy (NCBI): domain Eukaryota; kingdom Metazoa; phylum Chordata; order Ceratodontiformes; family Protopteridae; genus Protopterus; species Protopterus annectens. Next base: position 230,588,770 of record NC_056743.1, on the reverse strand, counting down.
GATAATGCTTTCCTAAACAAGTCACTCTTATTAAAGCAGGTGCCCAAAGGACTGCGCATATGGAAGTTGCCTATGGGCCTTGATTTGGGCTCTTCTGCGTACCAGGAGCTGGTCGAATTGTTTAACAAAACAGGATTGGACATGTTGGATATAATTATTAGAAACAATACAAGTAAGTTGACTGAAATGGAGAAAGAAATTAATGTTCTAAACCAGAACATAGTAAATGATCTTTTGTTTTCTTAATATTTGCAAAACTACAATCAAGTGCTTAATGATTTAGACAAGTGTGTTAAAAATAATATTAACAGCAAATGTAAAAAACTTATTAGGGACTCTAATGATTACCAAAAAAAGCTTGCTTATCCAGTAGATCACAACAACAATAGTAAAAAGGCTAACCTGGTTGACAATGATGGTGCACAACATAGTGACATCACTGATATTGTCTTTGATTTGTATGCACCATATGACAATTATGAAGGTTTTTTAGATCAGAACTCTGAACCCAGGATGTCGGAGCGTTTGAAGAACTTGGGGAAGGGCAGTCTATGTTACCAACAGAATGCTGCACATTACCATTGGAATGTTTATTACAACAGCAGGGCTCAAAGGGGGAAAAGAAGAAGTTTTGAGTGTTAGTGATTTATCACAAACTGGTTTTGACTTTGACTATGGCACTGTTTTTGGTTGTAATATTCCTGATGACTGTTTGATGTGCGACATCTCTAAGAAAAATTATTTTACAATCTACAATTTTAGTGATTTAACACTCAATGACACTTATTACAGTTTATTTAGTAAAGGTTTTACTTTTGTTCCTTATTTTTGTTTGGATGTGGCAGATGTTCTTATTAACTTAAAAATGTACACTAGACAACTGAATCTTAAACTGTTTTTCAATGGCCATACTGGCAACCGAGGGGTTACAAACCTACAGGGGAAAAGTTTGTTTACTCCCCCAAATAATGTGGATGTTATGTTATTTGAAAAACTGTGTGAGAATGAATTAAGAAAAATTCTTAACAACAATAAGTATGAACATGACGACCTCAGTAATGAAGAGAGAAAAGTGTTATATGATCTAGCTAGGAACAGCAATATGTGTATTATGAAGCCTGACAAAGGATGGGGCCTAGTAATCATGTCTCATTTCGACTATGTGTTTAAGATGTGTGAAATTCTCAATGACCCTCACTTACAGTAGGGCTACTAAGAACGAAATTAATAGAGCATATGCCAAGATCGATTTATACCTACTGGATGCACTCTTTCAGGGAGCTAGAGATGAGAAAGAGTTCAGGTTTCTTACAGTAGAACATCTTGTCACACCAGTGATTTTTGTGATCCCAAAGGATTCACAAGTGTCCTAGTAACCCACCATTTAGACCTATTGCTGCGGCTAGGGGATCTAAAACGGAACCCCTTGCTTCCTTTGTGGAGAAGATGACTAACAAGGTTGAGGGTGAGGCAGAACATATGCTAAGGGACTCTTGGCATTGCTTGGATCGACAGAGTTATTGGGGTATCTGATACTTTTTCTTTTCATACAGTGGATGTAATTAATTTATTTTCTATTATACCCCATGAGGAGGGGGTTGCATTTCTTTGGTGAGAGTTTATTGAAAAGCAAAGTAATTGACAAAAAAAGAATAAACACCCTGGTGGACCTTATGGAATTTATACTACAGAACAACTTTCTTAGTTTTGAGGGGGAGATTTACCACCAAACATCTGGGGTAGCCATGGGAGCAAAGTGTGCTCCCACATTTGCCAATTTAGTGCTGTTGCATTGGGATAAAACTTTTATCTTTCCTTCAGAATTTATGTCCAAGATCCTTTTATATAATAGGTTTTTGGATGATATTCTGATTTTGTGGCAAGGTAATGAGCTTGAGGCTACAAAGTTTGTTGATTTTTTGAACAACATTACCCCATTCCTTAAGTTTACTAGTTCATGGCACCTGGATGAAACCAACTTTCTGGATATCCATCTAACCCGAGAAAGGGGAGTTTTATATAGTAACATATACAGGAGGAAAACTTTTTCTAATTCTGTGTTACATTTTGACAGTTGTCACCCCTTTCATCAAAAGAAGGGTATTATTAAGGGTCAGATGTTTAGATTGTCAAAACTAGTGAGTGACAATGACACCTTTAGAAAGGAGTTATATAAACTGGTAGGATGTTTTTGGAAAGGGGGTACCCCCTACAACTATTATTGAAAGTTAGGCATGAAATTCTTAATAAGAGAAGTACTGTATTTCAGCCTACTTTGTGTTCTGAAATAGTGAAGAAAACTATAAACAAGGAGATGAGTAATGTTAGTGCTATGATTTTTGAGACATAATCACTGTGCTGCACTACTATCGATAGCCATCCACAATGCTTGGCATATTGGTCTCAATGCAACCAGTAAGAATGTCTTGGTGCACAAGCCAAAGATTGATTAGAGCAGAGGAAGGAATATTAAAAATATTCTTGAGAATTCTAAACGGAGCTGACAAAGGTCTATAATTTTTAAGTGTGGAGCATGTAAGTTTTGCAGATATATCAATGATGGCCGTTACGTTTCCATTCATGGATTTGAACATACTTTATCTTGCCCAGGAAGGTGCAGCTGCAACACTGCTATGTTAGTGTATGTTGCTACATGCACGAGCTGCCACAGTTTCTACATGAGCAACACTATAGGTAGATTAAGGGATAGAATAACAGACCATGTGAGGGCAATCAAATCCAAAAATCAGCACAATGCTCTATACATGCACAGTATAACCTACACTAACTTTAACAAGTTTATCTTTTTTGTGATAGACAAGGTGCTACCATGTGAAAGGGGAGGGGATAATAAATTAAAAGTAGAAATTTTGGAGATAAAATGGCAAATTAGGCTTGATGCCACATCCCCCTCCAGGCTTGAATGATAACATTTAAAAGAAAGGGCAAGGGTTATTTAAATTAATTAACTGCATTTTATTTCTTGACATTTCAATAACACATCTATTACACACATATGATGTACATGTTTTTTTAATCATATGGTTATATAAGCTGTAAAAGTGTTTTGCGTTTTCTGGAGAAAACTGAAGGTTTTATTTACCTTTATTAACTGTATATATTTTTTTTAACTAATTCAGCGTGACATCACATGAAATAATTGGTTTTGCTTACATCACTCTATTTAAACCAAGTTGTTTGTATCCCATGTAACTCTGAGGAAGCCATATTTTAATAGTGAAAGTGTTTAGTTCATGGGACTTGCTGTTTTCTGTTCGTGTCATTAGAGTGGAGTTTCTCTGCCTGTTTTGGGTTGGTTTGTTTTTTATTTTTTGGTTACCAATGTTTTGCTTTGTTTTGAATTTGTTTTGTTGGTTTGGTAAAAAATGTGAAACTACACAACTACATAAATAGGTCAAGAAAACCTTTAAGAAAATTAATAATAGTAATAATAAATCCAGCAAAATTTAAAAATTCATACCTATAACTGAAACAGTTCCAGAACAACCCTTTAACCTATCTCTAATGGAATGACAGAATGCGGCCTTCATCACTCCTAATTTAAGAATGAAAAGACAAAAAAATAAAATATTTGGCAGAAAAGAAACTATTCTAAATAAAATATAAATATTTACTTGCACATGCTCAAACTTTTCAAGTAGAAAGGATAATATGAAAAAAATGTAAGATTGAAAATAATGAAATATAAAAGTAGAGATACAGTTATCCAATATGCTGATGACTCAACTTTAGTCTGTGCTGCCTTCAGCCTTCCTGAACTACTGACTAAACCCAAACTGCATTTTCAACCACTGAGAACTGGATGCACCAAAACCACCTCTCAAGGCAAATAAATCAAAAATACTACTTTTCCCTCCCTCCAGGGCTTTCTCTTATGACAAAAATGCTTTCAAATTCCTTAGCCAAACCAACTCGGCTATAGAAGTGGTCCCTTTTGCAAACCTTCTTGGTATTACTATAGACGAACACCTCAAGTTCGATATCCACATTCAACAAAACAAAGAAAACTCACCAAAAATTACATATGCTTTATAGGAATAACCTCTTTCTCAGCAACTCCACAAGGCATACCCTGGCAACCACTTACCTTCTGTCATCCTTATTATATTAGGCCCCTCTTCTAACAAATCCGACTTCTTCCATCACCTCCAAACCTGAAAATTGCTATACTAAGATCTCTAAATTTGCCACTAAATCCAAAAACTCCACTCATCATTGCCTTACTCTACAATCTCTGAACTGGCTAGAACTCTCTAACCACCTAGACTTCCTACAACTTACCACTGCTCACAAACATATTTCACATAGATAAAAGCTCAGCCCTAACAAACATCCTTCCCCCATACATCCCAAATAGATCTCTGAGAACTGAACACCAAAACTTAATTTTTATCCACAAACCCAAACGACCTGCTGGCCAGCTTCTCCTCTCTCTCTCTCACTTGGCAAGAAATGGGATTCTCTCCCTCCTTTACTTAGGACTATATCAAACTCGGAAACCTTCAAAACCCAGCTTTTCTCATACCTGTCATCCAAATGAAAATGTTCCTGCTTTCTCCCTACCTAAATTCAAGGGAAATACTCCTTGCTCCTAACCTCCCTCTAACTCATATTTCTATTCTCCTAGAACAGACTCAAGCTCTCAGTAACTGATTAAGCAACTCTCACTTGATTTCAAATTTGTATATAATGTAAATAGCAAATTACTTCCATCAACTACACGTCAAGTATAGTCCTTACTTATTTTGAATAACTGCATGCAAAGCGTCTCCCCTCTACCAGTGTAAGAATGCAAGAACCTTAGATCTTTTATTATGAAGACAGTTGATCATGCTTGCTCTGAATGAAAACACCTGTAAACTGTGTTGTTCTCTAATATCGGTTAACTGTGTTGTATGCTGTACTTTTTATGCATTTGCATTTCCTTACTGTATTGATATTGTATATGTATTATACCTTTACAATTATGTAACCCTTACTGTATTGCTTACGGAGCTTTTCTCCACGAGCCTCCACTGAAAATGGGCACTTCCAGGCCCAGTGGACTTCCCTGGTAATCAAACTGAAAATAAATAAATAATAAATGTGTGCCATTAACAAAATAAGAATAAATAAATAATAAATGTGTGCCATTAACAAAAAAATAAAATTTAAAACAGTATCTCAAAGTGCAATGTTATTAATCAAACCATCTGCAGCTCATTCATTATTGCTGCAATAACTATAAAAATGTATTTATAACCGTTTATCATCTTATATTCTACTCTTAGTCGCCATCCTTTATTTATAATTTACACCTTAAATTGGGAAATATAGATGAAATATAAAATTAAGTGACAGCTCTCTCTTCAACTTCTCAAATCACCACAGAACTACGCCTTGAAGATTTTAGCATCAAAATCTTCCTGTTTCCTTCTTTCTTAAAGTAAAAGGATAAATGTTAACAATACAGGACTCAAAGTAATTAACATACTTTTATTACAAAGGATCAATAAATAGTCTTCTAAAGTTTAATCTTAGAGCTGTGTGGAAGCCATAACTTATGCAGAAGGCATCGAAAAAATCCTTATGGTCACGCAAGAGGTTCAACATATGAACATATGCTCAAAGTTATTGTGAACTGACAATGCATACAGCATGTAAGACCATGATAAAATCATTATCTTCAATGCCATTACAGATTATACTCTAATGTCCTATGCAAACCTCAAAGTAAGTAAAAGATGCAGGAAATAACATGGAAAATAGAAACAATACCCTCATCAAGATATTTCTACTTATGGCTACCACTGGATGAAACACAAACTCTTACATGAATAAATATGAAAATGAATTATGCCAAATCTGAATTGGAAATTAATAGCAATAGCTATTCCCATTAGCACCCAAATAGCCAAACAATAATTCTCAGTATGATTTATAAATAAACTGCTATAAAGGCTCATTTGGAGTGATTTAAGAATCAGTATTATTGTGAAGTTAGTAAATGAAAGCTGTGGAAACATTATGGAGCATTACATTATAACTGTTAAAAAGCCTATGCAAAATAGGAAAACTGAAAAAAAAATCTTGCACATTAGAAATCAGGCTATATAAAAATTATTAAATAAGACGGATATAAAAGAGTAATACTTTAGATATATGAATGTATTCAAGCATTGGTTGATTTGCCATTAAACCATAGCCAGACCTTCCAGAGAAGTTATTTCACCTACAAAGCTTATGAAGCTTACTCTGTATATCAGTAGAGTGAACCACATTCCCCTAGCAACTGTGAAGAACTGTAATTAACAGATTTATAAACCCGAAGAAACCACCACCACTGTACCATGAAAGCCACATATCTAACCAAAGAAATAGGACTGAATGGAAATATAAAGCAATGATTCAAATAAGAGAAACTACACTGTCACCAAATAGAACCAACATATTTCATCAATGAGGAGAAATTATGAACCTAGCCTATATCAGTAGACAATTAGATGATCAGTATTAGATAATTAATAAACACATTTCTTATATCTAGCAAAAAAAGTTAACTAAGTTGCCAAACACTTTATGTATTACTTGATTTTACTCAAAAGACAGGTGTTATTACAAATCTTCTTCAAATTTAAAATAAAATACAAATGCTTAAGAATAATCTTTAATTTTGTCTTCCAGGAAGTCCAACCAGAAATTAGTACTGATGTTTCTCAAATGTAATAAAATGAACCTGTAATGTACTGTCCAAATGCTAAAGAGAAGAAAGAAAAAGAAAAACATACACAAGTTAAATGATGATCACCACAATTTTCTAAAGGAAACAAACTATAAGGATCAACACAGATATGTATGAGTACCACCTGACGTACCCCCCCCCCATAATCCACAAAAATAATTAAAACACAGAAAATATCTTTCTCTTCCTAGACATCTAAATGAGTAAATATTAAATACACCAGATACAAATTAGATATAAATATACATGTAAATGAATAATCAGATGTACAGCATAAGCCCTGCATTAAAGGTGGTATATATATATATATATATATATATATATATATATATATATATATATATATATATCCTAATGGAAATTTCTACCAATAAATATGAACATCACTAAATACTAATATAACAAATTACCTTCATTAAATTTTAAATTCTGAATAAAAACTAGACTTTTATTAAAGAAAAGAAGCTTTTTGTGTAATTCTGACTATCTCAAGGAAAGAGGGGCAGTAATAGAGCTTAAATATAGGACTCACTGTGAGTTACAGATAAGTTGCAATATAAAGAAAGCTCTGAATTTGATAGCAAACAAATGAAATATGACTCGGAGCTTTCTTTATATTGCAACTTATCTGTAACTCATGGTGATTTACAGAGAGTTACAGATAAGTTGCAACAGAAAGAAAGCTCGGAATTTGATAGCAAACAAATGAAATGTGGCTCCCTGTGTACCAATACAATCAAGATATGCACACTGTTCAAGCATCACTCTAAGAAACCCACATCTAACCTGCAGTCCACTAACATACCAGCTCCCTGTACAAAAACAGTTTCCCTAAGAAACCTACCATCAGCAACTAAGCATTACAACTAGATCAGGTCACTTACCAGCATTAAGTAAAGCATACAGACATCCACCCTTTTAAATGCAATACCCCTAAAAGGAAAGTTATTAGTAGCAGTATGGCTGTCCCATCCAAACACCAACACCCTGGAAGATCACATACGAAATACAGTTAACTAGTAATTATTCAACCAACCATCACAATGCTCCTCTAATTTACAATGCTCTGGAGGCCAGAACATCTCTCTCTCTATTCAAAAGACAACTCTGCTTTCAAATATTCAGGCCAAAATGTATAGACTTCAAATATCCAGATTGGAATGACACCACGACCACTAATCCACTAATTATGATCCCAGTGCATACCCATTCACTACAAAAATCTGAGACCCTGAAATGGACAATGAGAGAAAATTATATTAATCAGGGTCCCAGGATATTAACAGAAAAGGGACCCAAATTTCAATCCAAATGAGACAACAATTCCATAGGCACTTGAATAAAGAAAAAACAATGCCGTGAACAGAGGAGAAGTACCTCTTTAATCATATTAGAATTCCCACTCTGAAAACACAAACATTTGCAACCCACTTACCTGGTACAGGAGAATACAGCACTACAGAATTAAGTCACTCACTTAACAAGAAAAAAAAAGGATGCACTAATTGCACAACAAAAAAAAAACTATGGAATTAAGAGCAGCCAGGAAGCAGCAGACACTGCAGCTTCATATTTATTTAAAGCTGGACGAATCCATCCAATACTATGCACAACCAACTTCACTTAGGGGCTCTGTAGCAGCAGTCCAAACAGAATCTGTATTCAAGGACCCTAAGCAATGCAAACATAAACAACTGAGTCACTTTGAAAAAGCAGATCCATAAAACACAGTCAATGCTTCTACATAACAGAGATCCACTAAAGAAAGGATAATCTGAATCCTAACCCCACTATGCTTGGTATAAGAATAAAGTACACAAAACAAAAAGGACAGCTCTAGTTCAAGGCCAAATAATACAGTCAAACAGTACCTTAACATGCAGATCTAACAAATTAACTACAGGAAACCCTAATTACTTGTGCATTATGGGGAAAAAAGTCTGTTTGCCTAAACAAAATGCATGTCTTATGAAAACAATATAAACCTATGCTACCTGCTATACTCGCACAGTAATGGTCTGAAATGTAAATTAATGCAATTAGTTTCAACTTCAGATAGCAAATAGGTAGAAGTAATTGTTAATTGAGCCCCCCCCCCCCAAATTAGTGCAAAGTAGCAAGTCAGTGGCCACATCTGTCCCACGCTGGCACTAACAATGCATGAAATGTTATTAAAATATAGCAAACTCAACAAAAAATGCTCTATCCAATAATGTCTTTCTCACTATCCAGCATCACCTCATAGGCATAACACCAGCCAGGCAAAGAGCTATCCTACATGTATTACATTCACACATACAGCAGTTTACCCCAACCAGACAGTGACATTCTGCTTCTCAGTCACAGTAAAGGAGATGCATACAAACATGCAGAAGTCACTCAAGACCCAGTGTCAATATAACTCAAAAAAGGGGCATTATTCCTTAAAATGATGAGGTCTGCAGTGGGAGTGACGGATGCGTTTAAGGTGGCGGTGGGGTTACATCAAGGATCAGCTCTGAGCCCTTTCTTATTTCCAATGGTGATGGACAGGTTGACAGACGAGATCAGACAGGAGTCCCCGTGGACTATGATGTTTGCAGATGACATTGTGATCTGTAGTGAGATTTGGGAACAGGTGGAGGAGACCCTGGAGAGATGGAGATATGCTCTAGAGAGAGAAGAGGAATGAAGGTCAGCAGGACTAAGACAGAATATATGTGTGTGAATGAGAGGGAGGACAGAGGAATGGTGAGGATACAAGGAGCAGAGGTGGTGAAGGTGGATGAGTTTAAATACTTGGGGTCAATAGTTCAGAGTAACGGTGAGTGTGGAAGAGAGGTGAAGAAGAGAGTACAGGCAGGATGGAGTGGGTGGAGAAGAATGTCAGAAGTGATTTGCGACAGACGAGTACCTGTAAGAGTGAAAAGGGAAGGTCTACAAGAGGGTATTGAGACCAGCTATATTACATGGGTTGGAGACAGTGGCATTGACAAAAAGGCAGGAGTTTGAGCTGGATGTGGTAGAATTAAAGATGTTAAGATTTGCACTGGGTGTGACGAGGGTGGACAGGATTAGGAATAAGTATATTAGAGGGTCAGCCCAGGTTGGAAGGTTTGGAGAAAAAGCCAGAGAGGCACGATTACGTTGGTTTGGACATGTGCTGAGGAGGGATGCTGAGTATATTGGGAAAAAGATGCTAAGGATGAAGGTAACAGGAAAAGAGGAAGGCCTAAGATAAGGTTTATGGATGTGGTGAGAGAGGACATGCAGGTGGTTGGTGTGACAGAGCAAGATGCAGAGGACAGGAGGAAATGGAAACAGGTGATCTGCTGTGGCGACCCCTAACGGGAACAGCCGAAAGAAGATGATGATGATTCCTTAAAATGTTACCTAATGATGCATCTGTGCAGGACCCCCAGAAACAACCCTCCCGTGAACTGCTTAGAATCACAAAAGAAGAAAAGCTAGTAAAACAACACTCTCTGAATCTATTATGCCAAGTGCCTCATACAAATGCAAAAGCACACCCTAACAACATGCCAAAATGCTTCTCCAGACAAAAGTAAAAGGCATACGCAGAAGAAGAAAGAAGATACAATACAAGGCAAAAACAGTAAAAGGGTGCATTCTCTGCACCACCAGTGGTGTACTAGCAGGACCCATGGAAAATTGGAAGCTGCAGTCCCACTAAGGCTCTACTGTACAAAAATTAATCAAATGCTCAAGCTAAGAGCTGTGAAGAAAAAACAAGGTCAATGACCTGACTAAATCAAACCAAGTAATGCTGCATTTCTCCATTAGTAGTAGTTCTGACTCATTTAAAAATGTATATTAATATGTGACAATATATGACCGGTGAGCACAGAATGAATGATTATAAAATAATTGTATTGTTTTACATGCATCTACCTTCATTCACTTTAAAATTATGACATAACTTCAGGCAGGAACCATAGCCGGCTTTATGCATCGGCAAACCCTGTGGTTGCTGGGAGCTCCCTGGTCCTGGGGTGGCCCACAACCATAGCTCATTATCTTATTTTGATATTTAGTAACTTATCTGTCAAACTAGCAAAAGCCAGTACAGCAATCTTGTGTACTTAATAAACCAGGTGGGCAATTATAAATTGTATTTATATTGCCTTTAAACCTGAAAGGTACCTCTGGTTATAGTAAGTGTTTTGTCAAAAAACAGGCCTCACAATTTCATTAAAGATTTTACCTTTGACCTAGAGCCTTTGGCTTAATTAAATCCTGCTGGTAGATGTTCTCTCCACTAAAAATAACATCATAACCATCTTTAGGCACCTGCAATACTAGTGACTGCAAGGGGGGGGGGGGGCTTTATTCATCCTTGACTTTGTGGGGGCCCTTAAACATCCTTGACTTTGTGGCAGCCCCATAAAAGATGCTGCTGGTTGGGAAAATTTTGGAGATTATGCTCTCTAACCAAAACAGGGCTGTGATATGACCCTGTTAGGATAAAGCTGAAAATTAATGAATGAATATGAGCAAGGTAAGCACTAGAGATCAGCAGCCCAGAGTGCATGATCTCAGTGCTTACCTTGGATTTTAATTAAAGCTGATGCTTTTGATCTTCGCAAGTGTTTTTCTCTTTCATGGAGTTTTATAAATACTGGCAGAACACCAGGTACTATAACTCAATTTTTTGGCTTAAGAACTCTTGGTAAAGGCAAAAACAGCAGCAGAATAAAGGCTTAAAAACTCAGGAATACATTTTAAATATTACTCTAATTCAATTAAAAAGTTAATAAAATAACACATTTTGAATCAACATGCATTTTTGGGTAATAAGAAGTAAACTCTGATATCTGGGTCTTTTCTGATAAGACTCCTAGCCTGAATAAACTACAAGCACTGCTGGTAATTCCATGCTGGGTGAGGAACGTAAACCTGTACTTTTTTTGTCTGTGAGTTGCTTAAACTGATAGAGTTGCTTTCTGTTTTACCTGCTCCATTTTGTTTTCTGTTTTAAGAAATCTGCTTAGACTGATGTTTTTGTTCTATGTGAGAGATAGATACTAATTATCTAGGCTGCATATTTCATGTTTTTTTCATTGGTTAAATTATTTCTTAAGTGATTCTTAAACACACAGGGCATTTCTGGGTCTTTATCTTTTCTGATAAGACTCCAAGCCTGCATAAACTACAAGCACTGCAGGTGATTACTTGCTGGGTGAGGAAAGTAAACCTAGACTTTTTTTTGTCTGTCAGTTGCTTAAACTGATAGAGCTGCTTTCTGTTTTACCTGCTCCATTTTCTTTTCTGTTTAAGAAATTTGCTTGGAGTGGTGTTTTTGTTTTATGTCAGAGATAGACACTTATATGATCTATGCTGCACATTTCACATTTTTTTCCATTGGTTAAATTGTTTCTTGAGTGACACAAATACACAGTGCATTTCTGGATCTTAGTATTTTCTGATAAGACTCCAAGTCTGCATAAACTACATAACTACTATATCTATCAGGGAATCACCTTCTGGCAATTTCCTGATGGTTAATTTTCCCACATACCTTTTGCTTTGTTGATCTGCTTTTAAAGATTGGTATTTATAAGCTGCCCACCCTTACTGCAAATTGAGCTCCTCCCTTTCTACAGTGCTGTTGACATCTTGAATTATTTATTTGCCTTTGTGCTTATTTTGGAAAAAAGAAAAAAGCGCAACCGATTTACTTGCTCTGAATTCATTACCTAGCTAGCTGTTGGATAAAGTAGTATATGTTTACACTCTAGCAAGCACTTCTCTGTTTTTTTTACATCAAGAGATCAGTGGATTTTCCATCTAATGCACTGGGTACTAGCCTGATCTGTTTAGTTTGGGGAAGCACTTGAAATTTATGCATGTAGTTTTATTGGCTGGAGGGCTTATTAATCAGTTTATCTTGTTTTAGCCCATTTATAAATTCTTTATGGTCGAGTGGCTCTTAGCTCATTTTAGCAAAGTGAAATACTTTACTGAATAATCACACTTTTATAAGCTGTTTAAAGTTCACCACTGTATTCATATCTCTAAGTTTATTTATTTATTGATATTTGATTACCAAGAAAGTCCAACTTGGTAGAAGCCCATTTTCAGCTAGTTTCAGGGAGAAAAGCTCAAAATTATTACAAAACATTTAACAATAATTTTACAATCTTCAAAAATTAAACAAAAACTTATGCAGTTTAAATAATTATAACAAATTATACATAATATAAAAACATTGGTTAAAAATCAATAAAAGGCATATGACAATAATTTAATAGAGAAATTTTAGATGGTTTGTAGAGAAATTAAAGGTAAGTTAGTCTAACAGAAACAGAAATTGCAATATTAAGTGAGGGAAAACAGGCTTATGGCATATTTAGATATAAAGTCATGGAAGAGAATTAGATAGCAGTAAGCAAGTATGAGGAATGAAAATGTACTTTTTCACATTTAGGGATATGGATTATCCTGTTTTTGAGCAAGAAAAGAGCCAGATTTTTAGCTTGGATATCTTTCAGAATTGTTTTGAAAGATAGGAGGGTATAGACCTGATGAATATAAGTAAGGAGTCCCAGGCCTTAGCAACCTTGTACAAACACAGACAATGCCCATCAGATTTGCTAGGTTTGCAGACAGACAAGAGTTTCTGGTCACTGGATCATAATGACCGAATGGGAACATAGTTGATTAGAATACTTTTAGTGCTGGGCAGGCAGACGGATGCTGCATAATTTTATAGGTGGTAAGAAGTTGTGTATATCTTAGCTGATGTGGCAGTTCTATCCAATTTAGGGTTTTCAGTGCTATACAGTGGTGAGTTATGAAAGGGGTATGTGTTGCAAATTTAGTAACTTTGATAGAGCATTGTTCAAGTTTTAATTTTTGCAAAGTCGGGAGTTTACTTATGATGGGAGCACCACAAAGAAGAGTGAGGAGGAGATTAATGGTGGCAACTGTATTTTTAGTTGAATCAGTGAGAAAGTTTTTGGCTCTGTAAAGCATCCCCAGTTGATGAGTTTCTCTTATGAAGGTTTGTATGTGCAGGTCAAATGTAAGATTATTATCCACTATCACCCCTAATAATTTGCTATGTGAGGTGACTTTGATGGTTGTATTATCGAGAGAGATTACTTTAAATTATGCTGGGTTAAAGCCAAGTTTCAGTTACAGCAAGAACATCAGGCTTATGTTGGGTGATCCAGGCATGTAGTTCAGCAGTTTTATTTCTTACACTTCTAACATTTATTGCAGCAAAAAAATACATCACCAGGATTGGGGATTGGCTGTTGTTGGGTTACAGAAGTGTGTGGGAGAGAATTATCTTCGTGTTCATTGTGATAGGTAGGGCCAGGATTAGGGTGTCTATCTTCCCCTAGAAGGATTTTAGTATATTGGGGAATTATGCATACTTGTTTTTTGAAGAGGATTCTTGCACTTAATTTTGTTTTGGTTTGAGGTAAAGTACAATTAATCAGCCCTATATTTTTAATAATTGTGAGGGGCAATGGTAAATATGTTTGGTGAAATATATGGAATATGTAAAGAGAAATTATAGATAGGTGGCTAGGACAGAGCTGAAGAAATGTTACAAAATATTACTGAGTTATGATAGGATGAAAGATGGCACAGCAGGAGACGAATACAGGATATGCTGAAGAGTAGCATAATTATGTACAGGAATTTATATTTTATAGATGTCAGACAGTGGGGAAGAAATAATGAAGATGGAAGCAAGAAGCTACAGGACAGTAGGAGAATCAGTACTGCTGAATTATGAAAGCTAGAAGAGGACAGCTAAGAAGAGAATTAATTTCTATAAAAGAACAGATATAGGTTAGCCTGGTATTTTCTCTAATATGTAAGGAATAGAGGGGTACTAAAGGTTACAGTATAATAATGTAGTCAAAATAAGAAGAAAAAGGGTTTATTTGGGGAAAAGATAAAACGTGGAATAGATGGATACTATTAGGAAGGGGCATGATTATAAATGGATATAGTGCAAAGCAGTATGGGAGGGAGAAAAATAGTTGGGAATGGAGCTAAAAATTAAATAGAGATAGGGAAGTAGGAAATAAGAAACAGAAGTATATGTATAGTAGCAATAAGTTCATTTGGGGAGGGTTTAGGAATAAGAGTCACAAGTGAAATGTATATGTAGAAAGTATAATATAGCAAGAGGGGATAGGTAAGAATCAGGAGTAAGATAGGGAGCAAGTGAGCAGCTGAGCACAGCATGCTTTCCACCCTCACCTCAGGTCAACTTATAAAAGGGAGCAATCAATTTGCAGCCAGAACAAAGCAATTAAAGACATGCAAGTAAAACCGTTTTTCTGCCATTTCTTGATGCTAAATAACTGGCATATGCAGAAAGGTCTACTACTCAAGCAAAAGGGGACAGTGACAAACTGCACAGACTATTTCACAGAGACTTTCAATCACAGAGCAGGGATGTATTTAGCTGATAAAAGTTAATATGCAGGAGATTCTTTGTAATAAAAATGCTTACATTAAACACTGACAAAATTCTCAGTAAAAGTATAGGTGTGGGGCTAGGGCTCTAAGTGTGGTCGTTGTACTGGCCCGAGGGCTCAATCAGTTTTCTACATTTCCAGTGCTAGTATATATATTTGGCATATTTGCACAGAGCTGTTTCACTGTGCCAGTGCTCTGTACAGATGTAAACATCTGAAGCATTACTTACTTTGATTATACTGTTAAAGTTTACTGTGCTAGTTACCTTATTATAGCACAGAGGACTACTGTTGCTCAGAGAACATCTGATTTGGTGCTAGGCAGCACTGCCGGTTAGGTTAACTGCAGAGTACACCATTTAAGCACACTTCCCTCATTCAGTTACAAACACTCTCCACTCCTATTCCTTTCAAGTGTACATTAAGACATGCAACCATGGGTGGGCACTCTCCTGCTATCTCTGCATCTAGTTTGGTGAGCATGGGTATCCTGAGTCAATGTAACAATTGTCTTATGTACACTGAAAATCACTTGATTCTCTAGCAGACAAATACAGTACATGAAAGATGTAGTTGCACATTGATATTGGAGGCTAGACTCTCACATACAAACACAAAAAGTAACAAACAGGTTGTCAGCGACTCACATGCATCACTCACTGCACCCACAAAGGACCACGCACACACAGACCCACGTATGCAGAGGTGCTCACATGCAACTTAACCAAGCCTCAAAGGTCTCTCAGGCATAGTCCTCAGAAACTCTATGTACACAAGATAATTCCCATCACAACACACAAAGCCACATCTACTATGAAGGCCATAAGGAAAAACACTCCATGACCCAATGTTCCAATCATAGGAGACTCCACTGTGAGACACACTGATGTTCCTCTTATCAGGCTAGATAAGGGAAATGTTACAGTTAGTTGCCTGGCAGGGGCCTGGATTTGCAAGATCCCACACACACTCAGGTCACTTACCCCCAAGTACCAGTATGGCTCAGTCAGTGTATGTAGGTGTGAATGACCTGAGATGTACCTCCTTGGACTATATGAAGAGAGACATGATTGAGCTCTCAGAATGCATGTCACAGGCAGGTAGGAGCCTAGCACTGAGCAACATTCTACCATCTCCAAGGATGACGCCACACCACCAGCAGAAAATTATCGACTTTAACAATTGGCTTAGATACTGGTGTCATTTCAAAGGAGTCCAATATTTGTTAGCCTTGGAGGACATGGTTGATAGGTGAAGACCATCCCTGGCAAAACAGGATGGCCTATCACCTCTAGGCTTTCAGATATTAGCCAAATCATCATCCACCCCATACTGCCTTTTTACACACTGCCAGAGAGACAAACCTTCCAGCATAACAAAATCAACTCAGGACAAGCTAAAGGTATTGCTGCTCATTACTAAAAGCCTAAACAAGAAACTGGATTCCCTGGAAGCTCTCCTCACCCAGGAAAATGCTGACATCTGAACAGTTACTGAAACATGGTACAAAGTCAAGGAAAGCACTCCAGCATTGCTTGGCTATAATGCCTTTCATACATTCTGACCACCCACTGAAAATGAAAGAGCTAAAGGTGGGGTGCATTTATCTACATAAAGGATAAACACACCTCAAGGATGGTCAAACAATAGGACATGCTTGAGCTACTTCATGTCCAACTAACCATGGGAAAAATCCATCATATTCATGCTACAGGTCCACCACTATAAACCAGGAAACCCAAACATCATTCCTGAAGTTATTAGACTCACTCACCATCCAGCCCAATACCATATTCATGGGTGATTTAACTACCCCTCCATTAACTGGGGGCATGGATGACCACTAGCACGCAGGCCCAAAGATTTCTTGACTTTGTAAATGCAAATACTTTGAAGCAGCTGGTCTGCACTCCCACTAGGGGAACAAATATCCTAGATCTGGTACTCACAAATATAGGAGAGTATTGCACTCCACCCCCACACTAGTATTATGCCCTCATTAGTAAGATCAGATCACAAAGTGGTCTCCCTTGAAATAAAGCTAAAACTAGTCTCCCCATCTAAACCAAAAACTTTAAGAACTTCTTTAAGGTAAATTACCCCCTATTAAGGGGTGGCATAGCTACTTTCCAAGCTCCCCCAAATCCAGAAAACACAGAAACCTATGCAAAGATACACACAAAAGCCCTGTATGACCATATAAACAACTGCATAAAAATGGCAATACCAGATTGAAATAAACCCAGGTCAAACCACAAAAACAAGCCACCAAATGGAACCCTACTATTAATAGGTTGTACAACAAAAGAAAGAAAATCCTATCGAGATGTAAGATGGAATGTGCACAACAGAGAAATAAGTTCCTAATTAGTCTAAATAAATGAAGCTGGGTACTAGTCAAGTCTCTGAAAGCAGACTTTGAGGAAAAATAGCTTCCAAAGCTAAGGATAACCATAAGGCATTTTTCAATTATGTCCGCAATCTCGAGGGCAACACTCAAAAACATACATTAGTTGCAGATGGCATGACCTATACTCAACCAAAGACATAGCAAATCTGCTGGCTGACAAATGCAGCTCAAATTTCATCTCCCATCACCCCTAGTTCTGTCCCCAAAAATACCCTCCAACACTCCACTGCCAATTATCACCAAAGAACAGGCTGCCACTGTCCTCTCTAAACCTAAATTAACGGCTTCATTGGGGCCTGACAATATACCAAATTGCCTCAAATAGCCTAAATCATGACTTAACAGGCTTATTAGGATCTCTATTTAGCCACAGCCTTTACACTGGCTTTGTCCCGATAAAATGGAGGACAGCAACAGTCATTCCTCTGCATAAAGAGGTACCATCTACCGACCTGGAAAACTGCAAACCCATAAGTTTGGCTAGTCTTATATCTAAGGCCATGGAAAGAATAATCATGGACCTGATATATGACATAGGAGACTTCCAAACATTGGACCTGACCCAATTCAACTTTGTCAAGGGCAGATCATGCCTACTAAATCTGGTTGACTTCTTTGAAAAAGTCACTAAGGCCATGGATGAGGGTAAAACAGTACATACAGCCTACCCTGACATGGCCAAGGCACTTGTCACAATTCTCCACTCGGGTATTATACAAAAACTCACAAAACTGGGCATAATTCCGTAAGTCACCAGATGGATAGCCAACTGGCTTACAGACAGGACACATGGCTAAAGTGGGTGAATCCAGATCCAGCAAGAGACCAATAATTAGTGGTGTGTCACAGGGCTCAGTACTGGGATTACTCCTGTTCAGAATACACTTCTCTGAAGTCTAGGGAAATGTGGAGGTTTTCTGGATGACAAAGTTTGCAGACCACTGCAAGCTGCAGCCAATCACAGAATCCCCCAGGGATGTGGATATCCTTCAGGAGGGTCTAGATCAGACAAATGACTGGTGACAGAACCATGGCCTAAAACTAAATGCAAAATAATGCATTACCATACCCTTTGGAAAGTCAAACACCCCTGCAAATTACATCACTAGCACATCCCCTTAGGCTGGACTCACAGGTGAGAGATCTAGGTAGCATACAGACAGTAGCCTGACCTTTGATCGCCGTTGTGTCCACAGTGGTGAGGAAATCCTTTTATGTGGCCACACTTATAAGTAAATGCATGGCATCCAGATCCAAGGAAATTATAGTCCTGCTGTACTCAGCCCTCATAATAGAGTACAACGCATCAACTGGCATGTACTTGACTAGAAACTTACAGCAGATGGAGGGACCTCAGAGATTCCTCACAAAGAAAATACAGGGTGTAAACAACATGAACCATGCAGACAGATTAAAAACTCTACCCCTTGACTCTGTCTCCTACTATTAAGGGGTGACCTATGGCTGACCTACAAGACACTCACAAATCCAGCCCTGATGGAGCTGCTACACATCCACAGGTCAAACAGCATGTAGGTCACCCATTCTAGGGATATAGACTTAGTCAGTGACTCAAACAAAATATGTTGGAGAGACAGATTATGTGTCTCAGAGATTGCCCCCTTTTTGGGGCAAGCTTCCCATTCACTTTAAGAAGTGCCCTTCCCTGGCCTTCTTCAAACGCAGTAGTATCTATATCCCTTATGGACAGAGAACACTGAATCTTGAACATTGCCCTTCTCCTTTACATTTCTTTTTTGGAGGGGAGACATTCCCTGCACCCTCCACACCCTAAAACGTATATAAACCAACTACAAGATCGCCATATCCCAGAGAAAAGGGAATTATTCATGGAAATGGCCATGTCAGACTTAGTATATGCAAGTCAGCCTTTTTGGGCCATTCAGTCTCCACATTTCAAAACTCACTCTAAAAGGTCCTAACATTTTAAATGGTTAACCTGCCTGTAATCCTAAATGATTTACCAGCAAATCATACTTTTTTTTTTAATGAGAGTAAGAGCTAAATTATGAGGCAAAATTAGTGACAGTCTGTGAAATCAGGTACAGTGACAGGTATATATTACTCCTCAACGAGGTAAATAAAAGTGACTTACCCCAGTCTGATGACTGCTAAATAGTGGTTACTGACCTGGTGTGGCAGTACTAGAGTTGCACAACATACTGCTATTTGCTGAAATAATTACAAAACAAGTATTGCTATGATGTGTGTGTGTGTGTGTGTGTGTGTGTGTGTGTGTGTGTGTGTGTGTGTGTGTGTGTGTGTATATGTTTGGTCTTTTGCAGCGCAAGAGTAACAAGCTGGCTATAATATATTTTTACCTTCTAACACTGACATTATCAGCACTGTCATTATGCTTGTGCGGGTAGGGTGGACTGGTTGCAACGTATTTAAAAGCAACAAGCTGGTCATAATTTCTTATACTTACCATTACAAACATAGACCTTACACATGACAGACATCTGTCTTTGGTGGTTTAGCAGGAACAGGATGTGTGAAAGCAACTGTTTATTACCACTGTGGCTCAGTGAGTAGCACTGCCACATCAGAGTGCATTGCAATAGTTGAGTTCTTGGCTACATGGAGTCTGCATGTCTTCCCTTGTCTACGTGTCTTCATGTGCTCTGTTTAACTCCTCCACCTCAAAAGCATGCAGCATGTGAAATGGAATTCCTCCCTTTAACTTGAAGGTGAATGTGCAGTGTGTGTATGTCAGCATGAGTGTGTAAAAAATATCACTGATTTTCATCTGTGCACACACAAAAATTCTGGGACACGCACTTTACTCTTATAGGTTCATAGATGAATACTAGGCTATAAGTTTCTAGACCATTACAAGCCTAGCCAATAACCAAAGATATGAATTAAACCCTGTGCTTTGTGTTTGTTAGGTGAAAACCTTATCTTTTATGTCACCTCCACCCCCTCTTCTGGGTAGCAGTAAAAATACAGTTTATAAGTAATTATGTTTCAAAAATAAAGTACAAAATACATCACAGAACATTCAGACACTTTGATCTTCTAGGAGTTTGGTGGCTCCAACACAACAGAATGTTTAAATGGATTTTGACATGGACTTATTGGTAGCCTCTGCTCTCACCCACACCCATTCTAAAAGCAGCCCTGCTCAGATGTGTGTGTACTGAAGGTTACTGCAGGTTATGTGAGGGGGCTGGGGATTGTGTGGTCATTACTTTAATTTTCATCACAGTCAAACCTTAGGAGTATGTACAGGAGGTCATTACAGCTTGTGTTTGAGCTGGGGACATTGTGGTCATCGTTTCTTGTACATTTTTTACAAACCACTCAGAAGTGTAGAAAGAAAGTTACTACAGCTTGTGTAGGGGTACTGTACTTATAGGAGCAACAAAGTGGAGTACATTAGTGTAATCATTATTTTTTTTACTTTCCTTACAATCACACATCAGCATATATACAGATGGTTGCCTTTGTGGAGCAGGGATGAGAAGTGAAGAGGCACTCTATGTATGCGTTTGAGAGCAGTCACTTAAAATACATGACTGTGACCATTTGAACCACATGGATGCAGAGGTGGTGAAAGTTTTTTATTCGGAGGGGGTTAGGGAGGCAGGCAGTATTCCTAGATAAGAATTGTGTATCCTCAAAATACAACTGTCTTGTTAGTTTATTATGAGATACTATTTTGTCAGTTGAGAACATTAAGCTTTGAACACAACTTACCTTGAAAGAAAAAAGAAAAAAAGACTGAATTTTTTCTTACGACTTTTGTTTAGGCCACCACTGCTTTAAAAGATTTGTAAATGCTCTAAAATGCATCCAAGAGCATTTATGGTTTCTTGCGGTCCCAGCTTAATTGAGTCATTTCCTAAGGGGTCATTACTGCAGTTTTGATCAGAAAATGTGCATTGAAAGGATGCAAGGAAAATTAAAGATGAACAGCAACACTGTGGTGGTGCTGCAGTAGTGTTGTCACCTTGCAATAAGACGGTGATCAGTTAGACTATCAGCTAGAGCGTCTTCTGCGTGGAGACATGCGTGAATGGGCGTACCTTCGTTGAAGGTTGTGCGTTAGGGCTGGCAACTCAGCACGTAAAAATCAACTGCCAATCATTAGCGGACCGGAGTTCCGCTGTGGTGACCCCTAACCCCCTAAGCCGAAAGACACAACAACATTGAGGTATACTCTGATAAAGGCAAATCAAGCCAAGGCGCTAGAGAATAAAGTTTTCTGGATTTGTTTTATTAAATACACTATTGAATTGCACCGTGATCGGCTTGGAGTTTGTGGTTCATATATTTTCGTATATTGAGAAGTGGTTTACATAGCAACACTGAATTTCTTCACTTAATCATACCTTCTGTTGAAACAATCACTGGATGAAAAGGTTGTGCAAATAGAAAAAAATAACTTTCTATATGCTCTGAAATGCATTTTAAAGTCAGGGTTTCTTAAATAAGCTGAAGACCAAGGCAAAATGTGAGAAAAGGAAGAAAAAAGTAAAGTACTTGGTGTGGGGTGCCCAAGATGGGGGAAACAGTGGGGAGAACTGGAGTGAGTGTGTGTGTTGGGGGGGGGGGCAAGAAACAGTAGTCAGTGTCTAGGGTGCCATTTCACCTATGTCCGTCCCTATACATAGAGGAGTTGTAATGCATCATTGTTGCAACTAATGTCAGTAAATGTAAATGTCCTTTCGTGAGATTCGCCAACATAATGTGGTACACAGGCCTATCAGAATGTAAGAGCATTGTAGCTACAGGTCAGTCTGTCGGTACTACTCTTAAAACTTTGCAACATGAACTGAGGGTGCTTAGGAGGGGAGGCAGTGATAAAGGGATACTTAGACTGGAAGTGACCAGAGGGCCCACAACTTGACATTAGCTGGGGACCCCCACAATACTAACCATCTCTAGTAAACTACAAGTCATAAATCCTTTCTAGTACACGTTTTTCCATTCAAGATTATAAGTGCCTCATGAAATAAAAGGCTTTCTAGTAGCTTCTAAAACTTACAAGATAAAGAATTACAGCAGAATGCATATTCTGACACAGAGGAGGTCATATACTGATAATGCTCTAAGGCGCCCTTTACTTGGGTCAGAATTATTTCATAACAAAATAAAATTCAATGAGCCTGGAATGAGCCATAACATGGCCATGATGGGTAAATGAAAACTGATCCTTATTCTGTTTGGGCAAATTTCAATTAACATGCCACCTCTGCAGCATAGAGGATTTGGTCCTGACTATGTCAGACATGACTTCCTATTGGCTTGTGCACATTAGGATGTAGCCAACAAGGAAAGGGAGTGAAAAGGCAAGGCTATCTTATCCATCCTCATGGAATAGTGCAAGACAGCAATCTGGGGGAATGCCCACAAGTGCTACTTCCTCAATGGCAACTCCAAGGTAGTGACACAAAACCATCAAAGAACATGATGTACTCCACCAGAACAATTCAGATATGAAAAAGAGTGCAAATATTTTCTGGTACAGCATAAAGGGAGTAGCTCCATTCTTTGCAGCTGACAGATTGAGAGTGTTAGGAACACAATCCTAACCCATGCCAGATGACAACAGGCAGTCCCCTCTCAGGTGTCCCTGGAAGTCATTGAGATGTAAGAATGAATGGATCAATAGCAGTGAAAAGCTTAATGGTTACAAGGGGGACTGCAAGTTAAACAATGTAATAAAAATAAGGAAAAACTTAAGGAAAAACTTCACCAAGAAGAAAGGATTCTGGAAAACTAATGGAGAGCATTTCCACAATCTGTTAGGAGTCCATGTATAAATGACCCCCTTTTCCAGAAACTGGAGCAGAACCTCCACATTATTTAATTCTCCTGAAAATCACAGGGAAGATGGCTTAAGAACTATGATGGAAGGTGGCTTACGAACTATTACTCTAAAGACAAAGTTCCAAAAAGAGGACAAAGGTCTTTATCCAGAGTGCATACTGTATGTAGTGTACGATTCTCCCAGGATGTCCTAAAAATGTCTCTCTCCCATAAATGGACTGCCTTTCTATAGAGGGACTAGGAGCCACTGCCCACACCTGCACATGCATCACAGCAGTGCCCAATGACTCAGTCTCACTAAAATAATTCTGAATCACAATTTTCAACTTACTGTGGCTGATCTAGAGATGTTTTAGAGGGAGAGTTTCAAAGTGGTATCTACAATTCTCCTGAGGTTCATCAGACTTGCTAAAATACATTAAGGGGAAAGGAATCAAATCCATAATTAGCTTTGGGGATGAAAACCAAACTGTAAAGAAGGAACAATGCTTTAAAATAAGGATGAAATCTGGGAGGAAATGATGACTTAGCAGATAATGTAGTTATTTATCCACTAAAGGACTCTAACTTGAAAGTAGGTTATAAACACTATGTACAAAGGCACTACCAAAACTCTCTGAAGGTATAACAGAAAGTGTGTGTGAAATGATCTCTATAACATCACCAACAGTGTAAACCCTTGAGCTCCTGTGCCCTTCCCAGGGGAGTAAATGGTAATAAGAAGATACCAGAACTGTGACTACAAAAGTACACCTGTAAATGGCAATCTAAAATGAATGCAACCATGGCAAAGTTGACGCTAGTGCCATCATTAGAGAATCCTAAGCAAGGGTGATCAGCAACCAGTCATTTAGGAAGAGTAATGCCAAGATTTCTCTGCCACAGCGAACACCTTAATGAAAACCAAAAAAAAAAAAAAAATAAACAATCACAGGAATGTCAAATGGCAACACTCACTTTTGAAAATACACTTATGTATGGCAAAGAATGGGAACCTCCTGTGCAGCAATCAAATAATGATAGGCCCAGCAGGCATTTATCATATCTACACAGCTGCCATCCAACAACCTTGCAAAACACACTTGCTGGCCTAAAGCAATCAAGAGAAAACATCATATAATTAACATGGATGTTGAAACTGCTCATGGTACAGAAATTGTGGAACTATCTTGTCATCCTAGGGACCAGGAAAAATCTAAGTAAATTATTCCTAAATATTACCTTATGGAATATTTTTTACAGCCCACTTACAGGAACAGACTCAAAGTGGGAGGAACTTTTGAGACAGTAAATTGATCTCCTGGAAAAAGATGCGTCAGACAGGCATAAGCATTTCTATAGCCTCTAACATACAGCACACACTTGTTTCAGATGAAAGCTAATCATGCTAGGCAAATCCAGAGAATTACATATCTACCAGCACTGTCCAAAGAAAACAGATAAATGAGAGACTGATCTGACTGAAACCTTCTTAATAGACTTGCCTGCCATAACATTTGGCAGCTCTCCTTCTCGTAAAGGCTAGTGAGTGTATACAAGAGGACTCTATAATGCTTTCACTATGGAAAGACCTTTCCTCCCTTGAGGAATATCTATGATATGTCTGAGAAGGCTCATCAAAGAGCACCACATCTTTAATGGAAGCATCCAGGACAGAATGATGTAGCTCTTCAGTAAATAAGAAAAGCCCAAGTCATAGTGTCCTGTGCAAGCAGGTGCCAATGGCTAAAGTCTGTAAAAATGAGTCTGTAGCATCAAAGGTGCAACAGTGGCCATACGAGACTCACCCAACAATGTGGCAGATGGCTTTGTTAAGTGTTTCTTACATCCCAGAGCTGAAAATAATGGTTAAGATTTTTTTGTGATATGCCTAAAAAAACAGACATCTGAAAATAAGATGTATGATGCACTTAGTAGTCCAAAATACTACTGTGAAAAGAAAAAAAAATACTTCAGTTAAACTTGTCATGTGCTTTAGACTGTGCATCCATGGAAAATGGTCAAATGTTGGTGCTTCTTAGCATTATGTTAGGGGAGCAGTGGTAACAACGTGCTTCAAAATGTTTAGTAAAATGAGAAATCCAGTCCAGTGGACAGTGACGTTCATTAATGGTCAGCCTTCTAAGGTGCTGAAGAACCTATGTTTGAGAGCTTTCAGGCAGCATTCAAAGCTTTAACACACTCCACTCGGGCTTCATAAATAAGCTCACCAGCTTAAATATCAACCCCTATGTCACAAGATGGGTTGCAAACTGGCTCACGGATAGAATCTACATGGTCAGAATTGCAGGTGCCATGTCAGACTCTAAACCAGTTACAAGTGGCATCCCACAAGGCTCAGTCCTGGGACCTCTCTTATTCGGTATATATTTCCCTGAGGTACAGGCTAACACGGGGAAACTATGGCTGACCAAGTTCGCAGATGACTGCAAACTGGGTGTCATAATCGACTCACTGACTGACACAAGCATCCTCCAAAAGGGTCTCATAGAGATGGTAACTGGTGCCAAAGCCATGACCTAAAGTTAAATGCCAAAAAGTGCATAGTCATCCCCTTTGGGAAAAACAAAGTGACCACAAATTACCACATAGGTGGTAATCCATTAAGTATGGAAGAAGTAATTAGGGATTTGGGGACTCAAGTAGATAGCAATCTCTCCTTTGACAATCACATTGCCAATGTGGTTAGAAAGACCTTCTATATAGCCCACCTTATCAAGAAAAGGTTCACATCTAAATCAAGAGAGGTCATTGTGCCCCTCTACTCATCACTCATCAGGCCCATAATTGAATACAATGCCCCATTTGGGATGTACCTTACCCGACACCTGCAGCAAATGGAAAGACCCCAAAAGTACCTCACCAAGAGGATCAAAGGACTCAAACAGATGCCCTACACAGTTAGGCTAAAGAAACTCCAGCTCTATTCAGTTGCTTACTGCCTACTCAGAGGCAATCTGTACCTGACGTATAAAGCCATGTCCAAACCAGAATTAATGGACATGCTCCACCTCAGGAAATCCAAATCCCTTAGAGCTACACGCTCCAGGGACTTAAACCTCAGCACAGAAATAAATAGGACATGCTGGAGGGACAGATTCATATCCCAGAGGCTCCCCTCACTCTGGAACAAAATCCCAATCCATGTTAGGCAAAGCCCCTCAATGACCCTCTTCAAGAGAAATCTTGACGAGTGGATGGGAGATCGTAGGTTTACCCCGGGATCTCTTCTGTGTCCCTACTAGACAGAGGCACAGTAAACTAACCTTAAAAGGGCTATCTTCTGTGACCTACTATACAGAGGCACAGTCAACTAATCTAAAAGGGTGGCAAAAGCCAAACGCACTCTGGCTATGCTTATAAATGCCCTAGGGCAGATAGCCTAGTATCAACCTATGAACCCATGTTCCAGGATAACCTATAGTGTTTCTCTGCTTATCTGCTTAGTAAGCATTTGATTGCTTCCAGAAGAGGAACAAATGATAGGAGGCAAATATAAAATGAATCAGAGAACAAAGTCCTTCGGAAAGTAACGAGTAGGAGAGGGAGAATCAAGTCCTGTTTTTTTTCACCTCCCCTTTGTATTTAGCAACAACTAAAAATCTGCAGGGAGAAAACCTTTTTCAATTAGAGATCAAAGGCCAACTCTTGCTTCCTTCCTTCCCATTCAGAGACCAAAGGAGATAAAACTCACGTGATCTGCCACCAGGTACTCAGTATAAGGTTAGTACAGGATTGGGAGGCATGAATCTGCAACCATGTCAGGGCTAGAGAGATCAGCACATTGCCTACAACTGGCCTTCAATTGAACTACTGTTGTATGTTCTCTAATACGACTTTCACAAAATTCCATCAAATAATGTAAATTTTAACAAATGAATGACTGTGTGAAGCTGGCAAAGGCTTGTGGAGCTACAAAAGAAAGAGAAGTGCTGCTGATGGCTGGCTTGTCAGTGAGATGGCAATCACTTTACTAAAAGGGGAAAAAGGTTTCATCTCCATGCCTTCAATTCAGATCTAGACACATGGCCCAGTCCCTTCATGCATGTTGAGGATCATCCTATCCTCATAAGTAAAGAGGGGCAACAGCTTAATGCCAGGAAAAGGAGCCATATATTAATATTTTGACTAACTCCATAGTCATTAGCTGAAGTGGGACAACCTCTTGCCAGGGGATGATGACCCTAAGGAAATGGAAGAGGTAGGACACTCTAAGGTGGTCCAGTCCTTGACACAGTCCTAGCCTCTAGGTCTTTTACTTTCTGCTTTGAACACTATCAAAAACATGAACTTTCAAATTACGTATATTAGGAGGAAATCAGAAATGCATGAGTCATTATAAAAAATTGAGAATCTAGGGACAAATGCCTTGGTACAGGGTTGCCACACACAAATCAAACAAGCATGTGTACTCAGAAAAGGGACTTCAGTATTTAAACAGCAACCTATAGAAAAGGCACAAATGTATGACCAGATTTTCCACCCATCCCAGAGGGCTGATCAAAGTAGGACCTTTAACTTCTTCAGATATGCACTATTTGGTAATCAAATTTAACTATATCAATGCTTGGAGCATTCGAAATTTGCTAAATTAGAAACATAGATTCAGAAATCCATCCTCAACCTCTTTTCCCGTTTTTTTTTTGCACATGGGGTTGGGGTGTCACTTCAACATGGTTATCCAGAAATACAAGCTGCAAAGTAATATTTGAATCCTGACTCAAGCCAGGCATCACAGTCACAAAATGTCTCTCTTCCATTTTCATAAATTCCTCAGTGATATACTTGGCATCTAGAGTAGGACAATCCTTTAAAAACATCACCTAGTACTAAGAACACTAATCCATCCACCTGCTTAACTGAATAAATTACTTGAAACTTCAACAAGGTGTCTTTTAGTCCTCCTACAGGGAAGGTCATCAGAGAGAGAGGGAGACAGAGTCTCCTAGATCTGCTAGCTAAAGAGATTTTATCTGTACTTGTCCTTTACACACTATCTTATCTATTCTAATTACTACATCCCCTGCTCAATCACCCACAAAACAGTAATACTTAGTGACATCAGTAAAGGCTAGACTACTCACTGAAATCTATACATAGCTGTGATGTCCAGTCAATACCCCATCGGACTGCCAACAATAATGTGATGTCCCCCACTTAAAACCCAGGTCAGTCATTAAGGAGCCTCAATACTCACCAATGACTCCAGTGTGGGACCGTTACTGAAAACATCAAAGAACAGAGCACACAAGAGTAAAATTCCACAACTTCCCTTAAGAGCACAACAAGAACATGCTCTATTTCCTGGGACTGGACTATATACCTCTGTACACCACAAATGTAATCTCTTATCATACACTTCAGAGCAATGTGTTCCAATTTAAGACCTCTATCTCACAATCACAAAATAAATGCAACTATCACATACTCAAATACTTATGGGAAGCCTGACACAGATTTCCAGCTGCATCTCCTCCCCAATACAAATGATAAACGCTGCCACCATAGTCAGACAGGTCTACATGCTCTTCAAAGGGTGATCAATTATTAAAAACTAAAAATAAATGATAGCTATGACCAGAAGCAGCCAAACATTTGAGGTGACCTGGGGTGTATCAAATAGGTATAAACACTCTCTAATCTGTTATGAAGACACTGATTGTTCAGCCACAATACAAAGTAATGAAAAACATTTAAGTAAAATGATTACAGGAATGTAAACCAATAACTTTCAACAAACACCAGAATTCAATCAACAGAAATATAAAATTAAACTGTAGGATACAAGTCCATCATTTTAGAAAAATTCTATTTAAATAACTAAACTTTCCTAATCTAACTAGAGAATACTGTCCCTGATCTAATCTAAAACATAACAAGGTAAAGGCAAACTTACAATTTTTGGTGAGCCCCTTTTCTGGGTACCTTCTGCACAGCACTATACCTTACTAACTCTTCACTAACTGCTCAGCACTGTAACTGATTGCTAACCTGGAGTATAAAAGAGACTGCTGCAGTCTCAACTGTCTTATTTTAAAAAATAATAGTCAGCTGTTTGAAAAAAATATTTTTTTCTGTCACTCAGCTGTTCAAATAATCACCTAGCAACCAGGAACATTCTGACATCACCCACTGTTCAGCTGATTCTCCACAAACAGTTTGTACTTTAGAATCTCCCTCACAAACATGCAGTTAGAAATTTATCAAAACATTAACAGATTCTTTAAACATTTTGGATAACAGGGAGGTGCTCAAAATTTTAAAACCTTATTTTCATTTTCACAATTAGACATGCTGGCATACAAGTTATTCCGAGAATATACACAAATCACCTGCCAGATATGCTAAAACAGATGACAGGGTTTACATTTTTTTCACAATAGCAACTAAATATCTTAGTTAAACCTAATCCAACTGATAAAGAAAAAAAATTAATCTGAACATGGACTCTGGAAAACACATTCGACCCAAAGAAAATGCAATTATAAAATCTGTTCCCTCACTAATAGCTACAAGTGTACATTACTATACTCTTGAAAATAGCCTTCATTATAAGGGACAGATGTCCTTATGGAAACCTATGCTTTCCACATCATCAGGTGCATGTGGACAATAAATATTTCCATTGGCTTCTACAGAACATCAAATCTCCCATGGCACACAGCAAGCTGAACAACTTCCAAAAACTGGCAACAACTACTCCTTTACTGAGAAATATTGGAAACTAACAACTTCAATAGCAATTCAAGGGCAGTTAAAAGTCCATCTTTTTCAGGAACTGAAAAATTAGGGATGTGTCCTGGCAATTAAAGTATAAAGCCTACCAGCCTAACAATCTAAATAACAACAATAGCATCAAATGTATCTTTGAGAAAAGTAAATAAACTGTAACCTGGCAACACATTTGAAAGCTGGTCTAAAAGAGAAAAGACTTGGGTGTTTATCGTATGTGACTGGGAGTAGTAGCAAAATAAAAAGCAGCATTTTTAAACATGTTTTATTCTGAGGAAGTATTTCTACAATAAAGATAAAAGCATTATGTTTTCATGTTTTGTGTGGTGTGTGGTCTTATCCCAGTGTTTTTGTGCAGTTTTAAATGGGCTCCCTGTTGAAATATTGGCACTCCAAATGCTGAGTGTCAACAAAGAGAAAAAAAAAAGGTCTAAACAAAAAAGAAAAGTTAATCTCAGAAATTGTTGTTCTCCTTTAAACTTCTTTTTTCAGGGGCAAGTACCTCTGCAACCACCAATGGGGGGGGCAAGCCCCCCACACCCCGGAACTTATACATACTATCTCTGAGATCACCATACCTTAGAGAAAACAGAATATTCTAGGAAATGCCCATCTTGGACTTGGCATATGTAAGTCTGCCCTTTTTGGCAATTCAGTCTCCTTGTTTCAGGACTCTCTAGTAGGTCCAGACATTTCAAATGGTGACCTTTAATTGCATTCTCCTTGGCTTGATCCCCTTTAGGTTCCCCCAAGGTCAATAATGGGACTCCACTTTCAGCATTTTAGTTTGCAGGGTCTTTCTGGACCTTCTTGAACTACACACAACCTTGTGTGTGAAGGATCTTGATCTACTCAAGATAGGCCATTTTTTCCAAATGAGAACCATCTTCAGTGAGGATCTTTTCAAGCAACAGCTAAAAATAAACATAAGTAAAACTAAACTAAAACTATGCTTCTTAGCCCTTGCGGTATGGCTCAAAAAGTAACACCCTCCTGGAAACTCATTTCCTGACACACAACCTGTAGAAACATTATCTCTAGGCAAACTCCCTTGGCATCAACAAAACAGGCTAAATTATGAGAGATCCACATCTGTTCAAACATAAATATACCCCAAAAAGTGAACACCTGAAACAAACTCTCTGAAGTGTTTAACAAAATGTTTTTGCATTGTTTGGCACTACTGCAAGATCACAGTTGGGCAAGCATTGTTTTCAGCCTTAATGGATGCCTTAACTTTGCCCAGTTGTTTATAGGGCTGTGAAGTTAGCATTACTGCATAGGATAAAAAACTAAGAGCTGTTAAAGAGCTATTTTCTGTGGTCCAGGATATGATTTCCTCAGCCTTCATTTACCTAACTGTGTGATTTTAACAGGACAGA
Organism: Protopterus annectens; assembly: GCF_019279795.1. Taxonomy (NCBI): domain Eukaryota; kingdom Metazoa; phylum Chordata; order Ceratodontiformes; family Protopteridae; genus Protopterus; species Protopterus annectens. Next base: position 230,557,261 of record NC_056743.1, on the reverse strand, counting down.
GTTCCTAAGCTGTGTCTAAAACAAAAGTCCATCTGGAGCAGTGCTTTACACTGTTTAAAATATAGACAAATTTATAAGCAAGGATATGAAGTCCTAAGTGCAGGTGGGTTTGCCCTGCAGAAAAAAACAAAGTTTTACTCATTTTTGCAGAATGTTCAGTAGGTGTTAATTTAGGGAAAACATGTCAAACAGTAACTGTACAGGAATTCAGACATCAAGTTCTTATAATGAATTCTAAATGATCTGCTCAGTTGCAAGCAGTTTACTCCTTTGCCCATCTTATTTTCAAAGAAGATAGAAACAGTCTTGGCAAATAATCATTTGTCCATAGTACAGATCACGCCCTGCCAACCTTGATACAACTTCTGTTAACACCTACAGGCTACAAAACTCCAGTAGACCAACAGTTTAGATCTATAGATCTGGTTCCATGGCCTCTGTACTGCTACTTTACACTAGCTGATATTAACTAGCTGTCCATAAAGGAAAAACAAAATACTACTAATCATGGAGTTGAACAAATTCTAGTTAGCCAGGCATCTACCCTTCTGTTAAATCTGCACAGACTTTCTTCATTGTCTTCTCTGCTATGATTATCAATTCCTTTATATAACCTGCATTAACTATCATGATATGAAATTCTGAGACAGCATTCCCTATACAGATAGATATCAAAATGCAGCTAGATATCAAGATTCTTTCTCTGTCCTCTCCTCTCTAGGACAGGGGGAGTCTGCCTCTACAAAAATGCTAGCCATGAGAAGAGCACATCAAAGCATGGTGCTGGGCCACTCCTTTTTAGCATCTACTTCTCTGAAGTCAAGGCAAACATCAAGGACCATGTAGACATGGAATCCTCCAAATAAACAAATACCTACCAAAAAGGCTTTGACAGACCATTAACTAGTACAAGAACTACAGTCTAAAACTCAGTTCAAAGAAATGCATAATAGTATCCTTTGGGAAAACAACTACACCTGGAAACTACCACATCGATAATAGACCCTAAGAGTAGATCCAGTGGTCATGGATTTGGAATGCATGTAGACAATAGCCTAGCCTTTGACCATTATGCATCTATGGTAGTAAGGAAAAGATTCCATGTTGTGCAACTTAGAAGCAAGAGTATCCCATTTACACTCAAGGACATCACTGTACCTTTGCACTCAGCCCTCATCAAACCAGTCACTGAGTACAATATCCCCTGCAGTATGTACCTGCACAGGCACTTGCAACAACTGGAACATCCACAGAGGTTCCTCACAAAAAGAATACTGGGCACAAACATGTCCTGCATGGACTGCCTCAAAGCTCTGTCCCTGTAATCTTGTCTTTTACAGATTGCTGAGAGGCAATTTATGCCTGGCCAACAAAGCATCCACTGATCCCACTCTGAGGGACCGGTTTCATATCTGTAAAACAAATAGCAGCAAAATTACTCAATCTAGGGAACTAAACCTCATCTGTAACACAAATAGGGCATGTTGGAGGGACAGGTATGCGTCTCAGAGATGTCCTCTTCTCTGGGAATAGGCTTCCCACATCCACATGAAGCAGAGTTCTTCCTTATCCCAATTCAAGTACAACATGGGCCTGTGGATGGAGAACTGGAAATATGGCTGTCCCCTATATCCCATCCTCTAAGATACTGTTATGTATGGATTTCTCATATAAACTGTATGGACCACACTGAAAATGGTCATATAGACCATATACATGTTGTATTTTGTGGATAATTTATTCAACAGAATAATTTATTTAGCAAATCTAAATGTGGAGCACAGATCCTTGCAAATTTAATCAGATACTGGTGCAAGTTCAGGAATTGATTTTCAAAAGTAAATTCTGTACATGCTGCATTTACAGGCATCAAGCACCAAACTAGTATTACATTTTTAAGCCTGTAAAGATGAAGTACATTTTCACTTTAGCTCACCTTATAACTCGGACAAGTTCATGAAAAGCTTGATCTACATTCATTCTGACTTTAGCTGAAGCTTCCATGTAAGTTACTTTAAGTTGCCGTGCTAACTGATGTCCTTCTTCTTGGGTAACCTGTCAATAAATAAATTCAAAAATAAATAAATAAAATGCCTTCTCTGATAAAATATGAAATGCCAACATTATTTTATTTGCTTAGCTATTGTCAACTGCAATCCCAATACACTGCAAGTCCCAAAAATTAGATATACACTAATACAAGTAAAAGTTAAAAAAGTTTACTCCAAACTACATAAAATGCAATATGTGCATTTCAGCTTTCCTTGTTGGACAGGCCCAGTGCACCAAATACTGGTTCTCGGCAGATACACATGAAACAGAATAAGTAGGGAAATGTTTTAATAGGGACATGTTGTACTTAAGATATATATTACTACATTCTACCTCCTCCTTCAGACTTGAGGACTTTTAAGATTCCAAGCAAAATCCACCCACTATAGATCACACACACGAATAGTCACTCATGGTATACAAGAAGGCTCAGTTCCGGGTTCACTCCTTTTCTCACTATACATTAATGATCTTTCTTGAGACATATCCAAAATCAACCGTATCCTGTATGCAAACGATATAATATTAAATGCAAACAAGTCACTTAAGAAACTAGAAAATTCATTATAGCGCCTGGCCTATTATGGAACAAGCTTACAAACTATAAATTACCCATAAATACCATTAAATCTACTGTAATCACATTTGGAACTTCACAATAACTCACTTCAGTTGCAAACCTCCTTTGGAATGACCCTACCAGGAACCAATTAGCTTTCACTCAAGCTCAAAAATACTTTAATATCCCAGGATGCCTCCTAAATAGTTTGAAACCTGACCCATCAGGACCACTTGAGTCACTTTTCAACTACTGCCTTGAAATATGCTTTGCACGATGAGAATGGAGGACTGCAGTGGTTATCGCATTTCACAAGGGTGGACCATCAACTGATCCCAGCAGCTGAAGACCTATTAGTTTGGCAAGTCTAATTTACAAAGCCAAGGAAAGAATTATGATGGAAATGATCAACAAAGGCACAGTCAACCTTCAGACATTGGACCAAACACAGTATGGCTTTGTCAAGGGAAAGTTTTGTTTACTAAACCTGGCAGACTTTTGTGAGAAGGTCACAAAAGCAATGAATGAAGGGGAAACAGTGCATACTACATACCTGTGCCTGGTTAAGGCACTTAATACAATACCCCACTCGGATATAGTTGACAAACTCAATGACTAAGCATAACCCCTACACAATTCACTGGACTGTCAGCTGACTCACAAACAGGAACCAAAAAGTCAGGATTGATGAGAACACCTCCAATAACAGACCAGTCACCAGTGGGCTTCCTCAGGGTACTGTGCTGGGACCACTCCTATTTGGCATTTACTTCTTAAAGGTAAAGACTCAATGGCCTTTGGCTGACCAGGTCTGCTGATGACTGCAAAATGAAAGCTATTGTTGATTCTCCCCATGACACAAACATGTTACAAGAGGGTCTAACACAGACAAATGACTGGTACCAAAGTCACAGATTAAAACTCAGTGCAAAGAAATGCATCACAATGGCACACAGGCTAACTAATCCATCGATAAGGCATCCCTAACAGTTGACCCAGTAGTCGGAGATCTGGGAAAATATGTAGACAGTAATCTGGTATTTGACCAATGTCTAGCCAAGAAAATCATTCTATTGCCACCCAAATTATATGTAAGGGAATGGCATCCAGGCCCAAGGAAGGCATAGTGCTATCCTGTTCAGCCCTTATCAGACACATCATTGAGTACAACTCCCCCTTAAGCATGTAGCTGACCATACATATGCAACAGCTGGCATGACCACAAAGGTCCCTTACCAACAGAATCCAGGGTATAAAAGCATTGTCCTATACTGAACACCTTAAAGTCCTATCTCTTTACTTGGTCTACTACATGTTATTGAGAGGCGATCTATGCCTGGCATACAAGGCATCTGATGGATTTTGCACATCTACAAAATTAACCACTAGATTCAAGGATTTAAATTTGGTTTGTAACATAAATAAGACATGCTGGTGAGACAGACGTGCCTCAGATGATTCCCATGCCCTGGAACAGGCTCCCCATCCATGTGAAGCAAAGTCCATTCCTAACCCTATTTAAGTGCAACCTTGATCAATGGGTGGTAAATCAGAAATTCACCCAGGTCTGGCTCCCCACATCTTTAACAGACAAAATAATGCCCAAACTAACACACACCAGCATCACTATCATAACCACTAGAAACTTCCTAACACACACCCTCCAAAATAAATGCTTTTGACACATAGGGAACCAAATTAGTTTGGTTACATGCTTAGGCTTTAGAAAGCCCTGATAGTTGTTAGGTTCATAGGTCTATATTAGGCTAAGCACCAATGTTTCTCTGGATATTCCCCTGGATACAGTGGAAAAGTGGCAGAAATGTGTGCAACTTTGATATGCAGTAAGCAAAACTGAAGCAATCTCCACCGTGTACAGTCACATAGTTCTGACCATTACCAGCATGTGGGATAAATTGTCCTAGTACTGGAGGAGCCATTGCAAGTTGGAAAAGAATTAGGGCCAGAGTCCTCTCATTTCTCTAAAGGTGGGATGGGCACATACCCATTGCAGATTTTTGGGAGAAGGCATTTGTGGTAGAGCCTTCTTTTCATTAAGGAGCAAAATAAGTGGCCTATAGTATCTTTAAATAGTAAATTGTCTATAATTGTAAAAATCTGTTGCTCCAAAAACTACAGCAAGACTTTTACTGCTTTACTCTGCACAGTTTTTATCTGCAGATATGGGGGTTATACGTAAAAAGAACAAGTTTATTTGATTTGTAAGGTACTTTTGAAAGGAAATACTACTGTATGGAGATGCAGCACTTAAAAGTCCAAGTAATTTTTTATCACCATAGTATGGGGTTGTAGAAAAGAGTGAACCACCTGTTCATAAACTTCAAAAAATCCACCTTTATCTGGGCTTCAGTACCACTTCACAGAGTCTCTTAACAACCTACACAATGGTAACAACACATCTGGCAGCATTAGTTACAGCTTGTGACAGTACTTTAACTATCCCCCAAAAGTTTTCACTCTTGTCAAGTTATTTGGTTTTGGTGCTTGTGGCAGGAAGGGCTCTCTATTGAAATATGGGCACTCGAAATACCAACTGCCAAAAAGCCCCCCCCCCCCCCAAAGAAAAAAGAAAAAGACCAAAAACACAGATGAATGAATCTCGAAAATTGCTCTTCTCCATTAAACTTTATTTGACAGGGGGGGGGGGGGTCCAAGCCCCTCTCAACCCCAAACATAAACATATGTCCAATACTGGCATACCTCTGAGAAAAGGGAATATTCTGAGAAATGGCATCTTGGACTCAGTATATACAAATCTATTCTTTCAGCCATTCAGTCTGTGTATTTCAGGACCAGCCCTAGCAGGTCCTGACATTTCAAATGATTACCAGTGGGAAATACAGTTGTGTTAGGACCCAATGATAAATGTACAAATTCAAGTACAGTTACTGTTGTAAGTCTTCACTTCTTGGAATATTTTGTCCCTCAACCAGGCAGTCTTCTAGAGTCTACCACCCTGCCATGTTTCAGCTGAAGCCCTCCCACCTAGGTGAGCATGTCAGTGGCATAAAGTGGGCATCACTCCTTGCTATCTTCAGATCTTTCTTGCCTTGGACAAAAGCTGAAGGGGGGGGGGGCAAAGTCCAGTGGACCAAGTGGAACATTTCAAGTGGCCCGCATCCACTCCAAACAACCCCATTAACTTTCTCCAGTAGGACAGCAGGCAAATTAGAGATGGAGGCCTTCTGGTCTGGCAGAGTAGTGTGGAGCAAGGCATAATCTAGGGATAGCAGTGTCACTCCAAACAAGCAGTTAACCAGTGGATAAGAGCTACAAGGGCAAAATAATGAAAGGAAAAGAAAAGGCAGATGAAGCCTGAACTGCAACAGTGAAACAACTTGAACACCTGTATTTATGGAGAATGCCTAACACAACTGTGACATGTTCAGTGTAGTACTCAGTGGTATAGTGGAGTAGATAGGGTAGGTCATAGAGGCAGCTGCCTCAAGTACAAGGTGTTAGGGGTAGCTGTTGCTGTGGTACTACAGTACAACCATTCAGAAATAAATGCTGATACTGTATTTGTGGTCACAGCGGAATTGCTTTGCACTTGGTATTCTAACTGTAGCAAACCACTGTCACATTTGTAGCAAACAGTCTGCAACAGTTTCAAGAAGAATACTTTTATTTGAGCTCAGCATGGAGACAGGACATTAGTTTCAAGAAGAATACTTTTATTTGAGCTCAGCACGGAGACAGGACATTTTTTATTGGTCTTCAACTTAGAGATGGTGATGGGTGCAGCAGATCAGGAAACTAAGCCAGGCACTTCCAGGCACTTGATAACCTATCTATAAGCTTAGGTAGTTCTATAAGCTTAGGTAGTATTCACAGTTGCAGTCCTCACTTCTTGGGAAGATTCTCAAAGTACTGGACATTAAGGTGGAAGACAGTCTACCTGGAGATAAGGCTCTTCAGGACAGTGTAAAGCAAACCCTATCCTGGCCCTGGATGTAACCTCCAGATTGCAAAGTTTGGAGAAAAGGTGCAGTTGTCGATTTGGGGCAATTGCTCCAATGTAGACGATTAAATTTCATTTTTTAAAGATGCACAGTTTTGTGCGTTTGTTGTAAGTTAACAAGTTATTGGGGGATGCTCTGAAAATGTATTTAGATTTTTGTTTGCAGATTTTTCATTAAAATAAAAAGTGTTAAAAATGTGACATAGGTTCAAATGGGGATGACAAGAAAACTGTATAAAAGATCAATACCTGCCAGACATTAAGGAGTGCATGTAACACAAACGGAAATATGTATTCAAAAAAGCTGTCATGCATAATAGGTGGGAAAAATAACTTCTTTTAATAATAGCTTTGCTATCCATATTATTTTGGAATGTAAATGGACATACAGGAATAGACAAAGCGAAAAACACTGAACAATATTAAGAAATGCATAGTGTAAATAGCAATGCTGCAGGAGACACACTTAGAAAAAATGAGCATGTGAATTTCACAAAGAAAGGACTTTAGTATGGATATTCAGCAGAATATTAAGTACAAAGGAAAAAGCAAGTAATTATACTAATTGATAAAGGCGCTCCAGTAGTGATGGAAGAGGAAAAAAAGAAAATAATAATAGAAGATTTGTGGTAGTAAGGGTTTACTGGCCAGGGAGGAGGATTATGCTGGCATTTATTTATATTCCACCAAAAACTGCTATTAAGTAGCTTAAGTTAGTTTTAGGAGAAATAATCAGCTTTCAGCAGGGAATATTACTTACAGATGAGGACTGGAACTTGATTTGCAACAGTGAGGATGTAACCTTGGGGACCTAGAAGGGAAAATAGAACAAAAAAATGTTAGATTTCGGAAGAAATTTATGAAAATATTTGGTATGGAAGATGTAAATTCAGGAGTAGGAACTCAGAGAATTTACATAATATTCCCCACAGTACAATAACTGGGACGGACCAAATAGATATTATATTTCACCGGAAAGTAGAGTTGTGTACACTGACCATAAATGTAGATGTTAGAGTGTATTCACTGTTGCAGTCATTACATTTGGGTAATCTGCTGACAGGTTGCCCTCAGTCAGCCTGAATTCCAAAGTCTTGGGTCCTGCGTCGGTTGCTGTCTTCTATTCCATGACGTCAGGTCGTCAGGGGTATAAAACATGCAGCCGATGCCATTTTCTTCAGTTTTTCTTGCCCCCGATGTCAGGTGCCCCCAAAAAGGTAGAAAAAAATATATAAATAAATATATATATATATATATATATATATATATATATATATATATATATATTTATATATACACACATGCATCAATATAAACTTTACCTTCATCTACAAGCAAATACACCACATAGGTTGTAGAAGATAGCGAAAGAAAGATAAACTCCAGAAGGTCAGGGGGATGGCGGGAGGGTAACCTGGACTGCAACAGTGAATACACTCAAACATCTACATTTATGTTAAGTGTACACAACTGTACTATGTTCTTCGTGTTTCACTGTTGCAGTCATTACATTTGGGTAGAGTCCCAAAGCTATGGTTGGGAGGCTGGATCTAAACAGCATTAGGTGCGGCTATAAGGCCCTGCAGCACTGCAGTGGCAAAGCTTGCCCTGGACTTAGAGTAGAGAGGCAAATGATAATGCTTTATAAAGGTGTGAACAGAACTCCAAGTAGCAGCCTCTAGAATGTCTTTGGTTGGTACTCCTCTGAGAAAGGCTGCTGAAGTAGCAGCAGCTCTGGTGGAATGAGACCTAATGCCCTTGGGCACAAGTTTACCATGGTGTAGGTAGCAGAAACAGATGCAGTGGCTTATCCACTTTGAAATTGTCTGCTTTGAAATAGTCTTTCTTATGATCCTGCAGCATGACACTAGTAAATGCTCAGTTTTTCTTAGAGCTTTAGTCCTGCTCAAGTAGAATCTTAGCTGTCTGTGAACATCCAAGAAATGCAGAATTCTCTCCCCTTTGTTCTGTGGATTTGGATAAAAGGTTGGCTGATGAATTGTTTGGTTAAGAGCCACACTGGAAACCACCTTAGGCATAAAAGTAGGATTTGTCCTCAGAAACACCCTGTCTGGGTAGAATATGATAAAAGGCTCTACAGCCATGAGGGCCTGCAGCTCTGAAACTCTTCTTGCTGAAGTAATTGCTAGTAGCAGAGCTGTTTTCCATGATAAGGACTTTATATCAGCGGTAGCAGCTGGTTCAAATGGAGGCAGGGTGAGCTTTTCCAACACATAATTGAGGTCCCATGCAGGTAATGGTGATCTTCTAGGAGACCTTAAATTCTTGGCTCCTCTAAGATACTGTTTAGTAAAGGATGAGAAAAGATTGGTGGCTCTGTATTGTAATGAGCCGAAATGGCAGAGGCATGGATTTTAATTGATGAGAAAGATAGGCTTTTGTCAAGCATCTCAGTTAAGTATTGTAATATCTGATGAATATTTGGTTCTGCTGTATCAGTTCCTTGTGCTTGATTCCAAGCACATAATCTTTTCCATTTGTCAGCATAAGATTTTCTAGTACTAGGCCTTCTGGCATCCAAAATGACATCCATCACAGCTTTACTGAGAGGTGTTGTTTGTATAACTACATGATCAGCCATGCTGCCAGGTTCAGTGTCTGTAGTTGATTGTGCAGGATCTGATTGTTTTGCTGGGACAGTAGTTTTGGTCTTTGAGGTAAGGTCCAAGCTGGGTATTGAGACAAGTTCCTTAGGACTGGGTACCAGTACTGGCAGGGCCAGTCTGGGCCAATTAGTATCATCTTTGGTTTCTCTTGTCTGACTTTTATGAGGACCTTGGGGAGAAGAGGCAGGGGGGGAAAGGTGTAAACTGATAGGTTTTTCCAACCGAAGTATAGGGCATCCACTTTCCATGCTTGTCTGTGATAAGTCCTTGTGCAGAATCTTTTTAATTGATAAGTTTGAGGAGAGGCAAATAGATCTATGTCTGGGCACCCCCATTTCTCTGTTATCATGCTGAAGACTTGTGGATTTAGTTTCCACTTGTGAGGATCCATAAGGTTTCTGCTTAAATTGTCTGCCAGTGTATTTTGTTTTCCTGGCAGGAATTGAGCTCGAAGATGTATTTGGTAGGTCAAAGCTGTGTCCCACAGTGCCATGGCTAATCTGCAAAGGGGGTATGAGTGTGTGCCCCATTGCTTGTTTATATACCACATGACTATGGTGTTGTCCGTCTTTATCAGTTGTTGTCCTGGATGAAGTAAGTCCTTGAAAGCTGTTAGGGCATTTTGAACAGCTAGCATCTCTTTCCGGTTGATACGTAAATGCATTTGTTTTGGGGTCCATATGCCCTGAATGCATCTTCCTGCCATGTGGGTCCCCCAGGCATAATCCGAGGCATCTGTTGTTAAAGGTCTGGCTGGCAGGGGGGTAAGTGAAGGGCAGTACCATGTTTTGGTGACATGCCTTTGCCCCACCATGGAATGTTGCCTCCATAAACTTTTCAGGTACCACTGAAGTTTCCTCATATGCAGTCTTGCATATGGAATCAGTAGGATGCAGGATGCCATGAAGCCCACAGCCTGCAGAATTTGTCTTGCAGATAAGTGGATTTTTGTTGCCATCAGTTTGAAGTAAGTAGTCAGTAGCCTTTGCTTGTCTGGTGTGAGATAAGCCATCTATCTGGGCAGTAGTATTCAAGCTTGCACCCAGGAATGTTATCTTTTGAGAGGGTACCAGTTGTGATTTCTTTTCGTTTATTGTGTACTCTAAGCATGTTAGAAGCCTTTTCACAAATGCCAGGTGTCGAAGAAGAATGTCTTTGTTCTCTGCTTGAATGAGACAGTCATCTAAGTAAGGATATATTTGTACACTTATTTGTCTGCAAAATGCAATTACTGGTGCCAGGCACTTTGTAAAGACCATGGCTGCAGTAGATAAGCCAAAGGGCAGTGCAGAGAATTGGTAATGCATTAAGCCAGCCTCGAATCTAAGGTATCTTCTGCATGACTGTCTTATTGGGACATGAAGGTATGCCACTTTTAGGTCTAATGTCACCAGCCAAGCATTCTTGCCCAGCATGGGCAGAAGCTGCTGCAAAGTCAGCATTTTGAATTTTGGAATGTCCAGGAATGTGTTCAAAATCGATAAATCCAGTATTGGCCGCCAGGCCTTGCCTTTCTGGGTACCAAGAACAGTCTTGAGTAAAAACCTTGTCCTTTTTCCTGTTATGGTACTGGCTGAATGGCCCCCATATCCATGAGGGACGTAACCTGTTTCTGTGCCTCTACCCATTGATTTTTTGGCAGATCTGGCAAACTATTTGCCGTTGGCAGAGTGTGGAAATGGAATCTGTATCCCTGTGATACTATGTTTAGTACCCACTTGTCCTGGGTTATTAACTGCCAATTTTGAGCAAAAAGCGCTAACTTTCCCCCTATGGGTGCTGCCAAAATATAAGTGCTTGGTGTAGGCAGAGGAAAGTCATTGGGATTGTTTTCTGTAGGTTTGCGCTTTATCTCCTCCAGATTTGGAAGTAGACGCGCCCCATTGCTTTGACTGGTATAAATCTTGCGCCTGGCATCTGGAACCCTTAGGGCATCTGGATTTGCCCCTTTGAGCTCTGTCTGACACAGGAAAGGACCAATGTTTTGTAGGCCAGAGTCTACTGAATCTTGGTGGCTGCACTTGTAAGACGTTGTTAACAGTTTGCATAGACATACTCTGTCTTCCATTTTCTTTAAAACCTCTTCTGCCTTAATACCAAACAGAGAATCATGCTGCAAAGGTGCATCTAGCAATTTAGCTTCAACATGATCAGGCAAATTTTGTTCCTTTAACCAGGCATGCCTCCTAATCACAGATCCAGTACCTGGAGCCCTGCAGGAAGCCTCTAAGGATTACAAACCATATTGCAAAGTATGCTTTCCAACTTGTTCAGCTGCATGCAAGAATTCCTGCAATTCTTTATTTTCTGCACGCTCTGAAATCAATATCATTTTCTGTTTCAGCAATCCCATAACATGTTGTTGGTACTTTAGCATATTAAATTGACAGTTTAAGGCCCTGATTGCTAAGGTTGCAGATGTTTAAACCTTTTTTTCCCATCTGTCTAGTGCCCTTGACTCTCTGTCAGAAGGGATAGGATTTTTTGCTGCTGAGGCCTTAACTCCCTTTGGACTCTGTGAAATAGTTTCAGGATCAGCAGCAGGGTTTCTAAAAAAGCTTTATGTGAATCAGGGACCTTGTAATATTTGTCAGGCTTACTGGGAGCCGGAGTTAAGGAGTCAGAGGTCAAGCTTGACTCCGAAAACACATCATCCACAATGTCTAAAACAGGGGGAATGGCTAAAGGCTTGTGCTGAGGGAGAAGAAGGAAATCCCTGAGCCTCTTTTTTTATTCTGAGAAGTCTTGACTCTCCCAGTGAAAATGCTCCCTCAAAGTATGCAAGGTTTCTCCAAATTAATAATCCTCAGGAGGAGATGCAGATGGAATAGACTCCTCCCTCATAGGGAGGTATAGATAATTCCTGATCAGAAAAGGAATCAGAAGAACTAGAAACCTGATATGAAGATTCATAATCAGTGTCTTGCCTAGGCCTCTTATCTGGAGGGGGATGGGTACCCCTGATCAAGGTAATAAGGTCTTCAACCATTTTGATCATCTGCTTTTTGGGCATAGAGGCCTGTGCATGTGGCTCATGCGTCGTTTTTTTAGTTTTAGTAGCTGCTTTTGTCTTTGGTTTTGCAGCTGTCGTAGGTTTAATATACAAATACAAGCTATTTTCATTCTGTCCTATCCTTCCACTTAATTGTGCGAAGATAGACCGTTTTATTTTATTTTAATTGCCTAGATAGCACAGATTAACTACACTAAATGTTCTTATGCATTAATCACTGCTAACGGCTGCCAGTGTTTGCGTTCCTGCACGTGGAATGGATATACACTATCGTAAATAGCTATATGCCATTCCGCTTCTATTTAATGTTGAAAAGAAGCTAAATGTATCTGCTTTGTACACTCAGAAGCTAGAGGCTCTATTGCTATATTTTGGTTGAACTGCCACTGTTTATAAAAGATTATTGCTTTATACAGCAATATTTTGCTATGTTTTGGTTGAACTGTCATAGTTTATAAAGGATTATTTCTTTATACACTTGTACTCTTATCCTAAGCTAAAACATTTGGATTGTGTGCACTGGGGAGCATTTTTTTTACTCTTGGTGTAAGTGAACTTGGGAACCGTCAATGGCTACAGCTACCTGGGTTTGCGTTCCCACTCTTGGAACGGATATACTGCATTGTGAATAGCGGCTTGAGTCTCCACTACTACCCTTGTCAAGTAAACACTCTACTTAAACCACTAATGCCTTATATGAAGAGCGAGGCTGAATACTAGCCCTATACTTTACTGCTATTGAAGATTACTCCCGAATAACCTATATAGAATAAATACTTTGCTTTAAACTGCTATAGCGAAGCAGAATACTAGCCCTACCCCCTACTTTTACTGAAGAATACTGTTGAATATACTGTATTGACAAACATTTAGAACTATTTAGTGATGCTGCACTGCTGCTTTCTTGTACGTTAACAACCCCCCTAGCTAATATAGCGTCTTGGCGATCTTGTTTCAGGATCTTTGCTGTTGAAATGTGCACTCCTGCAGTTTATAAATGTCTCATTCTGATTTGTACTGTTTATTTGTACTAATGCTTCAATTGAAATACTTTTGAATTTAAATAAGCCATGTTAATTTGGCACCCATGTTTTCCTACCTATATTTATGCTAACTTTTGCCTGCACTCTAACAACATTCTTTTCTCCTTACCTTAGTCTCTGTTAAATGCAAATTGTACTTCTCCACTTACAGAGTGGTATTGCTGCGATTGTATGACATTATTCAGAGTGTATCAAATCTATTTACTGACTATTCTACTGGAAATGTCTTTTTTTTTTTAAATTGTCTTTTGCTATATTGTTTATGTAGAACAGTGATACATTGCCTAAGTTTTGAATATCAGTGCCTAGTATTTCTACTTAGTGTGCCTAATTTTCTGTTAATTTACTTCTTGTTTCTCTCCACTTTTATTTACCCAGCTGTCCAACCTGCCTGTATTGTCCTCCAGTTGGAGACTGCCCTGTCACTGTTGACCAACGTCCTTCACCCACCATATCTTCTACTGTCCATCACCCACCATATCTTCTACTGTCCATTACCTAAACTGAGGAACTAAACCTTAACCTCCCTGTGCAACAGTCCCTCTAAGAAGAAAAATAAAACAAAAGAAAGTATGTGTTCCTAATACAACTGACTGTTCTAAAGCTAGATCTGTTTAAATACGCCAGGATTTTTTTATATACTCCCTAGCTAAGTCGACCAGCAGCCAAAGCCTTTCCTTAAATTCTTGCTTGCCCTCTCCTCTTCTGTCCTCTGTTCTTTAAAATAACTCCTTCCCCCCCTTGTACTTTCCCAGCCCTGCTACATTTCAGAAGAAGCTACTCCTTACTATATAACTGTTGTCCACTAGGTGGCACCCATCTTACCCCACTGACTCAAAACACTTCCCTTAGACTTGCAGTTTTTATATAATTGTAGAATTGCTGCCCCTACATCTTTTTCTTTCCTTCCACCTGTACTCCAATTCACTTACTTTTCCCTGTCAACTATCCCTACTGCTTAGGCCTTTACCTTCTACCCATCCCCAAACTTACCTTACCAAGTCAGCTTTCCACTGATAGTTTTTCTTTGGGCTCTCTCCTTCAGTGGCTCTACCCGCTCCATTCGCCCTATGGGCTCACTCTGCTCCCCTACCCCCAAATTCCACCCACCCCCAGTGCATCTAACTTTATAGTCGCCTGAATCTCCTCCCCATTTCCCCTCAGCCTATCCCATTTCTTTGCCCCTCCCCCTCCTAGCTGCAATTCAATTAATTACCACTCCCCCTCTCTATCCCTTACCTGACTACACTCTCACATATACTTTTCTTTACATCTCCAAACTCTCCCCACTTACTCTACCTCCTCTTCTAAAATCTTTCCTACTCTATTCATCCATGTCTCTTCCACATCAGCTCACCTCTTTTACATGTATTCTCCTCCTAATAACTCTCTATAATGCAACCTCCTATTCCTCTATCAAACTACCCTCCTCTTTCTCCCTCCCCTCCACCTCCACTCTCTCCCTTCCCCACCCTTTGACATTCCAGTTTTATTTAATATCCCCCTCCCTACTTCAACCAAACCCATTTCATTATTTTAAATTAAAACTCCATACAGTTTATTTAAAACATCCTGCTACCAAATCAAAACTGCATCTCCCTCTAACTTCATGTCACAATCCAAAGTTCATAAGTTCATACGCTGATACTAGGCTATCTGCCCTAGGGCATTTACAAGCCTAGCCAGAGTGTGTTTAGCTTTCGCCACCCTTCTTAAGATTAGTTGACTGTGCCTCTGTATAGTAGGTCACAGAAGATAGCCCATTTAAGGTTAGTTTACCGTGCCTCTGTCTAGCAGTGACACAGAAGAGATCCCAGGAGTAAATTTACGATCTCCCATCCAAACGTAAAGATTCTTCTTGAAGAGGCTCATTGAGGGGCTCTGTCTAACATGGATTGGGATTTTGTTCCAGAGTGAGGGGAGCCTCTGGGATATGAATCTGTCCCTCCAGCATGTTCTATTTATTTCTGTGCTGAGGTTTAAGTCAATGGAGCGTGTAGTTCTGATGGATTTGGATTTCTTGAGGTGGAGCATGTCCATTAATTCTGGGTTGGACATGGCTTTATATGTCAGGCACAGATCGCCTCTGAGTAGGCGGTAAGCAACTGAGTAGAGCTGGAGTTTCTTTAGCCTAAGTGCGTAGGGCATCTGTTCGAGTCCCTTTATCCTCTTGGTGAGGTACTTTTGGGGTCTTTCTAGTTGTAGCAGGTGTCGGGTAAGGTACATCCCAAATGGGGCATTGTATTCAATTATGGGCCTGATGAGTGATGAGTAGAGGGGCACAATGACCTCTCTTGATCTAGATGTGAACTCCTTCGTGATAAGGTGGGCTATATAGATTGTCTTTCTAACCACTTTGGCAATGTGATTGTCCAAGGAGAGATTGCAATCTACTTGGGTCCCCAAATCCCTAATTACTTCTTCCGTACTTAATGGATTACCACCTATGTGGTAATTTGTGGGCACTTTGTTTTTCCCAAAGGGGATGACTATGCACTTTTTGGCATTTAGCTTTAGGCCATGGCTCTGGCACCAGTAATCCGTCTCTGTGAGACCTTTTTGGAGGATGCTTGTGTCAGCCGGCGAGTCGATTATGGCCCCCAGTTTGCAGTCATCTACAAACGTTGTCAGCCATAGTCCTCCTGTGTTAGCCTGTACCTCAGAGAAATATATACCGAACAAGAGAGGTCCCAGGACTGAGCCTTGTGGGATGCCACTTGTAACTGGTTTAGAGTCTGACATGGCACCTGCAATTCTGACCATGTGGGTTCTATCCCAAAGCCAGTTTGCAACCCATCTTGTGACATAGGGGTTGATATTTAAGCTGGTGAGCTTATTTATGATGCCCGAGTGGGGTATTGTGTCGAAGGCTTTTGCAAGGTCAAGGTAGGCTGTGTGGACTACCTTCCCTTCGTCTATGGCCTTGGTGACTGTTTCAAAGAAATTGACCAGGTTCAAGAGGCAAGATCTGCCCTTAACAAAGCCGAATTGGGTAGGATCCAGTGTTTGGAGGTTCTCAATGTCTTTGTTTATGGGTTTCATGATGATACACTCCATAGCTTTGCAGACCAGGCTAGTTAGGCTTATAGGGCGATAGTTTCCGGGGTCCGTTGTGGCACCACCTTTATGGAGTGGGACCACTGTTGCTGTACGCCATTCTTTGGGTACATATCCTGTTGTAAGGCTGAGACTGAACAGTGATTTTAAGTGAGGGTTCAGTTCTTCTTGGAGCTCATGTAAAACGCAGCCCGGGACACCGTCTGGTCCCACTGATGCTGTGTTTTTTCCTTTGGAGAGGGCAGCTTTCACCTGTGCATCTGTGATGTCAGGGAGACTACACTCTGTTGGGATAGTCATTTGCTCATTTTGGGGGGGGGGGGTAGTTTGCACTGAACCTGTCTGCCAGGATGTTGGCAATGTCTGTGGGTTCAGTGTATTTTTTGTCATTTTACACTAACTCAGAGCATATCTGGGAGTTTCCACCCAGGTTTCTGACATAACTAAAGAAAGCCTTGTGATTATCTTTAGCGTCTGGAGCAATTTTTCTTTCTAAGCTAGCCTTAGATGATTTTATGAGGGATCATAGTTTCTTGCTAGTACTGATCAGAGTTGCCTTACCTTTCAGGGATTTTGCTCTATCATGTAGTAGCTTCCTCCTTCTGTTGTACAGCTTATTTATGGCTGAGATCCACCAGACAGGTCGCCTGCCTTTGGAGGAGTGTGTCTTGGTTTTATTTGGGATAGCACAATTCATGCATTCCTGTAGGTATCCATAGAATGCATTTATAAAGGATTCTGCAGTTTGGGCCGTATTTTCCACTGGCCCTGGGGCTTTGAAGGATTCCACCTCGGTTTTGAGAAGTGGAAAGTTTGCTTTTGAGAAGTTTTTGACCATGGTTTCCTTTTCTGGGGGTGGAGACGGGATATGGATGTCCATAGTGATTAATTTATGGTCAGATCTTACCAATGAGGGGTATACCTCTGGTATGGAACATAGAGTCCCCATGTTGGTGATGATCAGGTCCAATATGTTTTCCCCTCTTGAGGGAGTGGTGACCAGTTGTTCCATAGCATTTGAGTTTATAAATTCTAAGAACCGTTGGGCTAGGGTGTTGGGGCTTGAGTAGTGCTCCCAGTCTATGTTTGGTAGTTAAAGTCACCCAATATAATGGTGTTTGGAGAGACCTTCATATTCTCCAGTGTCTTCAGGAAAGCCGAGTGGGGTTCCTGAGTTTGGGAGGGTGGTCTGTAGTAGGCTACAAACTGGAAGGCAGTTTTGCCCACTGTTAGTTGCACATGGATGGTCTCAGATGATTCGTGCAGTGCCACTAGCCTGGAGGTATGGGTATCTTTGATGAATATGGATACTCCCCCTCCTCTTGTGGTTCGGTCTGAGTTTTGGGGCCGAAAAGCATGGTATGAGGTATAGCCTGATAGTGCTGGGGTGCTCTCGGGAGCCTTGAACCAGGTTTCTGTTACTGCACAGATATTGATATTCTCCATAATGAGGAGAGCCTCGAGTGCGTGCATCTTGAGGTTTAGACTTCTGGCGTTGAGCAGCATTACCCTTAGTTTCTTTTTCCTAGTGTTGTCTAAGGAGGTGGGTTTGTCTTTTGAGCCTTGCCTAAAAAAGGAACTATGGGGGTGGCAAGAGCCTTGGCCAGTATTCGAAAACCCAGGGGTGACAGGTGCAAGCCATCCCTAGCGAAGCAACGTGGCTTGTCAAGCATGTCATCCCAGGCTGACAGACACTGGATCCCCTTTCAGTGACACCAATACTTTAGCCAATTGTTGAAATTGATCATTTTGTCTTTATACTGTGGTATCATTCTTGGTGAGGGTAAGATGCTACTCAAGGTCAGGGTCATACAGGCCTGGGCCACATGATCAGACAGCTCCTCTATGTCTCTTTTCATGTAATCCTGGGAGGTATGTCTCAGGTCATTCACACCAGCATGGACAATGACAGAGTCATATTTGTACTTGCCTTGGAGTGACCTGAGTGCTTGTGTTATGTGGCAGATCCTGGCACCCGACAGGCAGCTTACAGTGACCTTCTCCTTGTTCAGCCTGGTGAGAGGGACATCAGTGTGTCTGACAATAGAGTCACCTATTACAAGTGTATTAGGTGTGTTGTTTAGCCTTAAGGGCTGTGACTGTGTGGCATACTGACTTTGTGAACTATGTGATACGTAGGTATTGTTGTGGGGTAGCAGATGCTTGGATGTCTGCTTTGGAGGTTTCTGTTGCTTGGGCAGATTTTTTATTTAGAGCCTCCGAGTATGTTTTTGTGTGTTTATGTGTTTGGTTTGCTGTTGCGATAGGTCTATGTGAGACTGGATTTGTGGTGTGTGTGATTACCTTCTCCTCCAGACTGACCATGCCAGTACTATGTTGAGAGATCTCAGCCTCCAGTTTGGCTATATAGTTGCATCTCTCACATATATTTGAGCTTATTGGGAAGAGGAGAGGGTGGTCTGTGTACATAAGGCAGTTGTAACATTGCCTCATGATTCCCATATTCACCAGCTGGACTGGAGAGTAAACCTGAAACTGACTTTTCGATATGCCAGAATAGTATAAGGAATTACTTTTTGACTTGATCAAAAAGGACCAATAGGGAGCCAAGTACTTAAAGGGAGTATAAGAGGGTGTAGTGCTTTAGTTTATTAGTGCTTACTTATAAGACACTTATCCTAGCTACTGCTGGGTTTTAGATGGAAAATAGAGTGCTTACTTTGAGATTTGGAACAGTTCTAAGAGAAAAAGTGAAGAGCAGACTTTGTGGAGCCGACAATAGTTTAAACCTTATTAAGCGGCGCTGCCCGATGCTGCTCTATACACAAAAACGCGCAAAAGAGGGTTTTAAGAGAGGGGGATCAAGGCGTTTGGAATTGACCCAAAATGGCCAATAAAACTACAGTTTCTAGGCAGTAACCACTCCCACAGGGGTAGGCAGGCTGTTCAGTGTTTACCACTGCCACTGATGAACACAGAGACTTCCCTTTAGCCCAAGCAAGCAATGGCCTCCAAGAAACTTACAAACAGTTCAGAACAGCAAATCTGTAACTGAACTTTTTTTAAATTTCAGAAAGTGGGAAAAAAGCAAGATTTTTTTTTTGTTTGTTTTGTTTAAAGATAGCAGAGATATACAAGTAGCAATAAGTTAGAACAGTGCAATAAATGACCCCACACGAGTGCTAGGCCAGAGACAGGTAAAATGCAAGTTTTAAGAAAAAAACGATTTTAAAATAATTGCAACACAGGAAATGCAGGAAACAGGCTCTAGATGTGTTCTAAATACAGTTCCTAATACAGATATCAAGTTTAGCAAGCTGGAAAACACCAAAAAGTAGGCGGCAATGCAGAAATCTTAACAAATAATCTGAAGAAAAATACTTAAAATCTCAAAAGTGGCACCTTTCTTCTCTCAGCGTTTTCTCCTCTCGGTGGGTGCTTCACCAACAGCCAACAAGTCTGAAAAGATGCCAAAACCACGAGGCAATCGGGTTTTAAGAGAGGGGAATCAAGGAGTTTGGAACTGACCCAAAATGGCCAATACAACTACAGTTTCTAGGCAGTAACCACTCCCACAGGGGCAGGCAGGCTGTTCAGTGTTTTTCCTCCTCTCTCCCTTTTCTTGGCTTGCTCTAGCAGGTGACATCCACCCCAACTCTGGACCCACATCCAGTAACAATCTCTCTCCCACTACCTCCTCTGTTAGAAACAGCCATAAATACCTCAAGTTCATTACCATTAATACCCAGAGTATAAAGAACAAAATAACAAACTTCCATGCTTGGCTAAATTACACTGTACCTGACATAGTAGCAGTCACAGAAACCTGGCTAAAACCACACATTACTAACTCTGAGATTATACCACCTGGCTTTCAAGCTCTTCGATTCGATCGCCAAAACAAAAAAGGAGGTGGTGTAACCTTAATCTACAACTGCCTGCTGAATCTCTGCCCTTACCAGAATCCCATTCCTCAGTTTAATAATGCCGAACTAATCATAGGAATCCTCAAAATGAACAACTTTAAAAGCATCTGCATTATAGCCATCTATATTCCCCCTGGTGACAACACTTCCACCCTAGAGAATATTCTCTTATGGGCTTCAAACAACATCAAATTTGAGACTTACATTCTCGGTGATGTCAACATCGACTGGAATAAAAGTAATAACAATACTCCCACTCTTTCTATCAATCTTTATAATTTTACTCAACTAATAAACAACATTACCAGACCTAACAAAAATAACCCCCCAGGGTCCATCCTGGACTGGATCTTAGTCAGCCACCCTAATAAGATCTCTGACTCTGGTATACTACCTCACTCAATAAGTGATCATCTTCCAGCCTTTATTCACAGAGCTGCCCAACACCTCCCTCACCAACACCAATATGCCCACACTCGTAACCTCACTAATTTCAACCCTTCTATATTTTGTGAAACCCTTAAACTAACAAATTGGGATAGCCTAAAAACTCTTCCTCTAGATGAAACCTTAGAATTCATCAATACTACCTTCCTTAAAACCCTAAACTCCCAAGCCCCACCTCGAACAAAATGAATAAAATACAACTCTGCCCCTTGGCTAACTAAGGACACAAACTCTCATGCTACAAAGGGACAAAACATGGAAACTCTACAATAAAAAGAAACACTCAGCTACACTCCTTCAATTTAAGCAACTCCGCAATCTAACCAAAAAACTTATCACAAAAGATAAAAAAATCATACTACACCAAACTATAGGCTACCCCCTCAAAAAATTCCCAAAAATTCTGGAATTCCATCAACTCCCTCTTACACCCCAGTACTAAATCCAATCTCTGTCCCGACAACAATAAGACCGACACAGAAATAGCAACCCTTTTTAACTCCTTCTTTACCAACTCTATAGCTGAACTTACCAAAACCTTCTCCAAATCCACCCCCTGCCCTACACCTAAACCTTCTTCCACCTCCTCTCCTCACTCCTTCTCCCCTAAACCCCCTCCCACTTTTTATCTAAAACCTGTGTCAACCACCTGTATCAAAAAACTTCTTTCCAAACTCAAGCCATGCTCCAATGCCCCCGACAATATCCCATCACTCATTCTCAAGCTCGCAGCAGATGGTATCGCCATACCCATCAGCATTCTCATCAATAGATCCATCCAGGAATCATGTTCCCAAACTATGGTGAGCTGCCTACATTCTGCCCCTTCATAAAGGAGGCAAAAATAATAGCATTTCTAATTTCCGCCCAATAGCCATTCTTTCCCCAAATTTCAAAAGTCCTTGAAAAATGTATCCACCTGCAACTCATGCCCCACCTCCTAAATAACCATCTCCTCACCCTTACTCAACACGGTTTCTGTCCTGGCCACAGTACCATTACTGCTCTCCTCTCTTTCTTAGACATTGTCAACCTTTCCCATGATTCTGGAGATATTGTCTCCACTGTCCTTCTTGACCTTTCCAAGACATTTGACACTGTATCCCACACACTCCTTCTTAACCACCTTTCTAACCTCAATCTCTCCCTCAATTCCCTTTCTTGGTTCAAAAGTTATCTCTCAGATAGATCCCAAGCTGTGAAATGGCAAACGGGTACCTCTACCTTCCTTCCTAGCCCTACCGGAGTTCCACAGGGTTCTATTCTCTGACTTATGCTCTTTGATGTCTTCATCAATGATTTACACTCTGCAATTCCTCACTCTCAAATAGTGCAATATGCAGACGACTCCACTTTAGTCTGCCCAGCCTCTAGCCTTCCCGAGCTCCAGGCCAAGACCCAATTGGCCTTCACAACTACAGAGAATTGGATGCTTCAAAACCATCTCTCCCTTAATGCCAATAAATCCCATATCATTCTTTTCACCCCCTCAAAAGCACTCCCACTTGATAAGCCCTCTTTCAAGATCACCAGCCTCTCCCCACTCCTCAATAGAAGTTGTTACTTGTGCCAAACTACTTGGTGTTACCATTGATGAACACCTGAAATTTAATACTCATGTTCAACTAAACATAAAAAAACTCATCAGAAGCTCGGCATGCTTTATAGAAACGCTAACTTTCTATCATTAGCTACAAGACCAACCCTCGCCTCCACCTTCCTTCTACCTTCTCTATTGTATGGTGCTCCTCTTCTAACCAACCTCACAGCTTCTAACTCCTCAAAACTAGAAAGTTGCTACAACAAAATAGTCAAATTCGCTACTAACTCTACTCATTCTACACACCATTGCATCTCCCTCCATAGTCTTCAATGGCTTGAACTCCCTAATCATCTTGACTACCTCCAACTTACTACTGCCCACAAACTAATTTTTAAACCCACTGCTTGGCCCTGCACTGTCTAATATCTTGCCTTTCTACACTCCTCTCAGGCCCCTAAGATTAGGCCACCAAAATCTTCTTTCAGTGCACAAACCTAAACAACCCCCTGGCCATCTACTACTTTCTTATACTATAGCAAAAAAATGGAACTTGCTTCCTACCCTGCTAAGAATCATTGCAAGCCCTGAACAATTCAAATCTCTACTCCATTCTCACCTCTCCCAAAACTGGAAATGTAATTGTATTCTTCCTACCTAGATCCTATTACATCCCAGTTTCAATATTCTCCCTCCTGCCCCTCTTCTTCCAACTCTTTCTTCAGCTCCCCACCCTCTACTTCTTTATCTTTTTTCCCCTTGTATAAACTCTATGTAAATACTTTTTATATCTTCACTTCCCCACTGCCTATATGCCTATTCTTGCAACTGTATCTTTTATCATTTCCGTAAGATGTATCTTTCACCACAAACATAAAATGAATCTTTGTCTAATTGTTCTTTTTTTCCTCCGCCTGGCATCTCTTCTCCTTTATTTCTTTGCACCTTCTTTTTCCCACACTTCTCCTCTGATTTACTTCATTTGCAATTCATATCTATGTGTATTTTTTTCTTCTATGCTAACAATACAATTGTATAAAAATTTTTATTTTTACTCATTTGTAAATTGTTTAAGTGTGCAATGTGTTAGGAATATGGAGCTTTAAGTGTGCAATGTGTTTGTAATATGGAGCTTTTCTCCCCGGGCCTCCACTGAAAATGGGCTTTCGGGCCCAGTGGACATCCCCGGTTATCAAACTGGAAATAAATAAATAAATAAATGTTGAGGTCTGAATAAACCCTCAGAAGCCGGTGCCTGCTCAGCGGCTCCGGACCCATCTGAGGGAGATACATCCATCGGTCCAATACCTTGAGTATCTTGCAGCATGCCAGACTCCACATGGGTGTCAGTAGAGGCCTGCGACTCGAAGGTAGCGGGTATCAGGGGCTGCAAAAGCACCTCACCAAGTACCGGCGAACCGGCGACTGGCTTAGGAGAAGCTTCGTCATCGGTTTTGGATCTTGACTGCCTTTCTCTGTCCTTTACTTTGTGGTTTGTATGTACTCCAGTAGTTGGATTGCTATCCAATGACATTTCGGGGTAGTTAAATCGGTTTCCAAAACACTTTGATGCAAAAGTATACCGATGCTTAATAGTGCATTGGTTAAATCTAGCACAAAACTGACAGCCAGGCACGTTGTGATCAGGGCCTAGGCAAGGAATACAGTATAAATGGAAATCCTTATGAGGTATTTGCTTCCCACAAGTAATACAATTATTAACTTTTTCTGACATTGGTAAAAAGCAAGAAAAAAGTTTCCCCAACGGGGTACTTGGCTTTAGTGAAAACTTCGGATATGAAACTCAAACTGGAATATTTCAGTAGTCGGCCGACCGGCACTTACGAAATGCTTCTGCTTCGGGCACCGTGCGGCAAGAAAGACTAAAGAAAATGGCTTCAGCTGCATGTTTTTTAACCCTGACGACCTGACATCATGGAAGAGAAGACAGCAACCGATGCAGGACCCAAGACTTTGGAATTCAGGCCGACTGAGGGCAACCTGCCAGCAGATTACCCAAATGTAACGACTGCAACAGTGAAACATGAAGAACATCATGTGTAGTTAATTGAAAGCTTTGGCACACATCCAATAACTGTTTAAGCTCATGCACTAATGAAACCTAAGATAAAAAAAAATGCAGGATAATGAAGTAAAAATGAGAGAATGGCACTCTCCCACCTACTTGTTAAAAAGAGAGGAATTTACGGAAAGCATAGTAGAAATTACTCGAGAGTAATTAGGGAAGATAGCAATTTCTTCAAAATTTATAGCTAAGTGACGGAGACAAAATGAAAATGGAGTTTAAAAGTAGGCAGAAATAAAAGAAAAAGAGATGCAGTTAAGAATTAATAGAAATTATGTAGATGGGCTGACAAAAGTTCAAGTATTGCAGAATAAGGGAAATCTTACAGAACAAGAAGAGGTGCAACTGCAGAATCCTAAAGAGAAAACACTTTTTTTTTCTGGACTACATGCATGATTTTAGAAAGATTGCTCTTAAGCAACTGTTTTTTTATGATAACTCCACAGCACAAAATGTATTAGCAAAATTACTTGGGCAATAGAAAGTAGAAAAGGTGGTCACCAAACCTAGGCAGCTTATAACAAGAAAAGTAACCAGAGATCTTGTACAGGTATTAGAGATATTTTGGAAATGTTATGAAAATTTGTTTAAAGCAGAGAAACAGCACACACAAATATTTATGGAAGACATTTAAGTGTGCCAAGGCTAGAGGTAGATGAGGCTCAACAATTAACAGTTAAGATAGAAGGAGATGAGCTAAACAGTGATGTATAAATCAATCTGAAAGACGGTGTCCAGAAACAGATGGTATTCCTGTGGAAGTTTGGAAGTTATAAGGGAAGAAAGTGATAAAGATCTACAAGGTTTTAACTGTATTTTAAAAGGAGGGGAAACACCAATATCTTGGAAGAAATCTGTGATGGCTGTGATACCCAAAGATGGTAAAGACCCATCATACCCAGCTGTATATAGACCTGTTTCAACCATAATTATAAAGTGTCTATGTCTATACTAGCCAAAACAATGGCAAAGGTGATGCCAAAATTGACAGATATGGATCAATGTGGTTTGTGGAGGGATAAACATTTGACATTAATAGAACAATGATGATTATCGCGCTTTCCCTTATGCTATTTTTTTATATTTAGAGCCACTAACAAAGAAAATAAGGGACTCAGAAATTTCAGGATATAATTGGTATGGTAATCTAGAAAAAGCTGGTTTGATTTGCAGGTGATATTTTGTACTTGACAAATCCAGAAAAGGGCATTTCAGTGTTATGAAACATTCTGAGGAAGTTTCAAGTCTTTTCGGGATGTAAAAGCAATGACGATAAAACAAAGGTTATAGCTATAAATTATGTCCCCACACATGAACTGGCTCTGCAGTACCCATATTTATAAGGACAACCAGCATAACAATGTTGAAAGAACATTTTACCAATATGAATGAATTCAAGTAGGGGTAAAACAGAATAGGCAACAGGGGGTTGGAATTTACTAGAGAAAACTGGCAAAGTAACAAGGTATTGGGAGCAAATAACTAGAGTGGGAAGTGTTATAAATTGGGATGTGGACAAAAAGACATTTGGACTACAGGCTAGAGACTGCCTTCCCTACCAGGGATTGAAATCAGAATATAGGCAAAGAGGAAGGGATGGGGGAATCCTAAGTGAAAGACATGTTCTGGTAGAGTTTTTAATTGAATCTAGAACAGAAGCTGTTGTTAAAGATATAATTAGTAGGCATATAAAATATTGCACAAAAACTAAAAGAATCTATCACAGGAAGAAAGATGGGATAAGCAATTTACAAAGGAAAATGGGGAGGACATATATATGGCTCCCAGATATGTAACAAAGTCTAGAAGGCTTGCATAGTTAATTTTATACTTCAAGCAGACTACAAATAATTTTTCCTCAGGTAGATGGCAAATGTTGGAGATGTGATGGGGAGACAATGGTAACTAGGAACATATGTTTTGGGAGTGTAATGAGTTGGCAAACTTTAAAAATTCCCTATAATACTCTTGTCAGATATATTGGGTGAGCAAATGGGTATAACCAAGGAAATTATTCTTCTGAGCTTGGGTACAGGATCTGAACTGCCTAGACATATTAAGGCCTTGTTAAGTTTAATTCTGCCACCTGTCAAAAAATCACTTACTAGAAAATGGAAATCGAAATCAAAACCAACTGCATTTGAAGTACTGAATATCGTAACTGAGATAAATGAACTGGAAGTGGCATCCTTAGAATAGGGAAAGCACAAATTACAAAAAATATATGGAAATTGTGAGAACAATACATGAAGAACAATGTTCTGAGAAGTGAGGTTTAAGAAAAGGCAGGAATTGAGGAATTCATGAAATGTCGGTTTAATAGTTATAGAAAAGAACATATGTGATGTATAACATATGCAACTGGAAGCATGTTAACATGATTTATTTTCTTTTATATTAATGTATGGTGTCTATGTCTTAAGTGATAATTTAGTAAGCCTATTAAAAAAGAAATCCAATGTACTAGCCCTTTGGAAAGGGACTGTTTGACAACTCTATTATTTTTCATGTTTGCAAATGAGACAAATGACACATCCAACTTCCCACAAAGCATGGTTTTATGTAAATATAATCTCAGCTGTCTATGCACATCTAGATAATGGAGGGTACCTTTTCTTGAGATTTGTGGCTTTGGAAAGAAAACTAGTAACTGTACAGTCTAGTTAATTGCAAAAGCTGAAACCATCTTTAGTAAAAAGGAGGAGCTAGTAAGCAGAGAGACACTGTCCCGAAAGAATATCACAAAGGAGACTCTGTGCATCAGGGATTGGAGTTTTGAGATATGTCTAGCTGTGCTGACTGCCACCACCAAAAGCACATTCCTAGAAAGGAGCTGTGGAGGGATGATGTTTTTTTGAAGTGGGCCAGTGTTAGTTTCTCTATGGTATAACTGAGATCCGAAATTGCAATCTGCTTTCAAGTGGTCTGAAATGAATGACCCCTTGAGGAATTGTTTGACTGAAGACCTGGAACACAAGGGAGTCTCCATGGGTAGACAAGCTGAAATAGCATAAGTGTGTAGTTTTCTAGAGTTACAAGCTAAACCTGTTTTGTAAAGGCCTGACATTCCAGGACCAATACCACTCTAGCCTTTCTGGTGTCCCAGAAGTGGCACAAAATGGTGAATTTTTTCCACTTTGTGAGGTAAGACTTTCTTGTGTTGGGTTTCCTAGCTACCTTCACAATGTTTAGCATGTCCCCTGAATGTTAGTGCCTGCATGGAATCAGTACATCATCTTTCAAGTTGTCAGCCTTACTGTGGTCAGGTTCGGGTGTAGCAGAGATCCTCTGTTTTGTGTCAGTTGGTCTGCTCACTGAGGCAACAAATTTGTGTTTGCTCTTGTTGGACTGTTCAGAAGATAGAACCAGTCTTGCCATGGCCAAAAAATGAGCCATGAGAATCTTTTTTGGACTTTCTTCCTTTGTTTTGATCAGCAGCCTAGGGATCAAGGCTATAGAGGAAAGTGTAAATTAACTGACCCATTCCATTCAAGGAGAAATAATTTCTTTTCCAAGATCCTGGAGTTGCTACTCTTGTGCAAAACTGCCTCAGTTAACTATTCAGATAGGAGGCAAACAGGCCTACGTCCAGTACATGTCATCTAGTCAGATCTAGAAATAATACCCCTGTTTAATATTCTTGTATGGGGGTCAGAAAAATCTGCTCATCCGGTCTGTTACTGTTCTGATATTAACAGGTGGCATTCAGGACACCTCCACTTGTGTGGCTATTTCCCAAACTTGAATGACCATCCTGTAGCATAAGTAGGAGTGAGTCCTTCCTTGCTTGTTTACAGTCCACATGACTTTGTCAATCTTCACTTGCTGTACAACATCCTTCAAGATAGGGAGACAAGCTTTTAGGCTCAAGGTGAGGACCATCATCTCCTTGATTTTTATGTGTTCCCTCTTCACCTTATCCGGCCAAGTACTTTGTACTTGGAAACTTTCCATATGAGCATCCAGTGTTATGTCTAAGGAGTCTATGGTCATGGCCATTGTTAGTTGGAGAGCCCTGAAGAGCATCCCCCTCTTATGGGCACATGTTTAGGTTCACCACAAGCTCCCTTTTCTCTTTGCATGGCAGCAAAACAATCTTGGTCTTCAGTGGGTGTGCATGCTGACATCACCAGTTCCTCAAATACTGCTGACATTTCTTCATGTTTATGCATCTTAAGGGGACCACTAGAAAGCATGATGCCATGTAACTTAACAGTTTGAGGAGCTCCCTTATCTGTGAGCTCCATTTTCTGTACAATACTGCTGAAGAAATACTTTGTTTCAGTTTCTCATGGGGGAGGAAGGCTCTGTACTGAGAAGTGTAAAGCATGTCCCCAGGAATTCAACTTTCCTGGGGGGCAGGAAATATTTCTCTTTGCAAATGCTAGTGCCCAAGTCCCTAAAGCAAACTATCTGGCAAGGACATTGCCAAGATCAGGCAATCATCTAAGTATGGGTAGAAATGAAAACCATTTGTCCTGCAACAGACTTGTTTTTAAAGACAGACATTCTGTAAACACTTTTGGTGCAGTGAACAAGCCAAAGGACAAGGTAGTGAACTGGTGGTGAAAACCCCCTGATGCAAATTTAGGAATCTTCTGTACTTTTTTGCTATGGAGATAATAGGGTCTATTATTAGAAGACTGAATGTTTAGGTGATCGAACACCTAAACATTGATCTTCTAATATCAAACTGCACAATCTCGAACGTCCCAGGGAAACACATCCCTCGGCCACAAAACAAAAAACATTGCTTTATTTATTTATTTTACATTTGTTGACCGGGAATGTCTGACTGAGCCGAAGCCCTTTTTCAGTAGAGTTCCGGGGAGAAAAGCTCCAGTATTTTACAGATTACACTTAGTCATTATACAAATATTGTACAAGCAAAAAGGTGGCAAAGCAGCTTGATGTCAACATCAGCATTTTTTTTTTTTAAGTAGTAGTAAATTTAAAAATCTTGATAGAAGCTGCAACATTTGAGTAAGGTATAATTTTACAATTTGTTGATAGAGGATGACAGTACAGTATTGGAGTGAAGAAAGGAAAACATTCATCTGCAGAGTGTAATCAAGGTGGGCTTGAGCAGTGGCAGATCCATTGCCCTTTGAGATGTTCTTTTAAAGTTAATTTGAATTGTTTAGAATGTTTGAGTGTGAATTTCAAGAGGAAGTTTGTTCATTCAGTAGAGGGATGGTAACTATATAAGTTGCACCCTGTTTTAGACTTAGGCTTATAGATGTTTAATAGGTCTTGGGAAGAGCTGCGGAGGTTTCTTGAAGGTGCATAGTGGGAGATTACAGAGTATAAGGCTGGACAGAAAGATGACTGGTATGGAATAGAGTGAATGGTTTGAAGCTGAGTGAGAAGGAGGAGGTTAGGCAGTTCAAGCCAGTTTAGATATTTAAGAGAGAGACAGTGGTGAGATCTATAGGATTGTTGAGTTGCAAATCTAGCTACTTTGTGGTATGTAGTCTCAAGTCTAGTAAGGAGAGAGGAGTTAAGGTTTGTAAGGATCTGTGAGCAATATGTTAAGCAGGGGAGAAGGTAAGCATGTGTGAGAGTAATTCTTGCTTCCTGAGAAAATTTTTACTTCTATATAATAGACCTAATTTAAGGTAAGTTTTCCTGATACAGTTATTTATATGGAGATCAAATTTTAGTTGATCATCAATAGTGATACAGAGGAGTTTTGAGCTAGAATCTCCTACTATAGGGGTATTGTTAAGTGACTGGATAGTAAAAGAAGTCTTTATGTGGTTGGCTGTTTAAGGGAGGAAGAGTAGGAGTTTTGTTTTTTTAGGGTTGAGGATGAGTTGGTTGTTGGACAGCCATGTTTCCACTGAGTTAAAGGAAGACTGGGTAGCTGATAAGAGTTTGGAGGGAGAGTTTGCTATAGTTATGACTGTAGAGTTATCAGCGTACTGGATAATAGAGGAAAGTGGACAGGAGGTATAGAGCAAGTTGGTGAAGATATTGAAGAGTAGAGGTCCTAAGATGGATCATTGAGGGGCACTCATTTTTATTGGAAGGGGAGTAGATAAGGCAGTGTCTCATCTTACTGACTGGAACCTATCTTTTAGATAGCTTGAAAAATAAGCCAAGTTGAGGTCAGACAGTTTGTTTAATAGCAGAGGGTGGGAAACAGTATCTAAAAGACATGCTTCTGGAGCATTTCTCCCCGGGCCTCCACTGAAAACAGGATCTGTGGAACCTAGTTGGACTTTCCCGGTCAACAAATGTTAAATAAAAAATAAATAAAAAGCCGTTGACAGATCTAGGAAGAAACAGAAGATAGGTTTATGGTCATCTCTGGCCAGGGAGATAGTACTGAGAAAGGATAGAAGAGCAGTATAGGTGCTGTATTTTGGTGGAAAAACATGTTGTGTAGGAGTGAGTAGGTTTTCCTTAGAGAGATGTTCCATGACTTGAGTATGTATGCATTTTTCTAGGATTTTTGACAGGGGAGAAAGGATGGCAATGGGTCTGAAATTAGAGATTTCAGTGGAGTTACCTCCTTTGTGGATAGGTAGGGTGTAGAAATGTTTCCAGATTGATGGTACTTTAGATTCAGAGATTGAGCGGTTTATAATGATGGAGATGGGGTAGGCTAGTGAGTGTGCAGCTATCTGGAGAAAGTATGATGGGATGTTATCAGCAGATACAGAGCATGGTTTAAGTTTAGAGAGCAGGGTTCCGATGTAAGTTGTAGAGACAGGCTTAAGGGAGAAGACTTTAGGTGGGGTTACTTGAGGAGGAAACTGGGCCCTTGGGGTTCTTTGTATTGGAGCTATTGGGGTTAAGAAGTTTGGATACTGATTCAACAAAGTAAGTATTGAAAGTGTTGGCAGTCTCCACTGGTGTTTTGTCTGGGCTAGGGTTGGGGGAGGTAGGGGTTCCAGGATGAAGTATTTGGTTAATAGCATTCCAAAATTTTTTTGGGTCAGATTCTAGTGCTGTAGGAGGGTTATAATAGAATGCTTTTTTTTATCTTTAATGATAGTTTTATTTTTGCCAGGTTTCTTTGTTCTTTATATCTTTGCAGGTCAGTTGGGTCTTTTGTAGGTCTCCATTTTTTTCAGGACCTCTAGACTTTATGAGTGCGTGTGTCTTTTTTGTTGGCTTTACATCTAAATTAAATGGGGGGCTTCACCCCCTACACCCTCTGATGTGGGGAGCTGTGCCCCCCACACACCCCAACTAAATATACCAACTTTGAGATCACCCAACAGTAGGGAAGTAGCAAACTCTGGCAAATGGCCAAGGGAAATCTTTCCTTGCGTTAAACTGGCTGTTTGCCGGTTTTTGCTTTCGATATTAGAAGATCGATGTTTAGGTGTTCAGTCACCTAAACAGTCGGTCTTCTAATATAGACCCGAGATAATAAGCATCTTTCAGGTCTAAAGACACCACAAGTTGCCCCTGTAGGTAGAAGCGGCAATAGTAGTTTCAGAGGGAGCATCTTGAACTTGGGGGCCTTTAAAATTTTGTTTAAATGGGACAGTTCAAAAATTGTCCTCCAAAAGCCTGTTTTTCTTGCCACTAGGAAGGCTCTTTAAGTAGAATCCTTCACCTTCCTCCACCAGGGGAGCCTTTTCGATTGCCATCGTGTCTAACATATTTTGGTGCACTTTTGACTCAGATGAGGTTGAATTAACATATGTAGACTAAATTGCAACTGGCTCTTATGCTGATTCTGAGTCTGATGATAACCTTGTCTCAGGTTCCCCCAGCTGAAGATTTCACTTGTGGGGAGACGCACCATAAAATGAGGAAGTTTTGCCAATGGGAAGCTCAGGATTACCCTCAGTCTAAAAAAAAGAACTCCCTGAGCATGCAACTTTGGCCAATCCTCCGGACCTGGAAATTGTGGATGATAACATAATGGACTTTTTCCTGCAGCCCAACACCAACCCCTTGTTCCTATGTCCTGGACTCCCAAAAACATCTATTTAGGAATCCTATTACTGACCCCGGGGTCAAAGATGGGGGGGGGGGGTCATCTGCCTCTTTCTTTTCCCAGAAACAGATTGTGAAATAGCAGGAAGTCTGAAAGTCACAATCTGCATGAGATCCTCAGCAAGTCTAAGTAGGTCCTGCTGGTAGGCCTGTTACGGTTGGGTGCCAGAAGGTCTATGCTGAAGCAAGCCAGAAATATCTTTTTGTTTTGGATTTAGACTTGGGTGTGGCACTGGACAAACTGGGACCAGGTCATGGATGGGTGGGCTGCAGTCTGCAACTAATGATCCTTCTGTAGATTTAAGAATTCCACCTTTCCTGTCAGAAAGCTTAGAGCAGGAGTTTAAAACCAAAACGTGTGGAGTGACCTTGGACCCAACTGGCAACCATGTCCTTTGACTCAAGAAGATGTGGAGGGGGCTTGAGGCATATAGGACTTCAAAGGGTACTCAGCAATGGCCTTCATCACACCGTTAAATTATCAGAAGGAACTGCAAAAGCATTACCTGTCCTTCAAGAATCTTAAGTCTGGGTGGACTACCTGAAGACAAAGCTATTTTGCCTGACACTCCAGTTTGTTTCAGACACTTCTCCCTAGGCTTGCGGGTGGGGGTCAAAGTCAGAGGAACCGGCAAATGCCATACTGCACAAGAATCCCTGTCATTCTTCTTCTAAGAACTGAGCTACGGATTCAGTCTGACATCAGATGGTTATGTTTAGTAAAGTAAGCACAGTGAGGACAGCTAGATATGTCCCACTCCAAGCCCAGGCTGTAATCTGTTTTCCACAACCAAAACAAGTATTACTCCTAGTAACCATTTAATAGCAAACCAGTATAAGAAAAAACAATGAAAGGTTCCCAAACAGGGCACTTAGCTTCATGAAGAATTCTGTTTTAGATTGACTCATGCAGTTTACAAAAGTGGATGATTTGGGTTCTGATGCCAAGAGTGATCTGTAAGATGACACTGATCAACAGCCTTTATACCTAGGGCATCTTGACATCAGGTGCAGGGCATCTACCAGCGCAGGAGAAAGGATAAAAGTATCTTGCATTTGGACCAGCCAAGGGCTACCACAGAAAGGATAACCTGCATAAGAACTAAACAAGACTTAAAATTAATGAATAATAAAATGATTATTTTTGAAACAGATTTGGATATTATACAGGGTTCATGATGGAAAGAGAGAAAAATATATAAATAATAAAATATTAAGGACTGTATGGATAAGTACATGAGTAGGTTTTACATAGTTCTACCAAGACCTATTCTGGCATATATCATCACATTTGGTACATATACTAAGGCCAGTTAAACAGATTAGAATCAGTTCAGAGAAAATTCACAAAAAATAACACCATTATTATATTTTTGATAAGTAACAAAATGTCAATGATTAAATCTTTTTCACAATTCATTATAGTTATTTTAGAGGAAAATGTATTTTGGCACATATGTACAGAAATGACATAATGCAAGTAATATTAACTTTAGAAATAAATCAAAGCACCAAATCTCAAACACCTGTATGTTTAAAGGTAAAAAGAAGTAATAGTAGTATATATGAATCATATACAATGCAAAATGTACCTATAATATGAAATAAGTTGCCTCTATGTAAACAAGTCTGAAACAATAACGACGACGAGATTCAATAAACTCTGTGTAGACCGTGCAAAGCCTATACTGAGTTTACATGTATGCGCGGTGGTGTGCGTTGAGCAGCAGCCCACAATGTATATTCATGTCGTGCACCACATTTAAGCTAGGTTTTGTCACTGGCAACAGTGTTGCCAGTCAAGAAACAGTGTAAGCGAACATAGCTAGCACACTTGTTGAAACCAGAGCACTGACGGTCCATGGTTTTGCATGGAATGCCACAATGATCACAAGGGCTTCACAGGTGGCTCTCAATCTCTTAGTGCAAGACAACTGGACAAAGGCCAGCATAATATGGGAACAATGACCCAGAAATAGGGGCATATTTGACATATATGCCATACAGAAACGTGCAATAATTACTAGGGGTTTGTGTTAAGATACAAGTTCTGAAGGATTTGAAGTATGAATATCAAACATACCTCTCAACCTCTTACAGCAAAAAATCGAGAAAACCATACATAATGGGGGGACAAAGGCCCAACAATAGAGACATTTTTGAAATATTACTCTTAGTTGATAGAATAATAGGTTTTACATCAGAAAATTCATGCTAAAGAGCATGAGGTTTGAAACTCAAATGTGTAATTTTCTGACTTCAATCCACAATGACATGCCAATGATTTGCCAGAAAACCAAAATTTTATGAGGAAAAAAAATCAAAAACATGAGACAAAAAATGGACATTCTGCAAAAATCTGGACAGTTTAGAGGTATGAACTGAAATGTTGGTAATGTTGAGTAACATCAGTCTTGAGATCATCCCAGTGATACAGCAAAAAGCTACAAATTTGATAAGGAACACATCTGGACATCCTGTGAATGTCTGGACAGCTGAGAGGTATGAATGCGAAGTATATGGTCCAAAAAAAACAGTACAGGACAGTGAATCTACTGTGATATCCCATTCCTGGCATTCTGTACTAAAGCTGTGTAAATGAGCTGTAATGCTAATTGGACTGCCATATGTATTGAATAGGGACAGAGAAGAGTTGTAGGAATGCACAAAGGGAAACAGAACAGATGAAACAACCTAATGTACAACAGATGAGGGCATGTCAGTGCAAGATGGTTGTAGCAGCAACACCCATCATGTATCTATATGGTACGGTAGGGGCTGCAGAGTGAAAATGTGTATTATGCGACAGTCACATAAGGTGCCATTACAAAGGGGAACAGGTTTGTGTGAAATAAGCATCCTTACATGTATAATGCAGAGGACATTTATCAGGTATCTGACATACAAATGAGGCAGGGTGCATATTGTGAAGCTGTGCAAACTGATTTGCCTGAATATTAGTGTAATCTCAGCAGAGGTCTCCAGCAAGTGGGACACATGTAAAGGCTCATGGAAAACATTAAAAGAAGTAACCACAATCATGAACAATATCAGAATAATGCCACCAGTAATCCCATGCCTCTGACATAACATTTGTGACACAGAGTGACAAGAGAGGATTCTGCACAAGCACACTTGTACAGCTATTATAATACGTACATAGCCTATGAGGGTAATTATGCACACTGCTCTGGCACTGTAACATCTGTTGGAGGTGTTAGGAGGGAAATACCTGTATGTGGCATTATGAGCAATATAGGCTAGTTGACTGGTGTGCATGGCATATATCACACACACATATCTATATATCTATCTATGCGCGCGCACACACACACACACACACACACACACACACATATATATATATATATATATATATATATGTATCTGGCACAATCCACACCGTCACAAATGATATCCATGCCATTAATGTTGTCAAACACCTATGAATGTAGAGTATGCACCACCAAAACAGGTAGCAGACGTGCATCCGCTGTAACAACTTGCACCATGGTGTTCTGCACCATCAGACAGTCATGTTTATGCCACAAAAAGAATGCCTAGGTATAAGCTGTGTTACAGCTCACTGTAACAAAGATGAAACACATCAGTTACACATCAGTGGAAAATGTGTAGGGAGGTAAATGAAGAAGGGTGCATTGTACTCCATTACTGGTGTAGTGAAGGCTGGAACTATGAAGGTATTATGGCCTGTGATGTGGATGTCCTTCGCATACCCAGTAGTTGTGCTACACATGAGGGAGCAGTCAGCACATGCTGATGGATGACCTCCCTACCATCTATCCCAGGACACAGGTCACATACCTATTGGTCTGATTATAGGGTGTGATGTCCACATTACACTTGGGTTGTGTGTTTGTTTTCCAGATTTAATTCCCCCCATGCTTTCTTGTCAATGTAGGTGTTGTCATGGCTGTGGCTGCAATCTTTGGTGTGTGTTGACGCTGTCTGTATTATACTAACATCACAGCTGGAGTCAATGATTACTCACAATCTGTGGTCCTCCAAGCAGGTGTTTGGATACAGGATGTCATCTGTGATGTCCATCACTTAATTAATGGACAGGAAAGGGCCTAGCAGACAGCCCTGATGTACAGACCTGAGATATAGGTCACTTCACACATTTAAACACCGTGAGATGCCACATATGTGATCCACTGTTTATGGCCACATCTGACAGTGTGGCTTGAATACCTCTGTGTGGATTTGTGTCAAATATCTTGACCTGGTCAAGTTCCACAAGATGGCAGTGTTATCACCATGCATGCCTCGAAGACCTCTTTGAGGACATCTATCAGATGTAACAGACATGATATAGCATTAACAACTCACACAGGTCTGTTGCACCCAGCTGAGATATTACTAGTGTCCATTTAGAAAAGGACCATGATCACATGTAGGTCTACCTCATAGATGAGGAGAGTCAAGAGGTATCTATACATGCATGCATCATGTGCTGACCCCCCCCCCCCCAACTCAGATGGATGGATGTTGATGTACTCCCTTCTATTTATTTTTTATTTATTTATTTTACATTTGTTGACCGGGCTAGTCTAACTGGATATTTGTCCATTTTCAGTAGAGGCCCAGGGAGAAAAGCTCCAAGGAAAAAACTTACAATTTAATAGAGAATAACATCAAAACAGTTTTATACAGCAATGATTGTACCATAAAAGCAGTATAATTTTAGCATAACATGTTAGCTAAAGAAATTCTTAAAAGAATATAAAAAATAGAAGAAATAAAAGTTTTTTTTTGGGTTTTTTTTTTTCAATTCTAACCTACTCTTAAGTTGGTTAAAGTATACTGCATTTACAGTTTACATTTGTTGACTGGGCTAGTCTAACTTAATGCAAGTCCATTTCCAGTAGAGGCCCGGGGAGAAAAGTTCCATGTACTTGTACAGAGTAAACAGATGCTAAAAGAATAGAAGTTGTACAGTGTTTTCAAAGAAATCAAAGAAAATATAAGATAATACAAAAGTTTTAACTAATACTGTATAATAGTAATCCAGTTCTTTAAGGTACAGAGATAACTTTTACATATACATAAAATTTGTGTACTATAGGATATATTTGTAATAGGTAGTAGATGAAGGAAGGGTGAGAAGAGTAAGTGGGGGGGGGGCAGAATTAGTCAGGGTTAGTACAGGAGCATAGCCAGTGATTGTTGAGATATGGTTTTAGTTGTTTTTTTAAAAAGAAAAAGAGAGGTCTGAGCTGTGATATCGGAAGGAAGTTGATTCCATAGTTTTCCTACAGAGTTGGAGAATAAGGAGTCACCTGCTGAGTTGTTGGATTTAGTAGTATTAATCAGCAGTTTGTTTGAGGAACGTAGATTTTTGAGATTGTTATAAGGTGTGATGAGGCTAGAGAGTATAGGAGTGCTGCTAGGTTGTACAGGGTCTTATGAGCTATTGTGAGCTGGTGAAATTAAAGCTGGTTAAGGAATTCTAGCCAGTTTAATTGTTTAAGATTAAGGCAGTGATGTGTTCTGAAAGGAGAGCCTGTAGCAAATCTAGCAATATTATTATAGGAAGTTGTTAGTTTCTTTAGGTTGTTTTTTGAGATATTAGTATACATGGGAGTGGCGTAGAGCAGAGTGGATAAAAGGTGAGTTCTACCTAGCTACTGGAGTAAGAAAGGGTTTGATTCTGTAAAGGGATCCCAGTTTCTTATTAAATAATTTTATTGTAGTGTTTATGTGTACATCAAAGTTTAGATTGTTGTCAATTGTTATTCCTAGCAGTTTAGTGGTAGGGTCAGGTGAGATAAGGGTACCATTATTAGAAGTGAGGTTGAAATGTAAAGAGATGGACTTTTTGGTTGGGCTGAAAAGTAGCAATTTAGTTTTTTTGGGATTTAGAAGGAGGCAGCGGTGGGAGAACCATTGTTCTACAGTGCTGAATGCTTTTTGGGTAAGGGACTGAAGCTCAGTTGGTGAGGCAAGGTAGAGTCATCTGCATACTGAATGCAGTTGGAGTATGGAATAGCAGAGTGCAGGTTGTTAATGAAGATAGAAAATAAGAGTGGGCCTGAAATAGAGCCTTGTGGGACACCGAGGGAGATTGGGAGGTGATTAGATAGTTCATTGTGCCAGAGTACAGCCTGGGAACATAGCCCAAGTGGAGAGTGTGTTGAACTGCGTATTCAACTGTATCAGGAAGATGTATGTGCTGAGTCA
This sequence comes from Protopterus annectens, assembly GCF_019279795.1. Taxonomy (NCBI): domain Eukaryota; kingdom Metazoa; phylum Chordata; order Ceratodontiformes; family Protopteridae; genus Protopterus; species Protopterus annectens. Next base: position 230,518,805 of record NC_056743.1, on the reverse strand, counting down.
TACCATAAGCAATCTGTGATGTTATCACAGCCCACTGACCCTGTGTGACAGGCAGTATGCATGGTCTTACCTTAATCCCAGTATATCATGGTCTGGCCCAGGGTTTTGACACAATCCTCCATGCAGGTATCATTGTGAAACTCTCCCAGCTGGGGATTACCACTAGATGGGTAACTAACTGGCTCACCAACAGAATACATACTGGGAAAGTTGGTGAATCAACCTGTATTAGTACAGCCATCACCATTGGTGTAGCCCGGGGATCTGTGATTGGTCCTTTACTGTTTGCAATCTATTTCTTAACAGTTCAGGCTAAAGTATATGGCCTTTGGCTTACCACATTTGTTGATTCTTGCATATTGGGTGCAATCACCAAGTCCAAAAATGATAACATTCTACATGAGGAGCTAACACAGACAAATGATTGGTGGCAAAGCCACATGATATACAAATAAATGCAGAAATGTGTCTTTATGTTGTCCTTCTGAAAAGTGGAATTCCATGCTAATTACAGCACTGACAACAATCCTGCTATGCTGAAACCCAGTGGTGCAAGCACTGGGAACACATGTAGATAGCTATCTGAACTTCAACCACAAAGTGTCTACACTGGTACTGAAAGCCTATGTTGTGCACATCATAAGTCACATCATCATATTTAGATTGCAGGACTGTATGACAAACTGTACTTGAACCTCATCAGAGCACTAATAGAGTATAATGCTCTCTTTTGCATGCACCTCCCTAGACACATGCAGCAGCTAGACAGACCACAGGCTTTTCTCATCAAGAGAGCACAGGGCCTACAAACCATGCCATGATGCATGTGGATAGACTGAAAACCCAGTCACGGTAATCTGTATTGTATAGGACAAGGCAATTTCAACAAACCATGCCATAATGTATGTGGATAGACTGAAAGCCTGATCATGGTAATCTGTATTGTATAGGATGAGGTGATTTCAGCCTGGCCTCCAAGCCAGTCTCTGACCTTACGCTGGTGGGAATATTACCTATCCACAAAATCAGATAGAGCTGGGGACATAAGTGGTGCCTGTTGAGGAAAATATGGTAGCAACAGTGTCCCACATGCTGGTGTAAAAGGCTCTCTATAATGTCAAGCAAGAGCACAAACACACACATTCCCAGTTAATACCCAAGCCCAACTATCTGTAGTGAAAATAGAAACCCTACGTATCTAAGTACATGCACTACAGAACTCAGTACTTTATGCAAATTTCACAGCTCAAGTCTGACTTGGAGTATCTCAGACAGCACTTTATAGCTGAAGACAACAGCAGCATACGTTGAGGAGAATTTGATAATAAGTGTCACACATGCTGGCATAAAAGACTCTCTGTAGTGTCAAGCAAGAGTAAACACACACACATGCATGCACACACACGCGCACACACATACACACAGAACTGACTGCAGTGAGAATAGAACCCTACCTATCCAAGTACACAGACTACAGAACTTGGTACTTTACACAAGCACCATGGCACAAGTCTGACTTGTACAAGACTGCAAGTCAGCTTATAGTGGATGACATCCGTACGCCAAGTTGGAGAGATGTTGGGAGGCCTGCATGAAATGGATATGTAGGTATGTGCAAGTATCAAAATACTGCCAATCCATAGCATTGGAGCAGGAAAGAATAGTTGTGTAAAATCTTACCATAACCAAAGATTGTACACAACTATTCTATGTCCTTCTATTCTCAAGTTGCAGTGTTCATAACCTTTGATTGAGTGCCATAGCTCAAAGGGAAGAAGAGGAGAGCGGTTTGGAACTAATTTTCCAAAAATCCATGGACTGCCTTAGAAAAACCTGATCTGGAGATGTGGTCCAGTTAGTAGTGCTTGGTGAAGATATGGACTTATGTCCAAGTAGCTGCCTCTAGAATAGAAGCAGGATCCATCCCCTTGAAAAATACTCCAGAGGAGGCCATGACCCTAGTGGAATGAGCTTTCATGTTAGAGTCCAGGTGTTTGCCCTGGTAGGTATAATAAAAGGAGATGGCTTTAAAAATCCAAGTAGAAAGAGTCTGCTTTGTCACAGCTTTTCCCGGAGCCCTGGGATGAAAGGAGACAAACAGTTACTCTGATTTCCTAAGGGATTTGGTCTTGTCCAGGAAGAATCTAAGTTGTCTGTGAATGTCTATAGAATGCAGGACTATCTCACTGTAATTCTGGGGTTGTGGAAAAAAAGGTGGGGAGGTGGATACACTGGTTCAGGGGCAACTCACTGACTACTTTAGACATGAAGGATGGGTTAGCCTGTAGTGTTACCCTATTCTTGTGGAAGATTAAAAAGGGTGGGGTGACCCATAAGGGCCTGGAGCTCTGACACTCACTTGTCCAATGTCAGGGCCACCGAAAGCACAGTTTTCCAAGTGCAGTATTTTAGAGAAGCTGTAGCTGCTGGTTCAAATGGAGCAACAGTTGAGTTCTCTAACACATAATTCAGGTCATAGAGTGGTGGAACTGGCTTACTGGCGGCCCTGAGATGAAGTACTCCCTTCAGGTATTACCTTCATTTGAAGTCTGGAAGCAAGTGGAGTGCCAAGAGGCAGATGAGCTGAAATAGCAGCAAGGTGGGCCTTAACAGAAGAATTTGCCTGCCTTACATCCGAGTGTACTGCCAGGCATTTCTGTTTTTACCTCCTACTGCACCTCTAGGCATCAAATATTGCTTGTTCATATTTGCATTAATAATTCCAAAACCATGTTACATACAAGGTATCAGAATATTTTATCTTGAAGCATACATGATGACAAACACAATTTTATTGATATGTCACCTCTGTCAATGATTATTTGTTAGAACTGTAAGGTGATACCTTCAGTTTTTTAAAGGCTCAAGCCACACCCATTTGGAGTTAAAGGTACACACTCAAACAGCTGTACTGGAAGGAATGAGATAAGGAGTGGGGACTGATCCAAGTCATGAAATAACCTTTTTTATGACAAGTAAGACCCACTTGTCTTGAGGAGAAAGCAGGTAGTAACAGTCTACCTGCCTTGTCCTGAAATGGAGGTTTCTGTGTTGTAGTCTGAGCAGGCCTGGAAGGTGTCTACTGCTACCTGGAGCTCTTCTTAACCCTAGTATGTGGAGTAGGAGCAGAATGTTTCCTAATGGACTGTGTCTTAGTGGGGTAATTTCTGGGGAATTTGGGGATTGGTGGCACAAACAAATGCTTCAAATCCTGTAATTCTTTCCCCTTTTGATGAACGCTTTGAAAAGCTCTTCCACTCTGGCCGCAAATAGGGCAGTATTGTCCAGGGGGCATCAAATAGTTTAGCCCTTATATCATCAGGTAGGCGTTGAAGCCTCAGACAAGAGAACCTTCTGAGCACTGAGGCGGCAGCTGCAGGTCTGGTCGAGGCCTCGGTAGCATCATAACTGCATCTGACTGAGTGTCTTGTTACTTGTGAGAACAGGGAGATCAGGTTAGAGATTTGAGACTTAGTGGGCAAACCTGGGAGATCAGACAAGAGTTTTGAAATATTGGTCAAAAGAGTCAAAGAATACTTAGACACGCGAGTCTGGTAGTTGATGGCCCTAAAGGCCAAGGTGGCAGAGGTGTATACCTTTTTTTCCCATTCGCTACATAGGTTTACTGCCCTTATCAGTTGGAAGGACAGAGGTAGAGGGTAATAGTCTGGTGGGTTTGTCTGCAGAGACCAAAATAGTACCAGGGTCTGCACCAGGATATTTTATCAGAAATCTACCCCATTCTGGGAGCTTATAAAATCGGTCAGCCATCTAAGGGCAGGTGGTTGGGATTCAGGATTTTTATAAACTGCATTGAAGGTGTATAAAAAGGCTGGTAGTACTGGTGGGATGGCAAACAGTGAAGGAGTATCCATTTGTAAAAGTTCATAATACCTCTTTTGGACTTGTGTCATTTCAGTAGAGTCCCATTTGAAAAACTTTCTCATCCAGAAGATGGTTTCTCCAAAGGTAAGATCCTCTACTGGAGAATCTGCTTCAGCAGAGTCCTCCTCTAGGGAGGCATAACCTAGAGTGGATGGCATTTGGGAAGCATAAGAAAGTGAATATTCAGAAGAGGACTCTGAGGAATCATCAGCTTCAGTTGGGAGAAGATCTGAAATCTGAGGCCTAGGGCTAATAACAGGAGGGACAGCTGGAGGAAAAGCAACCATGGAGGGCCTGAGGGCTATCAAGGCTTTGAATAAACTCTGACAGAAAGCTTGCCAATCAGGAAAGCCTTCAGATGGTGGAGAAATACATTTATTTTTCTGTTTCCTTTTTAAAAAAGGAACAGGGCTAGAGTGCGTAGGGCCTAGCTTCAGGTGGTTCCCTAATAGTACAAGGGCCAGTCTGAATGTCCATAACGAGCAGATGTTCCCCTTCATTGTCAGTACCTGACATCTGTGTAACCTCCATGGACGTGCTTACCACTCTTGGTTCTGTATCCGGTAGAACTGTACCCGCTCCACTATACCAGCATCGTCTGATTCTATACATTCCTCCAAGCATACACTGGATACAGGAGAATGTTGGGTGGAGGAGGTGCAGCAGTAGGCTCAGGCCTGGTAACCTTGGCCTTCTTTTTCGGTGGCTCAATGGTCTGACCAGATGGCCCGTCCAGAGCAAGAGCTAAACATTTAAGTCTTTGGTTTTCAAATAGATATTAAACATGTGCAGATGGCTGCGAAGGTTCTTTGGCATAAAGTTCTGACAAATAGGGCAGGATTTATGGTCATAGTTTGGCCCTAGGCAGAACAAGCACAGTTCATGGGCATCCTTATGGGGGATCTGTCATCTGCCCCTACACTTTCCTTTCCTGGATGACATGAACCTGAGCAGGCATGCAGTCACCAAAACAAGAACAAGAAAAAAGGCCCCAGTGGAGTACTTATCTCAAACTCGCAGAATCAGATGTCAGAAAGCAGGATGAGCTGATGTTCAACTGACAGCAGAGAAGTTCTGAGGAAGGTATGTGCAGACATCACTTTTGTGGCCCACGCACCCTACGGCTGTCAGACATCCCACATACCTTGCAGTGACTAAAGCTTTTGTATACTGGTTGGACGTTTGAGTTGCTAGGTGAAGGCTAACCCTAAGATTATGAATACTGCAACATGAGAACAGAAGGACATCCAATAGATGACTGCTAGTGTGGTTCTGGTTTGTCTCGACACAAGTCGCTGGGCAGGTAAACCAAGATGTTTATCACGAGGAATATTTCTGAGATTTAACAATTTGAGAAAAACATTGGTATTGTCACGTCTGAATTTCTCTAACAGCTGTTTCACACTTTGAACTTTTGAAGAGCATGATCAGCCAAGCTGCTTGACTGAGGGTATTCAGGACGACTCATAATATGAACAAAATCCCACTCTTCTGCAAATCTCGAACTGTTGACTTGTAAACTGTGCACCATTTGTCAGAAATAACTCTGTGTGGACTACCATGGACAGAAAAATGTTGCTTCAACTTAGTAATGACAGTACTGGAAGTTAGATTAGGAAGGCCAATCTTGAACCAATTTGAATAAGAGTCTACGAACACCAAATAATGTTGACCATTCCTCTCAAAGATATCTGTGGCTAGTGTCAACCAAGGTAGTTCAGAAAACTGGCTTAACTGAATGAAGTGGTTCTTTTTGTTGATGCAGCTTTGTACTATTACATACTGAACAAGATGAAAGTACTTTTTCAATATCTCTTAACATAGTAGTCCAAGATACTAGACCTCTCACCCTTCTTTTGATAGACTCCATTCCTGGGTGGCCACAATGCAAGATCTTAATATACTCTTGTTGCAAGGATTTTGAAACAATCACTTTAGAACCTTTCATGATGAAAATATGGTTGCACTTCAACTGGTAAACAAGAAGGCTTTGAAGGCCAAACTCGACTGATAAAGATGTTTAGCTTCTGGAGAACTAGATCTGAAGCTGTGCAAGTTCTAAGCTCATCAAGATGTGTGGAAGAAAAAATTATCACCTCCATGACCTCAAAATCAAAATCAAGTTGGTCATTGTTATGCTGTTCCATTGTTTTTCTGGGTGATCTAGATAAAGTATCAGCAAGATAAATAAGTTTGCCTTTTGTGTAAACCAGGTGAAAATTGTACTTTTGCAATTTGAGCATTATACATTGCAATCTAGTTGGAGCTGTATGAACAAGCTTTCTCTAAATAGTGACTAGAGGTTGGTGATCACTTTTGGTCTGAAAAGGTCGACCATAAATACAATCATGGAACTTCAAACACGCAAACACAGTTGCTAATAGCTCTTTCTCAGTCTGGGCATACTGCATCTTGGTTTGGGTAAGAATTCTTAGCATAGGCTACTGGTCTACCCTTTTGAAGAATAACTGCACCTAGACTAAATTTAGAAGCATCACAGGAAAGAGTAACTAGTTTGTGAACATCATAGTAGCTGAGAGTTGGTGGATTAGCAATTTTCTGTTTCAGGACATCAAATACTCTTTGGTGCTGTTCTGATCATGACCAAATTACATCTTTGCATGTTATCTCTCTGAGTGGTGCTGAAAGTTGGCTTAAATCTGGAATGCACTTGCCTAGTTGACCATGCCAAGAAAACATTGTAGGGCTTGGACACTGGAGCTGGCACCTCGAGAATTGCTGTCTGCTTGGAAGGATCTGTTTGTAAGCCTGAAATGGTAAACAAGTGACCAGCATAAATTACTGCTAGTGGCCTGAATTTGCACTTCTGAACATTCAGCTTAAGATTCACTTCACATGCTCTTTCCAGCACTTTGGTGAAGTCAACATGACAGAAACCTCAAGAATGTGTCCTACTGTAATATCATCTACTATAATAGCACATGCTCAGCCAGAAAACATTTGCTCCATTGCACACTGAAATACATCACTGGCAGAATTTATTCTAAATGGTATTCTCAGAAATCTGGAAATAGAAAATTCAACACAGCTAAGCGGATGAATGATACAATAGAGGCTAGTATGAATTAGTGCTTTCTTTCACTTTATTTAAAAACGTGAACTTCTTCAGAAACAAGAACATGTGCCCTCCCCAACACGTCTTATAAACCCTTTGAACAGGATATGATGTCATGAAGTTTCTCCATAATTATTTCATATATATACAAAAATATAAATAAAAATAATACAATATATTATCTAAATATATACAAAAAACGTCTTGACATTTAAAAATGTTATTATATATTGTGTTCTCATTGTTCCCAATATATTAGACTGATGTAACAAACTTTATATTGTGTAAACAGGAACTACAAACTATTTTTACTTCCTGATAAACATCATACTAACATAAACTACATATGATCTAATGTTGTGAATGCTCATATGAATTGTGAAACATTGTGTAACTGAAATGTTATCAATTATGAAAATTGTAAACTTGAAAACATTTATCTGTGACTAAATAAGCTATTGTAGACTGACTTGTTAAAATTACCCAGTTATAGAAAACTTTGATACAAATGATACACATAAATACAAACATATAAACAACATTGTCTCTTGTGTGGATTTCTATATAAATGTGCTTCTATACATTCGGACTATTTTATCTGTATATCAGAAAACATTTTATATTGATTACCTCATTTAGGCCTGGATATTGGTCTGACCCTAACAGTAGTTGCCAAAGTGCCTCCTTTTGCTCCAATTTATTGTTGACATCCCCCATGAATGACATTTTTTCTATGTGGTCTAGAACAAAAAATTCAAACTTTTTGAATTCACTACAAGTCAAAGAATGCCTTGCAAGTGCATTATTTTTGTCTTTGTTCTTTATAGCTAATGTGTGTTCGTAAATTCTCCGCTTCAAAATTCTGACGGTTTTACCCACATAGTAGCATTCACAGGAGACACAGGAGGCCAAATAAACTACACATTCACTGTTACAATTGAAATATTTCTTTGCCCAAAAAGTTATTTTTAAATATTTCATAGTGACAAAGGAACTGTTACTGAGAAATCTGCATTGTCTGCAGTTGGTACATGCGAAAGTGCCCTTTTTAATTAAATCTCTAGTCTTTACCACTAAAGATGAGTCAGTTTTTTCTAAAACTTTCTTGATATTATTGACTGTTTTATAAGTAAATTGTGGTCTGATTCCTACACAACTAACTAGTTCTTTGTTACCCAAAATAATCCTCCAATTTCTCTCTATAATGTTTCTGATTTCTTTTAGTTCATTTACTATAGGAAGTGGGAATGCTATGTAAAACATGTTTAGATTTCCCTCTATTCTACTTGTGTTCTTATTCTCTTGTTGGACTATTCTTGGTACTTCTACAAATATGTCTGTAGCTAATAATATAGGTTTTGCTACACCTTCCCTTAGTTTGTTGACTTCCTTTTCTAACTTTTTAATCCAATTTAGGTTATAACCCCTCACTAAAAACATTTGTCTGAGATGTAGTAACTCTTCTTGAAATACTAAATCCTCTGTAGTTAGCCTACTGAGCCTGATCATTTGTCCCTTCACAACGCTCTTTTTCATATGTGAAGGGTGTAGGCTGGCTTTGTGAAGGTATTGGTTTGTGAAGCAAGATTTTCTATAGATCTTGCTTATGATGTTACCAGATATGTCATTAATACTAAGGTCTAAATCTAGAAAGTGTATACTTCTTCCAAATTCTCCAATTTTAAAAATTAAGAAGGTTGTAGTTGTGTTTAAATCATTTACCATGTCAGTAAATTCCCATTGTTCACCTTTCCACAAAAAGAACAAATCGTCAATGTACCTATAGTACATCAACACCTTTCCAAAACTAGGATGAAGTTTTAGAAATTTCTGTTCCCATCTAGACATCACTATATTAGCAAAAGATACAGGCGTTTCAACTAATGATAATGTTCATAATTTGATGTCTAAAAGTTCCAAAGAAAGTACATCAGTGTCAACGGATACACCCAAAGACACTAATGGGGACACAAATTTGGCGACTGCAACTACGAGCTATGCCGAGGTTGCAAGTCAGCAACTAGGTCAACCTAAGGTCCCTTTTCAACAACAAAGGATTCAAGGAAAGAGGACTACAAAGTGGTACAATACCACACAACAAAAAGGGAAAATGAAGGGCAAAAACAAAAGAAGATGGTAACACCTTTCACCAATGAGACTGATTATACAGTTAATGTGATAAATTTAAGTAATGTGACGTTGACAGTGGATGCTTATAATGTACTTAACAAAGGTTTTACCTTCATTCCTTCCAACAAGGTTGAAATAAGTAGATTATTGGTAGATTTCAGATTGTATTTAAGAAAATTAAATTTAAAATACATTCTTAAGGACATCACTGATTATAACACTTCTACTAACAAATTACCAACGAGGCCTAGTACTTTTAACCCCCCCCTGATTAACACACTGCAAGTTTTTCTGAATTCATGTGAAAAAGAACTCAAAAATATTACAACAAGCAGTGAACAAAAAAATCTAACTGACACAGAGAATAAAGTGTTAAAGGAGTTATCAGAAAACTCCGAAGTTAGAATAATGAAAGCAGACAAAGGGGGTAAAATCATTGTCATGAACACAATAGATTACAACAAAAGAATACTAGGTATGTTAAAGGACACTAAAAACTACTGTAAAGTCACAGCAGAATTTGTCAAAATCAGTTTCAGAAGAACAGATGTTCTTCTTTTTGATATGTTTTGCCAGGGAGAAATAGAAAAGGTGGATTATGACTTCCTTTTAGTGGAGTATCCGACCATGGCAAACTTTTTTGGTATACCGAAATTACAGTATGGTCTTGAGGATTTATCTTTTAGGCCCATTGTATCAGCCAAAAACTCAAAAACAGAAAATATTTCCATTTGGCTTGATAGTCTATTAAACCCTGTGGCACAAAAGGCTGAATATTATCTCAGGGACTCTTGGCAGCTTTTGGAAATTTTGGGAAGGATTAAAACATTAGAGAAAGATGTGAATTTTGCTACATTAGATGTCAAGAGTCTTTATACCTCTATAGATCAAGTAGAAGGCATTGAGTACATGAGAGAACATCTTATAAACGACACAGACATGAGTGGTCACAGGGTAAATACACTGTGTACCCTTATGGAATTAGTACTTGAGAATAATTTTTTCAAATTCAATAATGTACTTTATAAACAGACATCTGGAGTAGCGATGGGGGCCAGAGTGGCCCCAGCATTTGCTAATATAGTGATGTCTAGATGGGAACAGAAATTTCTAAAACTTCATCCTAGTTTTGGAAAGGTGTTGATGTACTATAGGTACATTGACGATTTGTTCTTTTTGTGGAAAGGTGAACAATGGGAATTTACTGACATGGTAAATGATTTAAACACAACTACAACCTTCTTAATTTTTAAAATTGGAGAATTTGGAAGAAGTATACACTTTCTAGATTTAGACCTTAGTATTAATGACATATCTGGTAACATCATAAGCAAGATCTATAGAAAATCTTGCTTCACAAACCAATACCTTCACAAAGCCAGCCTACACCCTTCACATATGAAAAAGAGCGTTGTGAAGGGACAAATGATCAGGCTCAGTAGGCTAACTACAGAGGATTTAGTATTTCAAGAAGAGTTACTACATCTAAGACAAATGTTTTTAGTGAGGGGTTATAACCTAAATTGGATTAAAAAGTTAGAAAAGGAAGTCAACAAACTAAGGGAAGGTGTAGCAAAACCTATATCATTAGCTACAGACATATTTGTAGAAGTACCAAGAATAGTCCAACAAGAGAATAAGAACACAAGTAGAATAGAGGGAAATCTAAACATGTTTTACATAGCATTCCCACTTCCTATAGTAAATGAACTAAAAGAAATCAGAAACATTATAGAGAGAAATTGGAGGATTATTTTGGGTAACAAAGAACTAGTTAGTTGTGTAGGAATCAGACCACAATTTACTTATAAAACAGTCAATAATATCAAGAAAGTTTTAGAAAAAACTGACTCATCTTTAGTGGTAAAGACTAGAGATTTAATTAAAAAGGGCACTTTCGCATGTACCAACTGCAGACAATGCAGATTTCTCAGTAACAGTTCCTTTGTCACTATGAAATATTTAAAAAGAACTTTTTGGGCAAAGAAATATTTCAATTGTAACAGTGAATGTGTAGTTTATTTGGCCTCCTGTGTCTCCTGTGAATGCTACTATGTGGGTAAAACCGTCAGAATTTTGAAGCGGAGAATTTACTTAACACACATTAGCTATAAAGAACAAAGACAAAAATAATGCACTTGCAAGGCATTCTTTGACTTGTAGTGAATTCAAAAAGTTTGAATTTTTTGTTCTAGACCACATAGAAAAAATGTCATTCATGGGGGATGTCAACAATAAATTGGAGCAAAAGGAGGCACTTTGGCAACTACTGTTAGGGTCAGACCAATATCCAGGCCTAAATGAGGTAATCAATATAAAATGTTTTCTGATATACAGATAAAATAGTCCGAATGTATAGAAGCACATTTATATAGAAATCCACACAAGAGACAATGTTGTTTATATGTTTGCATTTATGTGTATCATTTGTATCAAAGTTTTCTATAACTGGGTAATTTTAACAAGTCAGTCTACAATAGCTTATTTAGTCACAGATAAATGTTTTCAAGTTTACAATTTTCATAATTGATAACATTTCAGTTACACAATGTTTCACAATTCATATGAGCATTCACAACATTAGATCATATGTAGTTTATGTTAGTATGATGTTTATCAGGAAGTAAAATAGTTTGTAGTTCCTGTTTACACAATATAAAGTTTGTTACATCAGTCTAATATATTGGGAACAATGAGAACACAATATATAATAACATTTTTAAATGTCAAGACGTTTTTTGTATATATTTAGATAATATATTGTATTATTTTTATTTATATTTTTGTATATATATGAAATAATTATGGAGAAACTTCATGACATCATATCCTGTTCAAAGGGTTTATAAGACGTGTTGGGGAGGGCACATGTTCTTGTTTCTGAAGAAGTTCACGTTTTTAAATAAAGTGAAAGAAAGCGCTAATTCATACTAGCCTCTATTGTATCATTCATCCGCTTAGCTGTGTTGAATTTTCTATTTCCAGTTTGCGGCTAGTCCGTTCCTTTTATTCTCAGAAATCTGTATCTTCCAAATGGCCTACTGAATATGGTTAACAATGAAGATTTTTGGTCAAGCAAAATTTGCCAAAATGAACTCTTTGCATCCAAGACAGAAAAAACAGTGGCATTTGGCAAGAGGGCAGCAACCTCTTCAACTGTGCGCATTGGATGATGAGGCCTTTTTTTTTCCAAAATCTCTATTTCAATTTTCTTTTTTCAAATAACAACAATATGGTAACTCAAAAACACAAATAAACAATACAAATACATATCTAAAGAAAACAGACAACAATCTTGTTCCAATAAAATTATATATATATATATATATATATATATATATACACACACACACAACATATACACAATAAGTCACTACATCATCAAGTAAAGTATGAGAATTCTTATGTTCATTTGGTCTCATAAGGGACAGTTAGAATGGGGATAATCTATATATAAAGTAAAAATAGAAATGTAACCATTTATTTGTATGTTTAAGGAACATATCTAGTTACACATATACTAAGAAAACGGGAGAAGATGCAAGAACGACTGATTATACTACATTCATTTCTTATTTAAAGGTTATCTTTTCATGACAATTTGTAGGCAAATTTTATTTGTCAAGAATTATATCTAGCAAGTAACCCCAATATTTTTGGTAATAGTGTATGTTTTTTGTTTTTGAATAAATTAATTTGTGAGATGAGATATATTTGATAGCAAGATTGCTAAAATTTCCCATGTAATTGGTGACATGACATTCCAATTCTTTGTAATAAAGAATTTAATAAGGGCACACATCGTAATAAAGACATGTTTTAATATTTTGGGGAGTTGATTGATATTAATGTACAATATAGCTGTCTAACAAATAAGGGTTGATTTTTCATATCCCATCTTCTCTAATCTTACTCTCAAGGAACACCATAAGTTGTGTATCTTAGTAGAGTTCCACATGACATGTAAAATATCAGCTGTTTGATCCGGACAATGGGGACATATAGGCAAAAAGTTAGGATTGGATTTATTTAATTTAGATAAGGTATAATATAGATTATTTACCACAATTTGTGTATATGACAGCTTCTTGAAAGGAATTAATTTGATTGTATTTTCAATGGCTAGTTTCTTATTTTCTTCAGTCAGTGATTGATTTTTCGTTTGCCAATAGTTTGAAAATAATAAGGAATTCTGATGTTTTGCACTCATTACAATTTTATAAGTACTAGAAATTGTTTTCCTTTTAATCGCAAGATTTTCAAGTATTAATTTAACTAAATCTATGTTCTGTAAGTCAGTGTGTATTTGTGAGAATTTAACATCTATAAGATGATGAAGTTTGGTTAAGGATACTATATTTCATAAGAAATTTGAGTTCAAGTCTCATCTGTCCTGTGTTAGAGTCTTTCCATTGGTATATATCCCATGTTGTGTAGTCTTTTATCAGGGGGTAGTTTGTTAGATTTACTGGTTTATTATTTATTAGCAAATTAGGATTTAGGTGTAATGGTTGTATAAGGGCAAAAGCGTCAGCTAATTGCAATGATTTAAATAGTTTCTGTGTTGTAAGAATCATGTTTTTAATTAGTGGGTGTAAATTCTTCGTGTATATGCTAGCCTGGTTTAAATTCAAGAATGGTAAGGATTTGATATTACAGCCAAGGGATTTCAACTGTTCATACCAGATTTTGGATTTGATATTACAGCCAAGGGATTTCAACTGTTCATACCAGATTTTGGTCCACTGGGGTGTCCAAGTATTTATATACGAGTCATAGTTTATTATTTGTATTAGTCTGTATACAGTAATTATATTATAGTAAAGCTTAAAAACAGCTAACCCCAATCCCCCTTATCTTTGGCAAGTACAAGTTGTGCATATTTAATTCTGGTAGATTTGGGATACCATAAGAATCTTGATATAGCTTTTTCCATGGCAAAGAAGAAGTTTTGGGGAATATTTGAAAAGGTAGCATTTAATTGAAAGAATATTCTTGGTAGAAAATTTATCTTGACAACACTAGCTTTTGAAAGTAGAGACATATTAATGTTCTTCCATCTATCCATATCACTTTGAATATTAGTCCATGTAGTTAGTAGGTTATTGTTTATAATATCTTTGAAGTCTGAAGTAAATATTATTCCTAGATATTTTATCTGGTAGTTTATTTTGATTTCACTCATAGGAAAGTACAATTCTTTATGCCCTATAGGATTGAGGGGAAATATGTGTGACTTGTTTAAATTTAAATTATAATTTGAAACTACTGAGAATTCATCAATAACTAAGTATTTTTGGGAGGTCGGTAGTGGGGAGTTGGAAGTATATATTTAAGTCATCCGCAAAGGCCGAGTATATAAGATTTGTATTGTGGATTCTGGGAATATGATGAAAGGTTTTTTGTGAAATAAACAGAAGGAGGGGTTCTAGATAAAGATTAAATAGGTATGGTGAAAGAGGACATCCTTGTCTTGTACCATTGGAGAAGAGTATAGGGTTAGTTATAAGCTTTCTGATACAGAACCTGGATCATTTTAATGAATTCTTGAGGAAAACCATATAAAGGCAGTACATTAAAGAGAAAGTGTAAGTTTACTCTACCAAAAGCTTTAGTTGCATCTACTGTAAGGGTATATCTGGGGCATTTATACCTATTAAGTAGTCTTACAATAGTATCTAAAAGGAGGGTGTTGTCACTTGTTTGCCTGTCATAAAGCCCATTTGTTGTTGGGAAATAATAGAGGGGAGTATATTCTTAAGTCTATTTGCTATAACATGGGCTAATATCTTAAGATCAGTGTTTATGAGGGCTATTGTTCTATAATTTGCTGGATCTGTTGGGTCAGAATGCGGTTTAGGAATCAACATTGTTTTGGAGTTATTTAAGTATTTGTCTGTTATACCATATTGTATTATATAGTTGAAAACTTTTAATAACACTTTGGAGATAGGCTCCATGAATAGCGTATAAAAATACGATGCGTATCCATTAGGCCCAGGGGATTTACCTACTTTTAGTTTG
This sequence comes from Protopterus annectens, assembly GCF_019279795.1. Lineage (NCBI taxonomy): Eukaryota > Metazoa > Chordata > Ceratodontiformes > Protopteridae > Protopterus > Protopterus annectens. The sequence continues at coordinate 230,503,690 of NC_056743.1, read as the reverse complement.
TTTATTGCAGCTTTTATCTCTTTTAAATGTAACGGTAATTTTAAGAGTTTCCTTTGATCTTCTGTAGTTTGTGGAAAGTTTATATTATGTATAAAATCCTCAAATCTGTCTGTAGATGATTATAAGGGTATATTGTATAATTTCTTATAAATATCTTCAAAAGCATCCACTATATCTTGATCTTTATATTTCACCTGTCCTTCATATTTTATTTCTTTGATCGTAGGAGGTCCACTTTTTATGTTAATTAGTCTAGCTAGGAATTTTGATGGTGTTTGAGCCCATTCTGAATACCGATATATTGACCTTAATTCTAAGAAGGAGATATTTTCTAAATAGTGTTTGTGTAATTGTTTTTGCCAATCAATTATTTTTTCCTCAAGTTCTTTAGAATATTTTTCCTGAAGTTCTAGTTCAGCAGTGTTTATTTGACACTCTAGTTCATTCTTAAGATTGTTATACTTTTTTTTGAGCCATTCAGATTTTTGAATAATAATACCCCTGATGACCACCTTGGTTGCCACCCATTGTATGTCATATGGAATTTGATCAGATATAAAATAATGTTGAAGTTGGGCTAGCACATTCTGAATTTCTTGTGTAGTTTCTTGGTTTTGTATAATTTTAGGATTTAACGTCCAGGTACTGAAATAGGAAATATTTTGTTTATGAGCTTGAAAGTTTATTAAAAGTCTAATTTTGGAATGATATAAAAGAGTTCTAGGTGATACAGCATAATTTAATTTGTTAGAAAGGAAAGCAAGGGAAATTAGAAAAGCATCTATCCTGGACCAAGTTTTATTAGTGGCTGAAAAAGTGAATCTTGATATTGTTTTATCATACTGAAATTTAACATAAGGGTCAACTAGCTCAAATGTATTTTGTAATTCTTCAAGTGCTGTAGTGGTAGATTGTGACTGTCTGTTTTTATTATGCGATCTATCCTTATCCAGATTTAGTAAAGCATTCCAGTCCCCACCTACAATAAACAGATTTGGGTATTTGACTAATATATTAAAGATTACATAAATGAAGAGCTGTTGATTTGAGCAGCGGCTATATATATTAAGAAAGAGTAATGGTTTGTTTAAAGTATGATATTCAGTAGTAAATAATACCCATCTTCCCTTTGAGTCAGATTCATAGGAAGTAATCTCTCCTTGGAAGGATTTATTTACTATAATGGCCAATCCCCTGGACAAAGAACTATAATTTGCAGCAACTATTGTTTTAACCCATTTTCTTTTCCTTTCCCTAACCCAAAGTTGGTCATCTAAGTGAGTTTCTTGCAAGAAAGTTATATCAGCCTTAGTTTGGTATGTGAGATGCATGATTAAATGTCTTTTCTTTTTATCTACCATCCCTTTAACATTCCAAGAGACTATGGTTATTTTTTATAATACTGTTGAAGTTTCTCATTAGTTGATTCACAAAAATACGGTTATAAACTTTTTCTGTTATTGTATTTATCTTAAGAATAAATGTTGTGACTTCTATACTCCTAAACTCTAAATAGATGCCTAACCACCCATCCCTCTGTATTTGTAAATGTGCATGAGTTAAGAAACTAAAAGAAACTATTTTTAACAACAATGAGTAGATATATATCAGAGAGAGATGTCAATAATACCCATACTGTTCCAAATGCGAACAGTCATCAGCTAACAGACTGTGTCCATCCCGCTCCTTTTATTATTTATATACTGCATATTCATTTTCAGACTTCTTAAAATATTATATTAATTGTACCCTTAGATATTATATAGAAAGTAAAGGAAAAGTAGCTTTTATAAAAAGTTTTGTAGTAACAGCAACATATTATAATTCTTAGCATTTCAAGAGTTATTAAAGAGTTAACAAAACAATATTTTCAAAAACCAAGTACAACATATGTATATTTAAAGAAGGCATCATTTTAAAAATTCAACATTTGCATTATTCTTGCTAACAGCAACTAACTGTAGTTCTTTAAAATGTATTGCAAACCATACAAGCAAATCATTGTGAACTCATATTATTAATCAACCAGTGCCATCTACTGGACAAAGGGGGGGGGGAGGAAAATGTTTTTGTACCTTGCTCATAGACACCTTTAAAGGTAACTCAATGGTTATGCCAGTAGAATAATGATTATACATTTTAAACATTTAAAGAAGGCAGCACTTTAAAATTCAACATTTGCCTTATTCTTACTAACAGCAACTAACTGTGGTTCTTTAAAATGTACTGGAACTTCATTTAACATTGCACTGGCAAAAGCCATATAGATCCATCATTGTGTGCTCATATATTAATAATTAACCAGTGCCATCTACTTGAACAAACAGAGAGAAAAGAAAAAAATGTTTTTATACCTTGCTAATAGACACATTTAAAAGTAACTCAATGGTTATGTCAGCAGAATAATGATTATACATTTTAAACATTTAAAGAAAGCAGCACTATAAAATTCATCAACATTTGCCTTTTTCTTGCTAACAGCAACTAACTGTGGTTCTTTAAATGTATTGGAATCTTCATTTAACACTGCACTGTCAAAAGCCATATAAACACATCATTGTGAACTCATATGTTAATAATTAACCAGTGCCATCAACTGAACAGAGAGGAAGAAAACAAAAAAGAGAAATGTTTTTGTACCTTGCTCATAGACATACTTAAAAGCAACTCAATGATTATGCCAGTAGGAGTATACATTTTAAATGAAACTACTTGTGTCTAATATTTACACTACTTCAACTATTATATCAAAGGTTATATCCCATTTTTAAATGTAATTTAACACTTCTTTTTTGTAAGCTGTAAATGCACTTTAAAGTCATTTCTCTATGCGGACAGTGTTAGGTAGCTTTGTAACTTTTAAATGTAAATGTACCTTAAGTATTACAGTGTAGCAAAGAGGTTTTCTTTACAGGCAAGTAAGCACAGTTATTCAGAACACATTCCACATCCATTTGTTTAAAATTTCCCATAAGAGTGGTATATTCTTCTGTCCTGTAGTTCTTTGGAGCTGTAGCACTTGTTTAGCCTTCCAAATGTTGCTTTTGGCTCAAAAGATAATGAAAAGAGTTGTCTCAGGCAGGATTTACTTTGAAGAGACGCAGAAATGTGGATTTTGCCTGGTCAGGTGTTTCCAAGGATATTTTTTCTTCTTTGTAATAAAATGTTAAAGTTGCAGGATATCTCATTTGGAAAGAATCTTATTTTCAATGAGGTAATTGCAGTATTTGCTGAATTTCTATTGATTTTGTTTAATTTGTAAAGGAAGAGCTTGAGTAATCATAATTTTATGTGCTCTCCATGTAACATTCTTTTTAATCTTACAAGCTGACAGTATCTGTGGAACATGTGCTGAATTAAGCAGTCTGATATAGATTTGTCTAGGAAGATCACTTGTTTGTGTATGCTTTACAGCTCTGTGAGCTCTTTCGATCACTATCTCATCCAGGAGATTGTTATTAGCCAGAAGAGAGCTTAGTATTTTTTTTTTATTATTGGAATAAGTTGTGAATTATCAAAGCTCTCTGGAATACCTCTTATGATAAAATTATTTACCCGGCTTTTAGCTTCCAAGTCTAACATTTTTTTGCTGTAATTCTTTAATTATGGTGTCATTGGTTTGTGCTTTTTGTTGCAGTTCATTTATTTTTAGCTCATTGTCCATAATTTTAGCTTCATTTTGTTCAAGCCTAAGCACAATTTAGTCCAGAATAGAGCCAAATGTAGTTAGCTTATGAGCACTTCTGTTTGTAAAGGTTGTAAAGCAGTTTTCAGATTCTCCAGTGTTAAAGGTTGTTCCTGTTTTAATCTTTGAGACATTTTATCAGCTTCTTGCTGTTGCTTGTTAATTTTTTGCCTTTTAGAAGTGGTTTCTTTCTCACGAGTAGTAATTGCAGACAGTTTGGTTTTTGTGATTATAGTTTCCATCCAATCTGGCTGATTCTTAATCTTGTATAGTTAGATTCCTAGTAGTAGTACAGAATTTTAAATAAGTCTTGTTATGAAAGTTGTTTTTCTTGTTACTTTCCTCTTATTAGGCCTGTTAGTCTTTGAGAATCCACACCATGCGGTTCAGGGCTCTGTTTCCAACAAGTAATTATTTTTCCTTTAGAATGAGAGAATCGTTGAAAAATAAAGATGAAACAAGTAAGTACTCATATTTCTGCTTTAATCCATTGATGTTTGGTATACGTTTCCTAAGTGATGCGCTGGTTTGAAGTCAGATTATAGTGTAGGAATGCAGGAGCTGCACTGTCAGTGTGCTTACAGGCTGTCCACCATTTTGGAATCATCATGAGGCCTTTTTAATGCTTTGTTTACATCTATCAAATCAATATATATTCTGATATCATCTGAGCTTTTCTTATGCACTATCATGGAAGATACCCATTCAGTAGGTTCTTCTACTGGACAAATTACTCCTAGCTGCATCATTTTATCTAGCTTGGGTTTGACTCTGTTCTGCATAGCTTCTGGAACTTTTTGTGCTCGTCTGACAACTGGGCTGACTTCTGGGTCTCACTTCACAGAATACACAACTGGCAGCTTACCTAGTTTGTCTGCAAAAAAAATATCACCACACTCAGAAAAAATTGTTTGGACAAAATTTGAGCTGTGTCATACAAGCGTATATGGTGAACTTCTTTATTAAGTGAAAGTAGTCCCATTTTCAAACTGCCTCTGAGGCCGAATAATGGCTGCATGCATTTCTTGACTATGAAAAATTGCAAGTCCTAGCTGTTTCCAGAAGAGTAACATGAAGTTTGAACCTCTTCACCACCATAAGCAAAAAGTTTTGCACATTTTGTCAAATCAAGTTGTTCTGCAGCATGTACTCTAGCAAATGTTTCTGCTGACATAACATTGCACTTTTAGTCAGTATCTACTTTGAGCTCTATAGGACTCCATTAATCCAAACAGTAAAAAAGATTTCACTCGTTGCCCACAAATCTACTGCACTGTACGTTTCACCAAGCACAGACACATCATCAACTTGCCTTTTGGAATGTCCTCTTTTAATAAAAGAATGTGCCTTATTTGATTTATAAAATCTTTTGAAATGATTCCACTTACTGCAAGAATGATACTGCTGACCAAAAGCTAAGCACTTTTCTTTTTGGGTTCATGATTACCACCACAATTACAACAGTTGACTATGAAGGGTGGCCTAATGGTTAAAGGGTTTGAGTATCACAAGGGATAATTGCTAGGCTTAAAATGGCTTGCAGGGGCAGTTAGCCTAGTACAAACCTATAAAGCTGGGTGGGAGCACATGTTCTGACTTTGCTGACTCACCCTTATGCTTCAGTAAGCATGTCCTGGAATTCGGTGGAAAGACTTTGGGTTTCCCCAGGGACTGTTAAAGAATCTGTAGTAGCTGCCATGTGCTTGGTTCCATTTCTTTTAACCACGTGCTGCATATTATCTACATGAGCTTTGTCACTGTGCTTTCTGCAGATATTCTCATTTATAAGCATACTTGTGTGCTTTTCTGTAATATCTGACAAATCTCAATGACCTTATTTAACATTAAATCACTACCTTGAAGCAAAATCTTCCTCACTGTGTCATTTGTAATACCACACACAAGCCTGTCTTTTCTCATCTCTCAAATCACCAAATTTGCACAGTTTAGCCTTGTTTCTCAAGTCAGTTATATATATTGCAAAAGTTTCACCAGGCTTTTGATCCCTTGTGTAAAAATAAGTACTTTTCCATTGTAATATCATTTGGAGGTTACACATTTCTCTAGGTTTAAATTGTAAGCATAGAGGGTCTTCCCTTGTTTCAGCTGGTACCACCATATGGTGACATCCCCCCCCCCTCCCCTACAACACAGGAGCTGCAGGTGCATACACAAATGAATGTTCTCTTTCAATGGCTTCTGAAACCAGCTAAATTAAGCAAAATGAATGCCTCTGTACATGCATCTTTGTCAGAAAAAGCAGCCTGTATGAAAATATCATATTCTTGCTCAAACACTCTCCAATTTTCTGCAATATTGTTATCAAACACAAGTGGTGTGTGTTTACAATAGCCTTCTGCCATGCCCACAGATTATAGCAAAACACAATGCAATCTTAGCCCTTGTAATTATGTATAATATTCACACCAGGTACTTGTAATAATATTCAAATACATAATAAACTCTTTGAATTACTGTACTCTGCAAAATATGCCTTGAAATAACTGTACTTTGCAAAATATTCTTTGAAATAACTTTCCTTTGTGAAATAGCTGCACTGTAATACTGCACACACTTGCAAACACTTTGCACACTTCAGAAACTTTGAATATAGCTTTAGTCAATACGAAAAAAGTAGTACATAGTGAAAAAAATGTGGTTGTTTTCCCTTTTTTGTACATTTTATGCGATTCGGATATTGTTTCAAACATTTTCATAATTATTTTGAATATTTTTATCAATATGTCGCAGTTTTGGACATTTCATTTAATAAGAAATTCATTCTGAACAGTCTGAGTGCTTTGTTTTATATTTGTAACAAAATAAATCATTTAAGCAAGTTTTAGTACCTGGAATTTGTTTCTGACCTGTTTTGCAAGTTGTTTGAGCAGTAAGGATGATCCACTCCTGTATATTCCTTCAACTTTAACTGGCTGCCTCATGGTTGTAAATTTGGATCCCATTCTGACACCATGTTCCTTATCTTATGTGTGTTAAGAAGACGTTCAGGCTTAGATGTTAATTTAAGTAGTTTATTGTATACAGATACATCAGGATGGATGGAAAGAAAATTAAACAAACTAGCTGACTGACTACATACTTGCATACTCACACTCTGGCTGCTCACTCAAAATGGCACTGTTGCTTGCACATGCTCAGTACTTATATGTATGTGCTGACTCACTGGAAAGCTTCTTAAAAGTATATCACACACACTGATCTATACTCTGTACCCCAGCCCCACACTTACACCTGCTGCCACAGGGCTAGTTACATGATATTCTATAATTTGCTAATTATTCTTAAGGTCTCTATGTTAACTAACATGCAATGCTGCTTAGTGGGTTTGTGAGGTGCCCAACAGAATTAAATGTATGTATCTGATTTCTATTTTTAGCTGTCTGGGTCCTGTCTGCTTTCTGGGTGGTCCAGTTTGCACACTGCTGCACTTCGTGCAAGCAAGATAAGTACAGCCAAACCCGCCATTCATTTCCTCCATTCATGTGACTGCTCTAAGCACTGCACCATGCAAACACTGCCACCCCAAAAAAATTAAAAAAGAAAAAATGGACAAGTAGTTGAAATGAAAATTAATCTATGACATACACACTAGAAAATGTTGGATCCCATGAGATATGTCTACATAGATCTGTATCTGAACTCTCACTCCAATGAATCTTCAGAACACAGGATAGCTCTTTGCCACACAACTTTGCAGCAAGAAAATGAAATCATCCCACACACAACCAGCTGCATCATCATTCATCATCTACAGTAATATGAAATCATACAACTTATTTGTACATTTATTATTTTTGGATGCAGTACACCAAGTGATCACACAACCAGTTATGATTACTGCTTGCAAATATACAGCTGTCTTACCTGTCTATGGTTGTTGGTCATTCTTAACTTATCTGACCAGTAATCTGAGACATGCAATCTGTAAGCCATTCTACATCATTGGCCTTAAAATGTGTAAGGATATTAACTGGAAATAATATCATATGCAGTTGCCAACAAATGGAAGGGTGGCTGGATGTTAATAAACACAACCTGTGAATTGTGTGCGGCTTACTTAAATTTCCAACTATACATCTAACACTTTGCAAGTCTAACTTGACACACCTACTGCATGTAAGGCAGCTTGCAGTGCTGTTGTGTTTTCCTTCTCCCAACCAGTAATCATTCACAGTTGCAACCCCTTAAAAACAAACACTGAGGGAGTGCCTGCACTATGTTTACATATCCTAAACAGATCAAAGTATCTGATATTCAACAATTCTAATCAGTTAACACATCATTTGCATCTTCACCATGCTGACTGGCCTAAATCTACACCAAATAAAAAGCAACCATGTAGCTAGGCAAACTGAAGGTGAGATGACTTATGTGGAGAAAAATGAAATGAGGCTATTACTTTGGAATATATCTGCACAGAGGATTACTGAACTTCAGAAGGTATGCTTGCATTTTGTCAGCTACATACTGCATATGCTGGAATGTAATTAAGAAAAAATCTGAAGCAAATGATTTCATACTTTTATCTGTATGCATTACTTAGAAGTGTACTGACATCGTGGGAATGTTTGTCAAGGCATTTCACAGGTATACATGATTGCCAATAACTTAAAACAGAATGTTCTGTGATAAATACTTACATATGCTTCAGGGTCAGGCATATCAAAGATGGTTGTTCTTAAAATGTATCATTTACCTGTTCTTAGGGGGGGGTAGAGCTGTATTTCTGTTATGGCACAAACAAGGATGGGGTAGAGCTGTATTTCTGTTATGGCACAAACAAGGATATGTTGCTATTGTTACTCTCCTCTTTTTTATTTTTCATCCGGCCTGTATTTCACATCTCTACACTGTTTTATGTTTCTTCCATGGGTAGTACTGAGATGCTACCTTTTCCATTTTATCTGGGAACAGTTACTTTGTAGTTATGCGATGCTTACATGTATTACCCTTCTGTTGTCTTTTAGGACACCTAGGATTATGCCACCTAGGGGTGGCAATCCTTGAAGACCACCTTTCACTGATGCTGAAAAATCAGGTGATCGTGGGTGCTTTTAGGCAACATGGTGCTTTCCTACTTGCCACTGACATTGGTGCAACAGTTTCAGGGACAGCAAGCATGTCCCAGGAGGAGCTTCCAGGTAGGCTTTGGTATCTTAACTGTTGAATACTGTTGTATAGTGCAACTGAAATCAATATGTTACTTCTGTGTCACAAGAATTTTCTTTGTGGGGAGTTGAAGATTGCTACAGTTAACATATTCTAATTGATTAGCTTAGGTTGGAGTTGTCATCCAAGTTCTTGTTGAAAGGACAGTTACTGGACATACAAATGGATAAAAGTACTACCCCCCTTGAGTTACTGTTAATTGTAATGATGTTGCCCTTACCTTTTGCTTAACTTCTTCCAGCACCATCTGACTTGCAGAGGATAACCTTATCTGCAGATGGTAAGGCAAACATTTTTATGCCAGTACTGATGAACAATTTAAAGAAATATTTTAATGTGTGATGTTGATGTCATGACATATGTGTATTGCTGTACTGCCTAATAGTGGCAAGCACTCTTGTTTTATTAGCATATATTAGAGTATAGTAGTTTAGGTAATAACTGTTCAGGTGTTTGCTGATTTTCATCATGGGTAATCTCAACAATGGAAGTGCGGGACTTCTACCACCTGATAGTATATCAGCAGACACTGATGATGATGGTGGCCAAACAGATGCACAGTCAGGGGGTGCAGAGGTTGAGTCTGACACTGAGGTTGACATACAGCCATCCCCTACAATTCCTTTGGACACAGCCAGCAGGCCTACACCTACCCCTTCCAGTCAGCCCTCACATATTGGACAGGTGGAGGGTGAGACGATTGATCACAGAAGTGTGGTTACTGCGGCTTCAGTGTCTGCTTACTCTGGCCATAGCCAAACTAAGCAAGGTGCCATGCAGGAGGGATTTTAGGGGTGTTCAAAGGAGGCCTGCTGTCCCTTCTCCACCTGATCCAGGTGTCTCTTCCTGTGCCACTTACCGTATGTTTAGGGCCATCATGGAGGCAAAGGAAAATTCTGACAGGTGCTCCAGAGAAATGCTTAGGGTTGTAGATGTGGCACAGTCTGACATGTCTTACTGACTCCACTGTGTTGTCGATTCAATGGATCGGATGAATGACACAATGGCACAAGAGGTGTTTGTAATGGAACATCTGCTGGGGGGGGGGTGGTCAGCCACATCTTCCGCTGTTAGCCAATGTGGCCGTTCCCGATCATGCTCCCATAGTGGCAGTACTTTCACTGCTCTGTCAGTGGGTGAGCTGTCCACTCCTAGACATGGCAGGCCATGGAGTTGTGGCCCTAGGCATCCTCACGAAGGCAGCTTATCCAGCAGACATCAATTACATTCAGGCAGCAGCAGTGCATATGACTCTGGGTGTGGACATGCCAGTACAACTCCTAGCAGAGCCAGTTCTCATGGTCAGGGATGACAATGATGAACGGACACCTCTACCATGCATGGCTTATACTTGTCCAACATGCCAACATGTAGAGCTACCATAGAGCTTGGCTGTGTTCATGCAGACATTCACACACCAATTTCACCTGGAGGACCCATGCAGAGAGACAGACAGGCGCACACACACACACACACACACACACACACACACACACACACACACACACACACACACACACACGTACGTTACATGGCTCAGTCATGTAGCTTAAAACTCATTTTGTCTCACTGACCATTTGCTACTTTATCCAAATGTCTGCCTCTCTTTCTTACTCACACACACTCACTAACATTTTGTGTCAGCCTAGGCTTCATGGCCTCCACACAACACCTTGTGCAAGTGATAAGTGTGCCATATCTCTGCTTTGTAACTTTTGGATTTAGGGATACATAAGCTTTGTGTGCCATATCTCTCAACTGTACAGATTTTTGCAGAATGTCCAGATTTTTGCTACATATTTTTGATCCATTTTTTATAAAATTGTGGTTTTCTGGCAAATTAGTAGCAAATCATTAAAGACTGAAATTAGAAAATAATGACAGACATTTGAGTTTCCAACTTCATGCCCTTCAGAAAATTCATGTTAATACAAAACCTGTTATTCTATCAACTTTATAAGTTCGTAAGAGCAATACTTTAAAAATGTCCCTATTTTTGGGCCTTTCTCCCACTTTTACTTATGGCTTTGTCCGGATTTCTTGTTCTAAGAGGTTGAGAAGTATGCTTGTATCTTATGCTCAGGGTGCATAGCTGACTTGGGTCTTAGTATATTTGCGTTTGTGATGTTCAACTGGTAATTGTACCTTTGACATATTAACCTTAGGAAGTTGGGCAGTTGATAGCATCAAGACTTCCCAACTTTACTGTTAAGGATCTTGTGAAGTCTGAAACGGCAATATGCATCATTACTTTCTAAATTCTCTCTAATGATTTTCCAGTACAAACGCATGGTGCTAAACTGAGGGCATGCAATGATCATCAGTACTTTTGAGAGGTATGACCGTGTGAATCTCTGATGCTTGAGGCCTACTACTTAAGTCAAATAAGTCTCTGCTGTCACATGTGAAGGTCATTCTGTACAAATCTCCCACTTTTTACTTGCTTGTACTACCAAGTAATGAAATACAAGGATATGCCACTCATTCAAATTATTAGGCACTACAATCCAGGTTCAATACTTACCTTGTAAATGCAGCAGTTGCAGCAGTTTTAGTTCAGAATTGATTCTGTCTGATGCAAGCAGTACACAGTCAATACATGGGGAGGTAAAGGTTGCGAGAGTTGCCTGGCATCAACGTTAGTATATGTATGTGCATAGGAGGAAGGTTTTAGGCCCTTAGGTGGTGAGTGAGTGTGCTATGTGTTATCTCTGTCAATGTGAGGGCATACTGAGCATGCATACATCTGCCTGCATTCACAGCAGCTGGTGGTCACCCTCTGACTCCTCATCTGCATGCAACTGTGGTGACCTTGGCAGTGGTGATGGGATGGGTGCTCATTCCCTTTGCTGATCCAGCTGAAGCTGTTTTCTCTGGATGATGTCATGTAGCATGGCACATACTGTGAATATCTCAGTACATGTCCATGGACTGTACTGCAGGGCTCCCCCAGATGTATCTAGGCACCAGAACTCCAACATCAACAGCCCAAACATATGCTCTATGATATTTCTGCTTTGAGAAAGTGCCTCATTATGGCATTCTTCAGCAGGTGTGTGTGCATTTCTGATGGGTGTCATCTGCCACGTTTCCAGTGCATAACCTACATCCCCCAGTAAATGACCCCGTGAGATATCTCCTCTAGCAAACATCTGATACAGCTGGGAGGTGTGCCAGACATGAGAGCATGGTAAAGCAAACATCTGATACATTTGGGAGGTGTGCCAGATATGCGAGTTGTGGTAACTGCCAGGTTGTCAGCACACATATTCAAGATGATTCCTTTTTTTTTTTTAATCTTGGCATTACACACGACTTGGCAGTTAACAGAGTGGAGGCCCTTTTTATTTATGTAGAGCCTACCCTGTTCCATGGTTGGTACCTTCATTTCTATGTGTGTGCAATCTATGGCACCCAGTACATGGTAGTGTGCTACACGGTGGAACTCCTTGTGGCCCTATCCTCAGGAGTTTGAGGAAAATATATTGAGCAATGGCATATTGGAGCATAGCATTCAGGAATTGATGGAGGATCCTTAATGCTGATGCCTGTGACACCCCCCAGCATGTCCCCCCTTCTCGTCTCTGGAAGGTACCTATAGGTAAGATTCTAAATGTACAACATACCTTTGTCTCCACTGGGATGGGTTTCTCTCACTTGTCCTGGGTCTGAGCAGAGGATGACATAGGTCAGAGAGTTCCTGCAGTGTGTCTCTATCCGCCATGCAGCGCTCTACAATATTCACATCATCTAGGTTATGATATATTAAATGGGGTCTGAAAACTCTTCTTCTTGGCCTGAGTCTATTAGCAGCAGCACAGATTTCAGCCTGCTGTACATACAAATGAATTAAAGCAACAACAGCCCCTAACATTGCTTCTGTTTAGGCTCCTTTCCATTGTATTCCAATAGGTTTTAGAATTCACAGGGAAAACCAGCACTGAGTCAACACTTTTGCTTTATAACTTAGCTTCTCCATGTTGGATTGGTTGATTAGCATAAAATTCAGCTGCTTATGCTGTAATTAGCATGCCACAGTGTTTACCTTGTTTGTGAGGCTGTGCACACCATTTAATGAATCCAAAATTGTGCACTACTAAGTAAGTGACGTGCACACAGTGTAAATGGAAAGTACAGTTTTGTACCTACCATAAATGTAGATGTCCGATAGGTATGCATCTGCAGTCATCACATATGGGTTGTCCTGCCTCAGGCAGCCCTTCGGTCGGCCGGATTCCAAAGTCTGGGTCTGGCCTCGGCTGATGTCGCACTTTCCCCGACGTCAGAGCGTCTGGGGTATAAAAGCATCAGCCGACGCCATTTTCCTCAGTTTTTCTTGCCCCAGATGCCAGGTGCCCTCTAAGGAAGGCTAAAATTTGGAGAAATGCATTGTAAAAACAAATCCAAACATGCACAGTACTATAAAAACAAATACACCACAATAGATCCCCCCAGCTAGCTATAAGAGGGGTAAGTACCCAAGAAGTATACCACAGAGGGGAAAGAGGGAGGGTAAACCTGACTGCAGATGCATACCTATCGGACATCTACATTTATGGTAGGTACAAAACTGTACTATGTCCTTCAAGGATGCATCTGCAGTCATCACATATGGGTAGAATACCATAGCCAATCTGGGGGTGGAGGTACTAAGTAAAGGATGGTGTAGCTAAGATACCCTGCAGGACTGCCGTAGCAAAGCCTGCTCTGGATCTGGAGTATAAAGGTAAATTGTAATGCTTGGCAAATGTATGCATGGAGCTCCATGTAGCAGCTTCTAAAATGTCCTTGGTAGCCACCCCTCTTAGGAAGGCTGTGGTGGTGGCTGTGGCTCTCGTGGAATGGGGTCTAATGTTAGCTGGCACAGTTTTTCCATGAAAGGAGTAACAAAAACGAATGCAATTTCCTATCCATTTTGAAATAGTCTGTTTGGAAATTGCTTTTCCTTGTGCCCCAGCAGCATATGCTACAAACAGCTGGTCAGTCTTTCTGTAACTTTTAGTTCTGTCCAAGTAGTAGCGCAACTGTCTGTGTATGTCCAGGGTGTGCAGAAGCTTCTCCCCTTTATTTTGTGGTTGTGGGAAGAATGTAGGCAAGTGAATAGCTTGGTTCAAAGATACCCTGGATACCACCTTTGGCATAAATGTAGGATTGGTTCTCAATGAAACTCTGTCCTGATGAAAGATAAGAAATGGCTGTACTGCCATTAGAGCTTGTAACTCAGATACTCTTCTTGCTGAGGTTATGGCCAGAAGGAAGGCAGTTTTCCAAGACAGAAACTGTAGATCTGCAGATGCTGCTGGTTCATAGGGAGGAAGTGTTAGTTTTTCCAACACGAAGTTAAGGTCCCAAGTAGGTAGAGGTGGTTTCCTTGGAGGATTGATGTTTTTGATTCCTCTTAGAAACTGTCTCAGGAGAGGATGAGAGAAGACAGGTGGATTAACATTGTATTCTGCTGAAATTGCTGAGGCATGCATCTTAATGGAACAGTAAGACAGGCCGTTGTGGAACAATTCTGCCAAATATTCCAGTATATGTGCCATGTTCATCACTGTCGCATCTAGGCCCTTTGTTGTGTTCCAAGTGTGAAATCTTTTCCATTTTTGCTGAATATGCCTTCCTTGTGGAAGGCCGGCGAGCTTCCACAATAATATCCTTCACTCTCTGGGATAGCTTATCCTGAGGAGGAGTCATGGTATTTTCCAGGCAGTTAGCTGCAAGGTTTTCAGGTTGGAATGCAGAGTCTTGAAATTGTGCTGTGTCAGTAGAAGTGGCCATAGGGGGAGAGGCCACGGTTTCATCTGTGACATGTTCTTTAACAGTGGGTACCAGTGCTGACTTGGCCAGTTTGGAGCTATCAGAATCACTCTGGGCTGCTCTGTCCTGATCTTCAGTAAGACCTTGGTCATTAATGGGAGAGGTGGAAAAGCATACATTGTTAGAGCTTTCCAGCTGAAAGAGAGAGCGTCCACTTTCCATGCTTGTGGGTGGTATGTCCTTGAGCAGAATTTCTTCAGTTGATGATTGTGGGGGGAGGCGAACAGATCTATTTCCGGCCTTCCCCAGTAAGAAATGTCTGGGTGCAGCATCCATTCGTGTGCATCCATGGTATTTCTGCTTAAGCTGTCTGCCAGTATATTGTCTTTCCCTGGCATGAACTGGGACTGCAGCTGTATATTGAGTTTCAAGGAAAGTTCCCATAGATTCATTGCCAGTCTGCAAAGAGGGTAGGAATGGGTGCCGCCTTGCTTGTTTATGTACCACATAACTGTGGTGTTGTCTGTCCTTATGAGTAGGTGGCCTTGATGAAGAAAATGTTTGAAGGCCTCGATTGCGTGTATCACTGCCAGCATTTCCTTTTGGTTTATGTGCATGCGCAGCTCTCTTTGTGACCATAGCCCTTGGATACATCTGCCATCCATGTGTGCTCCCCAACCTTGGTCTGAAGCGTCCATAGTGATGGTTTGGTTGGCTCTTGGCTTGCTGAAGGGCAACCCACTGTTCGACTGGCAGGCTTGAGCCCACCACAGAAATTCCTTTTGAAGGCATGGAATGAGTGGGATCAAAGTTTCTAAGATGTGACTGTGCTGAGTCCATAAACTCCTTAGGTACCATTGTAATTTTCTCATATGCAGCCTTGCTTGTGGAATCAGAAGAATGCAAGATGCCATGTAACCCAGGGCCTGCAGGATTTTCCTTGCAGTCAGCTGAGTTTGTCTTGTCAGATTCTTGAAGTAATCTGGCAGTTGTTTTTGTTTTTCTTCTGTGAGAAAGGCCATTTGGGTGGTTGTGTCTAGATCCGCACCCAGAAAAGTTATTCTTTGGGATGGAACAAGTCTTGATTTGTGGATGTTGACTGTATACCCCAAGGCCTGCAGTAGGTGGATGGCATAATCCAAGTCCTTTAACAAAGTTTGCTTGCTGTCCGTTTGTATAAGGCAGTCATCCAGATATGGGTAAATTTGAATCCCCTGAAGTCTGCAGTGTGCAATTACTGATGCCAGGCATTTCGTGAATACTCTGGGCGCAGTAGATAAGCCAAAGGGCAATGCTGAGAATTGATAATGCTCTGACCCTGCAATAAATCTGAGGTGTCTTCTGCAACTTTGTCTGATAGGGACATGCAGGTATGCCTCCTTGAGGTCTAGAGTCACCAGCCAAGACCCCTTGCCCAGCATGGGAAGGAGTTGCTGTAGAGTCAGCATTTTGAATTTTGGCACAATGAGGTAAGTATTCAGTGCGGACAAGTCGAGAATAGGCCTCCATTGATTTTCTTTTCTTGGAACAAGGAATAATCTGGAGTAAAATCCTTGGCCTTGTTCTGAAAGAGGTACCTTTTCTATAGCTTTCATTTGTATTAAGTTGGAAATTTGTTTCAAAGCCTCTGCCCTCTGATTTGGTGGCAGGTCTGGCATGCCTTTTCTTTTGGCAATGTGTGGAAATGGAACCTGTATCCTTTGTCTATTATTTGCAGTGTCCATGTGTCCCTTGTAATGCTGTGCCAATTTTTTGAAAATAAAGAAAGCTTTCCGCCCAAAGGTGCTTCTAATTGAGCCCTGGTCGGTGAGTCAAAACAAAGTCATTGAGTCTGTCCTGGTGTAGCAGTTGTAGTTCCTGCACTACCTCTCTGGTTGGGAGGCTGCCATTGACGGCCTCTGTAGGAGCCTCTAGCTTGCCCTCTACCTCTGGCACGCCTATTCCTGCCTCTCTGAGATCTGTCTGAGTCAGATAAGGACCAATTCTTAGTAGGCCAATTTCTGCTGAATCTCGGTGGTTGGACTTGCAGAAAGTCTTTGACTGTTTGCACAGATTTTGCCTTTTCTTCAAATTTCTTTAAGACCTCTTGAGCCATGGAACCAAATAATTTTTGCTTTTCCATAGGAGCATCCAAAAGCTTAGCTTTAACATGGTCTGGCAGAGATTGTTCCTTCAGCCAGGCATGCCTACGTATGACTGCACCTGTCATAGCTGACCTACATGAAGCTTCCAATGCATCATAACCACACTGCAAGAAATGGTTACTAACCTGCTGGGAGTTATGTACCAGATCCTGAAGGGATTTGCGATCAAGGGGTTCAGAAGAAGACAGTTTCTTATGCAATTCATCTAACAAAAACTCTTGGTACTGTATCATATGAAATCGACAATTTAATGCCCTCATGGAAAGAGTTGCAGAAGTACACACTTTCTTACCCCATCTCTCTAAAGCTCTGGACTCCCTTTCAGAGGGTAGAGGATTTCTAGCACTGGCAGCTGCAACCCCTTTTGGGCCCTGGGAAATAGTTTCTGGATCAGCAGAGTGGGCCTTGTACAGGTGTAGATGTGAGTCTGGGACCCTGTGGTACCTATCAGATTTGGCAGGAGCCGGAGGGAGAGAGTCAGGGGCTGTACTAGCATCAGAGTACACATCATCAATGACATTCAAAACAGGAGGTATAGCTAAAGGCCTATGCTGAGGTAAATGTAAAAACGTCCTTAATCTTTCTAGAATCAGAGAATTCCTGACCCTGCCATTGAAAATGTTCTCTCATAGAGTGTAATGTCTCTCCAAAGGAAAACTCTTTAGGAGGGGAGGCCGAGGGAATAGATTATTCAGCATCAGAATCCTTGTAGGCCGAATAAGCCTCCTCCTGGTGGTCTGACAGAGTAGAGCCATCAGTGGACTCATCTGAGGAGTGGGGGTCAAAGGGCTCAACCCTGGGCCTTTTGTCTGGAGGTGGTTGAGAGCCCCTGTCCGGATGAGGTTGAGAACCTCTAATTAAGGAGATAAGATCCTCTGCTAAGCTAAGAATCTGTGAGCCAGTAGAGGGTCTCTAAGAGGTAACCTTGGGAGGCAAAGCTTTAGAAAGTTTAGCAGCTTTAGGCCTAGAGAAAGCCTTAATGGACATGGATGCAGGAGGTCTGGCTGCACCACGTGCAGGAGTAAACTTGTCTAAAGGAATGGTGTCGGAAGGTTCCTGGACACCAGTTTCAGTCGGTAATTCAATAACCGACTCGGCCGGGGCCTCCGAGGCCGAGGTAGTCGGTTGTGCGGTTTCGGTAATCGGAAGTACCAAAGACTCGGTTTCAGCCGAGACCGAGACACTCGCGGTAGGCCTGACCGTGGTTTCAGCCGAAACCACGGCCCGCGTGTGTCGGTCCTTGTCCTTCCGTTTCTTAACTAAATGCGAAGTCGGAGTCTCCGACGGCATTTTGTAAGCAAAACTAGCCCCAAAGAATTCCTCTGCAAACTCCGACCGACGTCTAAGAGTTCGTCGGTTGAAGGAAGCACAGGCTGAACAGGCCGAGACGTCGTGGTCTGGGCCTAGGCAGGGGAGGCAGTAAGAGTGGAAATCCTTATGAGGTATTTGTTTCCCACAAGTTAAACAATTATTAACTTTATCTGACATCGGCTGAGGCAAGAAAGAGTCCGCAACAGGGTACTTAGCTTTTTTGAAGTCTTCGGTAGCTGAATCACAGGAGCTGGCCGACCAGCACTTGCGAACTGCTTCTGCTTCGGGCACCACGCGGCAAGAAAGACTGAGGAAAATGGCGTTGGCTGATGCTTTTATACCCCAGACGCTCTGACGTTGGGGAAAGTGCGACATCAGCCGAGGCCAGACCCAGACTTTGGAATCCGGCCGACCGAAGGGCTGCCTGAGGCAGGACAACCCATATGTGATGACTGCAGATGCATCCTTGAAGGACATCGTGTAGGCTTTACTGAATTTGGCTGTAAGTTTTTTAGAATAATTTAGATCAATGAGTGGGAAAACAGGCTTATAATCCCAGCTTTGTGGATTAAATATTCCTAGATGGCCTTAGGATCAAAATACTGTAAATGGAATTTATGAACTTAATCTGGAACAGTAAAGGAGATGAGGTCCTGTACAATAAAATGTGGGGCTGTAAAATGACTATCATTCACTAATACCAGAGCTAGGGACTTAAATCTCCATCAGCACATAAATAAAATACAGTTAAGCAAAGTGGCCACCTTACTATCTTTCATGTTAAAACTGGATAACTGGATGGGCGCCTATAAATTTACTCTGGGACTGACCTGCTTTGCTCTACTGAGAAGGGGCACAGCAGGAGTGTGAGTATTAGCAATACATAAACAGTGTTTAAACTTAACTGAATTGTATCTCCAATAATTCTATTTTATGACTATGAGGTGAATACAGAAATGGCTGTGGACCAAGGGGTGGAGGGCCAGCAAAATTTGGAATGGTAACATATGTTTAAAGGTATATGTATGAGGATTTACTCAATATTCTGTACTTAAAAGTTATTTTTATGTATTTTGTGTTATGTAAAGTAAAAAAAGTACATATGGAAAATTGAATCATGTCCACAATAAAAAGCTTCTACTCTTTTTAAATGATATGGATCTTTTAAATCTACCAGAACTCCCACCATTGCAGGCAGATGCAACCTCAGTTTAATGTCTCATCCAGAGGCACTCCCTGTATGCTGCACTGCACTATCAGTAATGGAAAATTAATCCAAGCTCCTGAGGTGGAAATATAACTCACATCCTTCTCATCTTCCAGTACCAAATGCAATTATACCTGCTGTGCCAGTGACATTACTATAACGCAAGATACAATGCTGTCTATTTTTGTACTGATTCAATGTATGAGTTGTCAGATCCAATCAGATCCGACCTTGGCTCCAACTCTGAAGCTTCACTGATCCAGCACTCTGACTTCTCCCCTAGCCAAAATCCCCTGCTCTCTGCCCTTATACCCCAGATCTTGTTTGCTGCCTGAAGCATCAGATGCATTTTCGAATGAGGACTCATATTCAGTCTGTGTGTCCTTTTTTGGACAACTGCATACCTAAACTCATTTCCAACTGACAGATTTTTTTTTTTTATATTTTAAACAGTTGCTTGTTTCTATATTGTTTAAAAAGGTTTAGGTCAGGCCTTAAGTTTTTTTTTCCTACTAGTAATAATAGTTGGTAGCTGGATTCCTGTCTTTCTGCTGGTGTGGTGCAAGTTTGTGTGTGTTTTTACTATAACCATTTTGTTATAGTGACTGCTATTCTGTTTGTTGTAAAAGATGTAATATAGTCAGGGGTTCAAAAATGTGCCAGTTGCAGCCACAAAATCCCCCTCAAGATCCCCAATCTGTGAGTTTACTATTTGGGCATTTCCCATGTTAACATTGATTATGATATCTGTGCATCATTTGGTGCCAGAGTCCTTCAATCTCAAAGGGAAGAATTGGTCAGGGGTCTCCTCTCTCATCAAATGGGGTCTTACTTTACTGTTGCTGCTTAATCATCTGCTGCTACTTCATCTCCAGCCAAGAAACAGAACAAGACCAGGGCAATGAGAAGGAGAAGTTGTAGAATGACAAGAAAGGGAAAGAAAAACAGAGAGATAGAGAGAGAAAGAAAAACTCAAAAAATCTAAGAGGTCTGCTTCAGCTGGTCCATACCCTAAAATTCCACGGAGGTTAGTATCTCAGACTCTAACCTCCTCTCCTTGGTTCTGTTCTTCTCCAGTGCATAAAAGTCTAAGATTGCACTCTCACATCTTACAGGAGGAGAGATTTCCCAGGCCACCCACTGTGGCATCTTCAAGTCAGTCATCCAGAAACCTCACTGAGCAAGATGTAAACAGAATGATGTGGAAATTCCTGAAAACACAAATCCAGTTTGGAGTTCTCAAAGCGTCATCGCCTATGAAAGCACCAAGTACTGGTCCAAAAACCCCTCCTCTTCTATCTCCAATACAAGTCTGCCCATCAAGCATGTCCAATGTCAGTCTCAGCATTTTAAGGCCTTTGAAAGGGTTTTGGCTGTGCCAAGGGAACAGCAGATATTGGTACTACTGTATGCCATCACACCTGGATGAGTCTTCTGATTTTGCAGAAAACTTCAACACATCCTTCATTAATGTCCCATTCAATGGATGTACATTATTTAGATCGAAGGTAAAGGACACACTAAACAGAAGTCAACAGGATGGTAAAACCCACTCCACAGTGGGAATTCACTTCTCCATGAACTAGAGGGGCAGAAAGATGATGTAGTTCCACACACAAGCTTATCACCATGCATATCTCTCAAACTCTTAGCACAAGAATTCTGGACAAAGGCAAAAGTAGTGGGGAGACAAAGATCCAAAAATAGGGACATATTTTAAATACTGCTCTTATAAACTTAGAAATATGCTATAATAACATGTTCCTCATTGGCATGCATTTTCTGAAGAATATGAAGTCTAAAACTCAAATGTCATTATTTAGTGACTTTAATCCTCAATGCTTTTCAAGAAAAACAAAAATGTTATGAAGAACAGACCCAAAATACGAGCCAAAAATCTAGACATTCTGCAAAAATATGGCGAGCAGAGAGGTATTTTATCATGACACTCCTGGGGCTAGACCTCCTCATGGCAGGGGAGGAGGTAACTCTAATGGAGATCATTTAAGGGGCACAGGCAGATCGCAAAATAATAGTTTTTGCAGTCCATATACCAAAATGTCTTATTAGTGCACCTGAAAGGTCGCCTGGCGGCTGCACTCAGAAGACAATCAGGAGGTGTTTATCTATGCACCCACAAGTGTGGCAAGAAACAGATTCCTGAATGCTAAACAATTTCCAGAGGCTACGCAATTCCCTTTTCCTTTCCTTCAATGAGAAGAAAGTACCCAACATACCACCCAGTCAATGGGAAATGGCAGCAGCAGAAATTTGCAAGTGTCACGAAAATCTGTCACCCATCCTGTCCCTGATGACCAATTAAGAGTCTGTAGTCTACTTAATGGTCTTTTTTGTACCCAAGAAAATGGGGTACTTCAGACTCATTCTAGATCCGAATCATTTAAATCAGTTTGTAAAATAGACTGAATTCCAGATGGTCACATTATAGTCTGTATTGTTCTTTTGAGGAAGAACAATTGCACGTGCTCAGTAGATGAGAAGCGTTCAAGGAGGTTTCATCATTATTGTCTGGGAGCCAATCATCATCAGTTCAAAGCACTGCCCTTTGGTCTCATTTAATCCCCTAGGGTGTTTACCAAGATAATGGCAGTGGTTGCAGCTCATCTCCATCTGCAGGCAGCTCATCTCCATCTGCAGGGATCCAAGCTTTGCCATACCTCTATGACTGCCTCCTTACTGCTACCTTCAGGCATCTACTCTTAAACCATCTGAGTCTTCTGCTACAGCTAATGCAAAACCTGGGAACCACAACAAATTTACCAAAGAGCCACAAGGAACTTTCACAACAAACAGAATTCATTGGATGTCCTCTGGGCTCAGTTTCACAAATTACCCCAATCCCGAGTATTCTCCTAACTAGTAGCTACACAGGTACTTCAAAATCCTTCACCCTCAACAAGATTAATTCTATGACTGTAAGGCCTAATGGCCTCCATAATTTTACTAGCACCTTCTAGCCAGGTTTCACATAAGGGTACTTCAATGGGCTCTTTCAGTGTGGTGGTCTCAGAACATCCATCCTTTACATGCTAAAATTCACATCACTCACATCTGCAGAGATCATGACAGCTGGTGGATAACATTGCAGTCAGTGATGGAAGGTTGACCCTTCCACATGGATCCAACGTTAGCTGTCATAACACCAGGGACATCTCCCTTCTATGGTTGGGGCGGCATTATGAAGGGAGAGTGATCCAAGTTGCTTTGTCACATCTAGTGGCCAATCTTCATATCAATGTCTTGGAGATGCGAGTGGCTCTCCAAGTGTTGCAGACATTTCAGGACATTCTCCCCATGGGTGTGATTTCCATACAGATGGACAGCATGGCACTAGTCTGATTTATCAACAAACAGGGAGGAACCCGTGTGTACCTCACTTTGTCAGGAAGCCATGAGAGTATGGCAATGGATGACATCTACGCACCAATTTCCAATATCAATGCACATCCTAGGGATGTCCAATGTGTTAGTAGGCAAATTCAGGGAACTATCTTAAGGCCTCATGAGTAGTCCGTCAATACAATAGTGACAACTTTGATTTTTCATCATTGGGGCCAACCTTGTAGCATTCTTTTTTGCATCCTACCTGAACAACAAATGCAGCAGTCACTTTCCATGTTGCTTCCACAGGTACAGTCACTGAGGGGTGCGCTCGTCTACAACTGGCCCATGGATCTCCTTTACGCATTTCCCCAGCATGATCTTCACTGCTCCCTTCTGGCACGACAGACGTGATTCCTGTGGCCTCTGCTACAGCATCCTCCGATGACTCATTCAGCCAGATTGTCTCCACCCAATCAAAAGTCCACTAAACTAATAGCTTGGTTCCTTCACTTCTGAAATTAGCCAGAGATGCCGAGCTTCCAGCATCAGTTGTTCAGATCATCTTAGCCTCCCAAAAACAACCTACAAAAAAGGTTTATCTTAGCAAATAGAAAAGATCTTTCATCTGGGTCACATCAAAAGGAACAGACCCATTTTCTGCTCCTATTCCTTCCATTCTGGAGTTCCTAACTGAGCTTTATCACAGTGGTTCAAGTGTCTCAACTACCAAGGTGCAAGTGGCTGCAACTTCAAGTTTCAAAATAAGTCAGAATGACACCTTCATGACTTGCAAGATGACCGCACATTGAGTAACGACTTAATTTCAGCTCTCCCAGTGTGAAAAAAGAAACTCAGAAGACAGAGCCAGTAAACTCATATTCTTGTGTAAATTTCATTACGGCTAGTAAGTGCACTGCCTGGATGCCAGGAAAAAAAAAAGAAATTCAGAGAACCTGAAAGAAAATCAATCACAAAAGTTGAGGAAAAGTACTGACTGGGAAGAATATTTCAGCTATTCAGCAAAAAACAGTGCAAGCTCCAGCTTTGGTGCAAGACATGACTTCTAGTAACCTAGAGGAAAAAATAAGTCAAATATACTTAGAGCTGATTAAAATAAATGAAACGCCTATGGGATATATCAACTCTAATAACAAAAGGCTGTAAAAATGAAAGAAGCTTTAAACAGATATTCAGATGAGTTGATAAAACTGCAAAAATCAGAGATTGAAATGAAGAAAAGGCTGGCTGAATATAAGACTGCTCAAACAAAAGATGTTTAAAAAAATAATAGATTTACAGAACAGAGCACACAGGGAAAACCTGAGATTTTCTGCTGAACCAAAGAAGTTGGGTGGAAAAGATTGTATTAATTTTATCAAAGCACAAATAAGCAACTGTACTGATATTCTACAGCAGGAGTTGTTAACTGAAAGAACGCATTGTGTGTATGCTCCAAACCTGGCCATGATAAAGAAGCTTAGATATTTAATAGTAAAGATGCAAGCCTACCAGCTGAAGGAGTTGATTCTAACAAACTGTGACACAAGGACAAAGTGCTAAAAGTGGGAGACAGTAGAGTGTTTGTGGAAAGATTACCAACTGTACACCAGGCAGATGAGGAGTAAATGTATTCCACTAATCAGGGAACGTTGAAAAGCAAACATGAAATTCAAACTGCTGTAGTCAGCTATATTCAGAATATTCTTTCCTGGATGGACAAAATCATTTTTTGACACACAACATGCTAAGGAGAAAATACAAAAATTTGTCCAACAAAACGTGATCTGTGAAACAGAAGGAGATTCTGCTTCTTATTCTTCTGGTAATAAAGACCACAGAGACTGTGCCAGTGAAACATTTTCCAATATTTCAATGAAAAATGCTGGAGAGACGTAGCACAAGAGTTGACTAAAGTTGACTAGAAGAACCAAAAGTACATTGGAAATGAAGCAGAGACTGGATGTGGGAGATGGAAATAAACAGGAATAAAACCAGCAACTCAGAAATTGACAAATAAATGTGGGATTGCAAGGCATTAATTACATTTGAAAGAACAAGAAAAACTGGAAATATTGGAGTTTTTGACTTTGTTAAACTTGTAGGGGACTATAAATCACATGCCCTACTGCATGTCATTAACGTTTGGAAGAACACTTAAGGAGGGAGAGACGAAGTAAAACAACATTTTGTTCTTAAAAGCAGCATTTTTAATAATGTTTAATATAATCTGCATACTATACAGTAAAGTTTTATCAGTTAAAATAAATGGGTGCCCCTGTTTTTTTCCTTCTTTTCTCTTTTTCCTTGTTCAGTTTTAAGAAATGTAGGCAATGGCACTACAATGTAAAAAAAAAGAAGAAAAGTCTGGTCAAAAGAGCTTGATACAAGTAAAACTGATGTGCTTTTTCTCATTCTTGCATGGGGGAATGACTAGATTAAGGCTCTTGGACTGGTCTAGTAAAAAAGTTTTAAGAGAAAGCAAATAAAGAACACTGAATATGATAAAACTTTCCTCTAGCAAATAAATAAATGCTTGTAGAAGCAACTCTGTATCCGGTTCTCATGTCTCCATGGAGACAATCTGATAAAGAACAACAAAACAGAATACTTTTTTCTAAGGCTTTCTTTCAATAGCTAGGAGATAATGCTTTCTGAAAGCATTCAATGTTTTCTCAATCTGTTACAGCAATAAAAATAAGACAAGACCAGACATCACTTTGTAGAAGCAAAGGCTGTACCATGCATCTTAGCACTGATAACCTTCATTTTAAACTCAAAAAATGGGGTGCAAAGGAAGAAAATGAAAGTTTTTAGTGCTTTCGTTCTAATATGTTTATTAGTTTAATATGTGATGTAGTTTAATACGTTCAGAAGCTTCCTTTTAGGTTAAACAAAGTCTGTGAATGTGGAAAGTTTTGAACAATTGTTCCTATTAGAATGGTAAAACTTCAATACTTGAATGTATACATAGTTTTGTGAGTTACTATTAAGTTAATAGGTTTTAGGGGGGTTCCATTTTTTTTTTTTTTTGCTTGAGGGCTTTCAATAAAACAAAACGTTTTGTAAGACATGACATAGGTTCAAATGTATATGACAAGAAACAACTATATAAAAGATCAACCTGACAAAGACTAGTGTATGCCTGTAAACCAAAAGCTGGAAGTAGATACTTAACAAGAAAGGTGTTGCACATAAAAGGTGGGAATAATAATGTTTTAACATAATGACCCTTTATATATTATCTTTAAATGCTGATGGTCTCACAGATTATATATATATATATATATATATATATATATATATATATATATATATATATATGGTTCCCATTCAGAAGCCTGAAACATCATAAGCCTGAAAATCAAAATCCTGAAACCAAAAGCCTGAAAATTCAGAATCCTGAAAACTCAAAATCCTGAAAGCCCAAAATCCTGAAAGACCAAAATCCTGAAACTCAAAATCCTGAAAGACCAAAATCCTGAAACTCAAAATCCTGAAAACACAAAATAGACATACTGATGTCATTGTGGCTTTGCTATTGTTAGCCCTGTGGTGTTAGGTCATGTGTTGGGGTCAGGTAAGTGTGCGGTTGGTTTTATTTTAGGGTTAGGGGTTTAAGTGAGTTAGGGTTAGGGCAGGTTAGGCATGTATGCAATAGTGACAAATATTGGGGTTGGCGGTTTAAGTGAGTTAGGGTTAGGGCGCGGGTCAGGTGAGTGTGCGATAGTGACGGACCTTAGGGTTAGGGTTAGGGTCAGGGTCAGTTGGTAGATATTAGTGTCTTTATAGTGACATATTAGCATTATTTGTGTTTTCAGGATTTTGAGTTTCAGGATTTTGGGCTTTCAGGATTTTGAGTTTTCAGGATTCTGAATTTTCAGGCTTTTGGTTTCAGGATTTTGATTTTCAGGCTTATGATGTTTCAGGCTTCTGAATGGGAACCATATATATATATATATATATATATATATATATATATATATAAAAGAAAGTAGTGAACTACATTAAAAATGCAGAGTGCAAATAGCTATGAAACAGGAGACACTTTTGGAAAGAACTGAACATATGAATTTGATAAGGAATGGTTTTCAGGACGGTTATTCAGAGGAATACCTTGGACAAAGGAAAAGATGAGTACTTAATTGCAAGAGGAGCTCCATAAGTGACATAAGAGGATAAAAAGACAATAATGGCTGATTTGTACTACTAAAGGTCTTCTAGCAAGGAAAGAGGATTTACTGACATGTATTTATATTCCACCTAAAACTGCTATAATGGAGCTTAAGAAAATTCTGGAAGAAATAATCAGCATTCAGTAGGGAATATTATTTATAGGTAGGAATGGAATTTGATTTGCTGCATTGAAGATCTGTCTGGGGGCCCAGAAAGGAAAATCTAACAAAGAAGAGTAGATTTTTGAATACATTTATGAACATGTTTGGCAAGGTAGATGTGAATTCAGTAGTAGGAGTTTGGAGTGAATTAACATATCATTCCCCTAGATACAGAAACTGGGCTAGGGTATTCAGAACTTAAATCTCACAGGAACATGTGGATTTAATTGAAAGTTTTGATATGCATCCAATAACTATTCCAGATCACGAGCCAGTAATAACTAAAATAAAAACAACGGGTAATGAAATAAAAATGAGACACTGGTGCTTTCCCACATATCTGCTGAAATTAAAGGAATTTAAGGAATAGGTAGTGGAAATTATTCAGGAGTTATTAGAGAAAATAGAAATTTCTTTTGAAAATATAGCTAGGAATAGAAATAAAATTAAAGTGGAGCTTAAAAACAGGATGGAAATAAAAGAAAGTGATATGGTTAAGAAGTAACAAGAATTATTTAGAGGGCTGGACAAATGTTAAAATATTGCAGAATAAGGGGAATCTCACAGAACAAGAAGAGGCACAACTGCAGAGTCTAAAGAGAAAATAAGGGAGTGCCTGGTTTATATGCATACATTTAGAAAGATTGCGGTTAGCAACTATTTTTGATAACTCCAGAGCACAAAAACCTTTAGAACGACAACTCAGACAAAGTAAAAAGGGTTATCGGCAAGCTCAGGGGGCCTATAACAAAGAAAATAAGACATCCTGCACAGGTATTGGAAATATTTCAGAAATTTTATGAACATCTGTATAAAGCAGAGAAATCAAGAAAATCTACAAATGGAAATATTTATGGAATAAATAAATATGGTTAGAGGTAGATGAGGCTCAATTACTAATGGTTAGGATAGGCAGAGAGGAGATAAAAATGGTGATGTATAACCTATCCACAGGAAAGTCCCCAGGAATAGATGGTATTTCTTGTGGAAGTTTGGAAGCTAAGAGGGGAAAATTTGATAAAGATATGGAAGGTTTTGTTTAACAGTATTTTAAGAGGAGGAGAAACACAAACATCCTGGAAGAAAACCATGGTGGCTGTAATACCTAACGAGGGTAAAGACTCATTAGATCCAGCTTCATACAGGACCATTTCAATCCTAAACCAGGATTATAAAGTGTTTATGTCTATAATGGCTGAAAGAATGCAAAGGTGATGCCAAAATTGATAGATTTGGATCAGTGTGGTTTTGTGGAGGGGAGACAAACATTTCACAACATTAAAAGAACACTGATGATCCAGAAGTAAGCAAAATATAAGAAAATACCACTGTTGTTTGTGGGTCTTGATGCAGAGAAAGCATTTGACAGAGTAACCTGGGAGTCTATGAGCAGGGCAATGGAAGCATTTGCATTCCATTATAAAAATTATAAGGATGATTAGGAGGATATCTGAGGGATCAGAGGCAAAAAGTAAAGTGGGCGGGCTCCTCTGATAATTTCCGTTTGAGCAGAGGAATCAGGCAGGGTTGTCCTCTTTCCCCCTTTATTTGCTTTTCCTTTAAAACCACTGGCAAAAAAATAGAGAGAGTCAGAACTTCAAGGATATAACTAGTATGGCTGTCAAGAAAAGCTGGCTCTATTTGCAGATGATATTATTTTATACCCGATAACACCAGAAAAGAGCATTTCAGTGTTGTGGAACATGTTGAAGCAGTTTCAGATCTTTTCAGGATACAAAATGAATGAAGCTAAAACAAAAGCAATAGCTGGAAATTATGTACCAACATACGAATTGGTTCAGCAATACCCATATTTATGGGGACATGATAAAATAAAGTACTTAGGAGTGTGGCAGCTAAAGATATGTGGGAGAGACTAAACAACAGATAACACAAAACCTGAGAAATTGGAAGCTCTGTTGCATGGATATGGATAGCAAGATACAAGCAGTTAAAATGTTTTTAGTTCCTTTAGTTTTATACACAGGTCAGGCATATTTTTTATCAGCCAGAGAAGTTGTTGAGGATAAGAATTTGTAAAGAGCTGAAGGATTTTATCTGGGAGGGGAAGACGGCAAGGGTCAAGCTGGGTAAGCTGATTATTCCAATAGAAGAAAACGATTTGGGATTGCCCAGTTTGAAGTGGCATTTCAGAGGTACACATTTAAGGCTCCTATATACAGCACAAACAGAAACCTATAATTCAAAGTGGAAAGGGATGAAGATGAAACAGGTGGGAAGCTCAAGAAACAAGGAGAGACTGTGATTTTGTATGTAGATCCTTAAGGAGAATAACAATAATCATACAGAATATTATATTCATAAAGTAGCAGAAAGTATTCCACAAGCTAAGCCAACATGGGAATGGAGAAAGGAGATTCTGCTAATAAGGATGGCTGCAATTAGGGATACAGAAAATAGGCAAGAGCGGGCTGGAATTTACTGGAGAAAGCTGGCAAAAGAAGCAAGGTATTGTGAGTAAACAATCAGAGAAGGAAAGGTAATAGAATGGGAAGAGGCCAATAATTTACTTGGACTATAAGCTAGAGATTGCCTTCCCTATCAGTGACTGATATCACAGTATAATTAATGAGAAATAAATAGGGGGCTCCTAAGCAAAAGACCAAGAATCTAGAAAATAAGCTATTGTTAAAAAAGGAATAATTAGAACATACAAAATAATATTGCATGATAACTATAAGAATCAATTAGAGGAGGTTAGAAAGGATTAGGAAGAGAGATTGGATATGCAATTCAAAAGAAACAATGAAGGGATATATGCAGGTCTCCCAAATATGCAACAAAGTCTGGAAGATATAGGATCTTTGCTTGGAAGTGTTCATATAGATATTATTATACCCAAAATAGACTTCAAAGCATTTTTACTCAGGTAGACAGCAAATGTTGGAGAGGTGTGATGGAGAAGGAGGAGGTAATTAGAAATATTTCTGGGAGTGTAATGAGTTGGCAGACTTCAAAGATTCCCTGCAGACTACTCTGTCAGAGATGCTGGGTGAGCAAATTGGTGTAACTAAGGAAATGATTTTTTTTGAATTACGATACAGAATAGGAATTGCTTAGACATAGTAAGTTAGCCTGGTAGAGTACAATTATGGTGGCTGCCAAAAAATAAATTTCTAGAAAATGGAAATCAAAGTCCAAGCCACTGTACTAGAAGTAGGGAATACAGTAACAGAGATAAAACTTGGGATCTTTAGAAAAGGGTAGGAGCAAATTGCATAGAAAAAATGGGCATTATGGGAACAATACATGCAGAGGAGGAACAAGGTTTGATAGTCGCATGATTTGAATGACCTATGAAATGTTTGTCTCAATGACTGGATAGGATTACAAGTGATGCTTTATGCAAGTCAATATGGTTTGTGATGTACAATGTTTGTAATTAAAATTATGTCAATATGTCATATGTGATCATTCAATAAAGATGTTTCTTTTTAAAAAAAAATGACACCTCCATAGCTTCTCTTAGGGTGTCTAAAGCCTTTTTGAAGGGAATGTTCCTCCTATGACTGCCAATAACAGACCCCGTTCCTCCATGGGCTATTACTATTTTGCTTCAAGCATTAACTCAGCCACCCTTTGAACCAGCAGCATCAGCAGGCTCTCTAGCAGCTTCATATCAACCAGACGAATTTCAAAGGTACAAACTCTTTCTTCCAGACCCCCTTACTTGGTTTTCCATAAATACAAGGTTTCTTTAAGGACTAATTTCATCTTATATTCATAACTAGGCATCCAAAGCAAGCTTAAACCATTTAACCTACCAGTTTTCCCCCATATTCTCAAACAAAGGTGAATATATACTACACATGCTAGATGTTCATTGCCAACTCAAACTCTATCTCCATAGAACCAAACACCACAGCAAATCTGACCAAATGTTCAATGCATATTCTAAACTTAAACTTGGCAAAGCAGTTTCTAAGGTTACTCTTTCAGAATAGTAATCAGATTGTATTTCCTTTGTATACACAAAAAAGGGCTTACCCCTACATGTGAAACCCAAAGCTCATTCCACAAGCACAATAGTTACTTCAGCGGCCTTCATGAAAAGACTTCTTATTGATGATATTTCTGTTGCTGCAACTTGGTCAACAGTTCACACCTATATGTCTCAATATAAACTGGATGTACAGTCTGGGGGACATTCCACCTTTGGCTCCACCATTCTTAGTAATGTCCTTCTTTGATACCACCCAGTTAAAAACAGCTTGGAAATCTGTCCCATATGTTGAATCGGAAGAAAACAGACATCATCAGATATGAAAGTTATATCCTTACCAGAACAACAGATCCATATTTGGCTTTCATTTGCTTCAACCTCCCACCCTCCTGCACATTTCCTAATTCTCATATCTTGTTGGCTGCTGGTGACTGGATGGAGCTCATGTGGGCTTATCTGTGTACAGTCCTATCAGGATTTTTCATTAGGTTAATAAACAACCTTTTTTTAAAAGGTGATTATACCTCCAAAATTCTGGTAGGGTAGGAAATTATGAATGAGGGAACATTCACTGCTCTGGATGAGTGAAGCCTCAGAGATGATACAATGGTTGATGTGATTGGATCAGACAACCCACAAGTTGAACTGGACAAAACTCTTGTAACAGACAATGTCAATCTCATTCTGCAGTTGTATTCAAATTACAGGAGAATTAATTAAGTTTGCTTACATTTGGAAGTACACTGCCATTCATGTGCATCTCTGCAACAGTTCACTTTAACATGTTCAGTTAATCTAAGATAACTTCAACGTGGTTTTGCAAAACTCATTTTTCTTCTTTTTTTGTCAAACAACTGATTTAAAAAAATATAGCCTCTATTCAGTTCTGATTACATATCATGGGTAATTTTACAGTTTTTTGCAACTCTACAATTTCTGAAATTATTTACCACAGTAAGTCTGCAATGCAGCCTCTCTGCACTTAAAAAAAAAAAATAGCATCAGAACTACTACTCAGTCTAGGGACTTTACCCTTGCTTGCAACAAACAGGACATTTTGGAGGGACCAGTATGTGTTTCAGAGAATTTCTCTCCTCTAAAGCAGGCTTCCCATCTATGTAAAGTTGCGTTCTTCCCTAACTACTCAAGAGTAACTGTACCAGTGGATGGAAAATCAAGTTCATCCGAGATCAAGCACCTATGTCTCTAATGGACAGAGATAGTCTGCAAATCATACCCTAGCTTACTTATACCCTTAAAATAACCTTTAAGGCTCAAAAAACCTGTGGGATACATTTAACATGCATAGCTAGGCTAATAAAACCTCCAGTGGTCATTAGCCTAGCATACACCTATGAATCTTTTCATTATTAAGTTTTAATGAAAAAAGTCATGTACTTACCAAAATATTCCATCTGCGTTGTCCATTTTCATTCTTCCTCAACTAATGGGATTCAGATCCGGCACTTGGATGCACAAATATCATCCAATTGAAGTTCTTGACCAAAAAGCTGAAGAAATTGTCAAATCTTATGGAATGGGCTCTAGGAGGTTTTGAGAACTGTACTGTAGACAAAAGTTATACAGTCAGTCAACCATTTGGCCAATGTAATTTTAGATACTGGTTTTCCCAATCTGTTGGAAGAAAAGGAAACAAATAACTGGTCAAATTTCGTCGTTGATTCTGTGAAGGTAAAAGCAAAGTTGTCCATGTACATCCAAAAGGTACATCATATACTCCCCCTTATTTGAAAAGTTGGGAAAGAAAACTGGGAGATTAGTGACCTAGTTTATGTTTGTCTCAGCAGCTACCTTAGGTAAAAAGGATGGGTTTGTTCACAATGACACCTGGTCTTTATGAAAAATCAGGTAAAGAGGTTTTGAGGATAGAGCTTGGAGTTCAGATACTCATCTAGCTAGTGTTACAGCAACTGCAAAAAAGGTTTTCCAAGACAAAAATTTAAGATGGGAAACCGAGTTAAGGCCTGAAGCATTACATTCAAATTCCAATGAGGAGAATTTTCTTTTAATGGAGGCGTAAGCAAAAGAAAAGCACCCTTAAGAAAGGCCTTACACAGTCCAGAAAGTCTAAAATAGAGTTATTTTCACTCAGGTGGAAATTAGAAATGTCAGCCAATTGAACTTTAATAGCTGAAAAACTAGCCCCTTCATCGACGATTGAAGCTAAGAATTCAAGGATTGAAGGCACAGGTGCTGAAAAAGGGTCTAGATCCTTGCTAAACACCAAGAAGACAATTTTTTTCATTTACTCATTTTTCTAGTAGAAGACTTATGAAAAGATAAAAATATGATGGACCAGGAGGAGAGCATGGGCTGTCTAGCAATCAGTGGAAATGGAGAAACCATATGGTCAGTTTGAGACAGTTTGAGGGCTGTTAAGTCAGATGAGTTATGCCTGTTGAGTGAATTAGGAGGTCTGAAGTTGGATCCAGAATCCAGGGTAGGTGCTGAAGGTGAGGTCAAAGGAATGGGAAACAAATCTTATGAGGCCAAAAATGTGCAGTGAGGATAACTGTGCTCATCAACCAAACCACTTTCTGAAGAAACTTGGGAATTAGTGGCAAAGGTTAAAAATAATACACAAGACCGAAGGGCCACTCATGAACTACAGCATTGCTTGGTGACTCCCCTTATGGGGGGATTACAGGAAAGAACCAGCTGCACTTGTTGATGAGGGGAGAGGTAAACAGATTGTGCAAGGCTGGCCCCACTGATCGAAAATTCTCTCCCCTACATTGACACTGACAGACCACCCATGAGGCATCAGAATGGATCTGCTTAGTTTGTCTGCAATCACACCAGACCTCCCCAGAATGTGCATTGCTATTAGAAAGTGACTGGAAGAGCTCACCATTGCCATATTCGCATAGCTTCTCAACAAAGAGAGTAGACTCTGGTTCCTCCTTGTTTGTTGATGTACCAGACTACTAACATATTGTCTGCCTGTATTGCAGCTGTCCTATTTGGAAGAATGTCTTGAAATGCCTGCAATGCTAGCAGGGCAGTACTCATCTCCAGGACATTGATATGCATCTTGGCCTCTTCAGGAGTCCACTTCAAGGAGACTGCCCTTCCCAAGTACTGCCCCCACACCTGAACTAGGAGGCATCCATGGTCATTGTGGCCTTGAACAGGGGAAGAACCAAGGGATGGCCTTCGTGGAGTCGATTTGAATGATTACACAATATAAGATACCTTTTGCATGCTTGCATGATCTTGACTGACGTGGTTAATGGATGTTGCAGAATGGACCTTTGAGTCAGCAGAGTCAACTGAAGGATTTTCAAAAGAACCTGGCCACGGGGACAAGAGTGATAGCTGCTGCCATGAAACCTAAAGCCTATAGTATCAGTCAGGCTGGAAGAAATGAACGTTGAACCACTTTCTTGACTTGGGACTGCAGTGTGTTTATTCGAGTAGAAGGAAGACAGGGTAACTGACTGTATCCACATGTGCACCAATGAACTCCAAACTCTGTGTTGGGGTGAGGTGAGCCTTGTTGTAATTGATTATTACCAGAAGAGAAGACAAATGAAGCAATTAGTTCCTTGCCTGTAAAAGTCAATGCCTGGCTGGGGCAGGAAGGAGCCAGTCTTCTAGATATGGAAAAACTTTGAATCCCCAGCAGTCTCAACTGAGCTGCTGCCACTGCCATGCATTTGGTGAACACCATGGGGGCTGTAATGAGACCATAAAGTGTTCTGAACTGGTAATGACTGACTTCCAGCTGGAAGCATAGGTATTTTCTGGAGCAGCTGTTTATTTAGATGTGATAGCATGTATCCTGAAGACTTACTGAGCACATCCAATCATCCTTTTGCAGCAGAGGGAAGATGGACAGAACCGTGACCGTAGGGTCTCCTTTATGGAGTGCTGATAGGACTGACCTGAGGAAGAATCTCTAAAGCTCTTGCTCTGTGGACCACCTCTGCCATGAGGGCAATGTCTTCCATTCAAGTTCCCCCCTCTGCCCCTGGGGGAACTATCAGCGCATGAATCCTGTAAATAACCTTGAGATTTCTTAAACCACATCTTTCTGCCAACTTGCTGGTTCCTAGGGAAGGGTCTTTGAGAGGTAGAAAAATGTACTCTCACAGCAGACAGGGTCTTTCCCTCCTGTTCACATCTGCAGTGTGGGCCCTTAACCTTGTGGCCAAACAAAGATGATCTGTCAAAGGGTGCACCGACGAACAAAGACTTAAATGGTTCCGCAAAACCACATAAGCACATACAGGTGTGTTTCCTGATGGTTATGCCTGAACCCACAGCCTGTGAGGTGCCTTCTGCTGCATGGGAGATCAACCTTATGGATGCATGTTACATGAATTGGAGGGTGGCCACTTGCGAGGAGAATAGTTTCCATCCAAAGATGACATGGACCCAGAAAGAGATTTGATAAGCTCTTTGATCAGATCTTTTTGCAGTGTCATAAAATGTGCCAAGCAATTCAGTGACCTGAGAGCAAAGGTCACTGAAGCACATACAATGTTCCCAAATCTGTCCAATGCCCTAGACTCTCTGTTAGGAGGATGGACACAAGAACTCTGTTCTACCAGTATTCTTCATGGCTGCAGCCACAACCATGGCATTAACTGGTAGTCCCTTGCTCCATTGTTTGCAATCTTTAAGGGAGCTAAAATTCTGTCTGGTCTTTTCAGTACTGTCACAACAGTATCCTGCTCCTTCCACACCCACCGAGACACAAGGTCAATGAGCAAATTGCCCGGGGGGGGGGGCACAAAAGTAGTAGATGGCACAAAAGTACAGTTTTGTACCTACCATAAATGTAGATGTTCGAAGATCCACATTGCTGCAGTCCTTACACTTGGGTAGTCCGCTGTCCTCGGTCGGCCCGAATATCAAAGTATTAGGCTGACGTCGGTCATGGCGCATAAGACTGACATCAGGACGTCAGGGTACATATGCGCATGACCGACGTCATATCCTCAGTCTTTTCTTGCCCCAGATGTCAGAAGACCCTAAACAAAAAGGTCAAAACCAAAAGACAACCAAAAAACAACCAAACACCTGTGTACTGACTATATGTACAATATATACAAAATTCACAATATGTACAACCCAAACCACACAACCGCCTCTAACTACAGAGGGGAAGGAGGGAGGGTAAATTGGACTGCAGCAATGTGGATCTTCGAACATCTACATTTATGGTAGGTACAAAACTGTACTATGTTCTTCATCTCACATTGCTGCAGTCCTTACACTTGGGTAGAATCCCAAAGCAGAGAAAAGGGAGGATGGCACAACTAAAAAGCAGTAGGAGCTGCCAAAATGCCCTGTAAAATTGCAGTGGCAAAACCAGCCCTCGATTTAGAGTAAAGAGGAAGGTGATAATGCTTAGAGAAAGTATGTACTGAACTCCAAGTAGCAGCCTCCAAAATATCTTTAGTTGCTACCCCCCTTAGAAAGGCTGTAGAAGTGGCAGTAGCCCTAGTGGAATGAGGCCTAATCCCAGCTGGAATCTCCTTACCATGATGGGAATAACAGAAAGCAATACACAACCCAATCCACTTAGAAATAGTTTGTTTTGACACAGGCTTGCCCTGAGAACTCAAAGCAAAAGAAACAAATAACTGCTGAGACTGCCTGAACCCTTTAGTCCTGCTCAAATAATATCGCAACTGCCTGTGTATATCCAAAGTGTGCAAAATCTTCTCCCCTTTATTTTGGGGGTTCGCATAAAAGGTAGGCAAATGAATAGTTTGGTTTAAAGCCACACTAGAAACCACTTTAGGCATAAAGGAAGGATTAGTGCAAAGATACCCTATCCTTATGGAAAATTAAGAAAGGCTCAACTGCCATAAGGGCCTGTAATTCAGAAACCCTTCTACAGAGGTAATGGCCAACAAAAAAGCAGTCTTCCATGATAAATATTTCAACTCAGCAGTAGCTGCAGGCTCAAAAGGTTGTAGAGTGAGTTTCTCCAACACAAAATTGAGATCCCAAGCAGGAGTAGGAGCTCTCCGTGGGGGTCTTATATTCTTTGCCCCTCTAAGGAATTGCTTAAACAAAGGATGAGAAAACAAAGGTGGGTCACAGTCATAGTGAGCAGAAATTGCTGCAGCATGAATCTTAATAGAAGAGAAGGACAAGCCTTTGTCCAGTAACTCAGTAAGATATTGAAGAGCCACACTTAAATTAGGCTTAGAAACATCAAATGCTTTTGCTGCACTCCAAAATAAAAATCTCTTCCATTTATCTGCGTACACTTTCCTTGTACTAGGCCTTCTAGCCTCCAAAATAACATTCAAAACTTGCTGTGGAAGCTGAGACCCTCCAGGGTTTAAAACAGAATATGCCAGGCTGTCAGGTGAAGAGAGTGAAGTTTGACATTGAGTAAATGACTGTTCTCCTGAGACAGCAGGTGTGGAATCGAAGGTAAAGGCCATGGAGGCTCCTGTACCAGACTTCTCAGTAGTGGGTACCAGTGCTGTCGAGGCCAATCCGGAGCTATCAAAATCATCTTTGGCTTGTCCTGTCTGACCTTCAGAAGTACCTTTGGGAGGAGAGGCAGAGGTGGAAAGGCATACACATGAAGATTGCTCCAATTGAATGAAAGAGCATCCACTTTCCAGGCTGTGGGATGAAAACTTTTTGTGCAAAACTTTGGCAGCTGGTAGTTTAGTGGAGAAGCGAACAGATCTATGTCTGGAGTTCCCCATGACACTGTCAATTTCTGAAAAACTTGAGGATCCAATTTCCACTCGTGGGGATCCATTATTTGTCTGCTCAACACATCTGCTAAGGAGTTCTGTGCTCCCGGCAGAAACCTTGCCTGAAGATTTAGCTGTAAACTGAGAGCAGTCTCCCACAAAATCACTGCTTGTCTGCACAGAGGATAAGAATGTGTTCCCCCTTGCTTGTTGATGTACCACATGACAGTTGTGTTGTCTGTTAGAATCAACACCTGCCCTGGAAGAAGTAAATCCTTGAAAGCCATTAATGCAAATTGGACTGCTAACATCTCCTTCAAGTTGATATGTAGATGTAGAAGTCTGGCAGGCCACGTGTCTTGTATCCACTTTCCATTTAGATGAGCTCCCCAAGCTTTGTCTGAGGCATCTGTCGTTAGAATCTGACTCGCCTCTGGCCGGGTCACAGAGAGTCCCTTGTTTAGGTGACATTCCTGAGCCCACCACAAAAATTCCTTTTGAATGCAAGGTATTATCTGAATGACAGTGTCCATATCTTGGCAGTGCTGTGTCCATACATTTTGAGATACCATTGTAGCTTCCTCATATGCAGTTTGGCATTGGGAAGCACCAGAATACAAGATGCCATGAACCCCAAGGCTTGAAGGACTGTCCTTGCAGTCAGCCTGGACTGATGAGACAATTGATGGAAGTAAAGAGAAAGATTCTTTTGTTTGTCCGGGGTCAAAAAGGCCATCTGGGATGCTGTATTCAGTCTCACACCCAGAAAGCACATGTCTTGAGAGGGTACTAGACTGGACTTTATTTCGTTCACAGAATACCCCAGGCATCTTAGCACTGCTATCACATAGTGTAGATGATGAAGAAGTTCGTCCTTTCCTTGAGCCAGAATCAGGCAATCATCCAAATAAGGATAGATCTGTATTCCTCTTAGCCTGAAGAAAGCTATCACTGGAGCCAGAATCTTCGTGAATACTCTGGGCGCAGTAGATAAGCCAAAGGGCAATGCAGAGAACTGATAATGAGAAGTCCCAGCCCGAAAACGTAGATACTTCCTGCAACTTAGCCTGATAGGAACATGAAGGTAAGCCTCCTTGAGATCCAGAGTCACCATCCAGTGATCTTTGCCCAGCAGAGGTAAAAGCTGTTGTAATGTCAACATTTTGAACTTGGGAATGTCCAGATAAGTGTTGAGGATAGATAAATCCAAAATTGGTCTCCACGTGTTCCCCTTCTTTGGTACTAGGAACAGGCGAGAATAAAATCCTAGGCCCACTTCTGACAGAGGGACCGGTTGTATGGCCCCTATTTGGAGCAGCAGAGAAATCTGTTTGTGAGCCTCTATTCTTTGCTGAGGAGGAACGTCTGGCATGCCTTTGAAAGGAGGCAAGGTATGGAAATAAAACCTGTAACCTTGGTGTATGATATCCAATACCCATCTGTCTTGGGTAATTAAACTCCAATTTTCCTTGAAAAGTGCCAACCTTCCTCCCAAAGGTGCTGCCAGACGAGAAGGCTCTGGCAGCTGAAAAGGTAGGTCATTGGGTCTGTTTACGAAAGGACTGACCCCTGCCCTCACCAAGACTGTGCAGGTGAACTCCTGTTCTAGGCCTGAAAGAACCCTGAGCTCTGCCCCTACCACGTCTAGACCTACCCCTAGACTGGGAATCATAAGAAGGATACGTCCACCCCTTGGTAGGCCAATTTCTGCTAAACTTGGAGGCTGAACCTGCAAAAATCTTTAACAGTCTGCATAGACTTAGCCTTGTCTTCCATTTTCTTTAAGACTGCCTCAACAGGTGAACCAAACAACACATCAGATTGTAAAGGAGCATCTAAAATCCTTGTCTTAACATGGTCAGATAAATTCTGATCCCTCAGCCAGGCGTGCCTGCGAAGAACTGACCCAGTGGCAGCCACCCTAGACGAGGCCTGTACAGCATCAAAACCACATTGCAAAGAATGCTTACCCACTTGTTCAGAGACATGTACCAAATCTTGTAACTCTTTACACTCAATACCTTCCGCCAGAGCATCTACCTTAGACTTCAATTGAGAAAGTAGATAGTTTTGGTATTTCAACATGTGAAACTGGCAATTCAGAGCCCTCATAGCTAGAGTGGAAGAAGTATAGACTTTCTTTCCCCATCTATCCAAAGCCCTGGCCTCTTTATCTGGAGGAACCGGATTTTTAACAACAGAAGCCTTAACACCCTTAGGCCCCTGACTAACAGTTTCTGGGTCCGCCCTAGGACTCTTAAAAAAAGATACTTATGAGCTTCAGGCACCCTATAATACCTATCCGGTTTAACAGGAGCAGGAGGCAAAGAATCAGGATTAAGAGAAGCCTCTGCAAACACATCCTCCACAACATCCAGAACAGGAGGTATAGCCAAAGGCCTATGCTGGGGTAAAAACAAAAATTCCCTAAGCCTTTTCCTGGAATCAGAGAAGTCCTGACCTTCCCACTTAAAATGCTCCCTCATGGAATGAAGAGTCTCTGAAAAAGAAAAATCCTCAGGAGGAGAAGCAGAAGGAGTAGAATCATCCACATCAGAATCAGAATAAGGAGAATACTCCTGCAAGTCTTCAGCCGAAGACTCTGAAACATCTGAAGCCTGCTCAAAACTCCCCAACTCAGGTTCCACCCTAGGCCTCTTATCAGGAGGGGCAAAGAACCTCTAATCAAAGTAATCAAATCTTCTGCCATTTTAAGCATATGCTTCTTGGGCACAGATCCTGAAGAACTAGGAGTGACACCAACTGAAGCTAAACCTGGCCTGCCTCTGGGAGAAGCCTTGGAAACAGAAGGAGAAGGCCTAACCACCCTAGGAAGGGAGGGGAGTACAGTAACCTGAGAAGCCCCTTCAGCCTGACCTGCCTCCTGAGAGGCCACATCCTGCAATAACAAGGTCTCCCCCTGGGACTCCAGAGAAACCTCCAGTGGAACCACCGGCTCCACCGACACCTCTAAAGAACCGGCGTCCAGTACGGACGACTCGTCTTGCCTGGGCTTAGCTGCTTTATCCTTGCGCTTCTTCGAAGAAGCGGACGTCGGAGCATCCGGCGGCATATTATAATTGCACCGCTTCCGAAGACTAACCTGGCACAATCTAACCTTCTCTTAATCGTGCGCTTATTGAATCTAGCACAAAAGCGACACCCAACAACGTCGTGCTCAGGCCCTAAACAAGGAATACACAAAGTATGATAATCTCTATGCGGTATCTGTTTCCCACAAGAAATACAGTTATTCACTTTTCTGACATCCGGTAAACCACTGAGGCAAGAAAAACTAAAATATTCCCCAACGGGGTACTTAGCCAACTTTGACTCGGTCTGAAACTCCGAATTCGAAAAATTTCAGAACGCCGAACGGCACTTGCAACGCTGCTTCTGCATCGGACCATGCGGCAAAAAAGACTGAGGATATGACGTCGGTCATGCGCATATGTACCCTGACGTCCTGATGTCAGTCTTATGCGCCATGACCGACGTCAGCCTAATACTTTGATATTCGGGCCGACCGAGGACAGCGGACTACCCAAGTGTAAGGACTGCAGCAATGTGAGATGAAGAACATCCTGAAATACTTCAGGAACATTGATTCCTCCTGCAAGGGAGTACTGGAGGCCCAACCACCTTTTTTGTTTCAGAAGCTCCAGGATGTCTCCAAAGGAGATGTCTTCAGATGATGTTCTGGGGGACCTTTATCAAAATTGGTGTCCTCTGTGAGGGATTCCTGGGATGAATCTAAGTGCCTCCTCTTACATGTTCTCTTCTGAGGGACTTCTGCAGTGTGATGTTCTAGGGAAGTGTCAGAAGGTGCAACAATGTCCTGACAGACCAGCTGGGGACTTGTTTGGGCTGCCTGTCCCAGTGAAAGTGATGATCAAGGCTCAGAGCAAACAAAAGTATGAGGAAGGATTGTCTGATTAGAGGGTGGCAGGGATGTCTGTTCTCTAGCCAAGGAGAAAATCACTTCCACAACCTTAAAGGCAGAACACCTAGGGGACACAAAAGTAAACAGCTGTGAAGCAGGAATATCTTGGATCGTTGGCTTCTGCAACCTCACCAGCACTCCAACCGAGGAGGGAGTTGGACCTGAGCTATCTGGCGCAGAGGCTCCAAAAGTTTTGGGAGTCTACTCCAAGCCCACAGATCCAGTACCGATGCTTTAGCTCCAACATGCTCAGTGCCAGTTGGCTCATGGGAGCAATCCCAGTCAAAGAAAGTATAGTAGTGTAAAACTTCCCATAACTTTAAATGTTCTTCTCTTCTATATGTTGCTGTATCCATAACATAAGGGAGTCTGCCTCTGGATGACTCATACGTCTGGCCATTTTACAAAAGACAGTTGCTCCTGTGAAGGTACATGTGATATCTCTCAGTGAACGTCAGCCATAAACAGATGGCTGGTATAAAACGGACGTCAGAACATACCTACCTGAGAATTGAATGCTGCAAGAACCAGAAACTATGGAGTAGGTACTCAAGAGTCAGGCAAGTGTCGGGGGAAAGGCAGGGTGGGAAACTATACAGCAGCATATAGAAGAGAAGGACATCTAAACTTATGGTAATATTTTACACCACTATACTATGTCCTTCTATTCATATGCTGCTGTATCCATAACATTAGGGAGAGTACAAAAGCTCATGCTATTAAGAATTGGGTGGAGGAAATGAGACATTTTCCATAAAGTCATGAAGGACAGCTCTGACAAATCCTGTTCTGGACCTAGAAATGATGTCCAACTTATACTGTTTAGTGAATGTATGGAAAGATGACCATGTAGCTGCTTCTAAAATGACAGCTGTATCCAAACCCTTAAAGAAGGCACCACAGGAGGACACTGCCCTAGTGGAATTTGCCTTTACTGGGAAGGGAAGCCTTTTGCCATGGGCTGTGTGGCAAAAGGAGAAGGTTTTAGAGATCCATGAGGAGATTTTCTGCATGGAAACAGGATGTCCCAGGCCTCTTGGATGGTAGGAAACAAAAGGTCTGTCCAATTTACAGATGGATTTGGTCTTGGCCAAGTAGTATCTGAGTTGTCTATGTACATCCAAGGAGTGGAGGATCCTTTTAGCAGGGGTTTGAGGTGAAGGTTGGAAGGTTGATGGCCTGATTCAGAGAAAGATCATTAACAACTTTGGGCATGAAGGATGGGTTAGTGCATAGGCAAACCCTGTCCTTGTGGAAAACTAAAAAGGGTGAGAGGACATGAGGGCTTGCAGTTTGGAAACCCTTCTAGCTGAAGTAATGGCCAACAAGAGGATAGTTTTCCAAGCACTCTGTTGGAGAGAACAGTCTTTGGCTGTCTCAAAAGGTGGTAAGGTTAAATTTTCTAGGTTTATTAGATCCCAAAGGGGTGAATGGGCTTCCTCGGAGGCCTGAGGTGTAATACCCCCTTCAGAAAAAGCTTCACTTCTAGTCTAAAGGCTAGAGGGGGCGTGAGAGAAAGGCATGCTGAGATGGCAGACAAGTGTGTCTTAATGGAAGAATAAGACAATCCAGAGTTCAT
This sequence comes from Protopterus annectens, assembly GCF_019279795.1. NCBI lineage: Eukaryota > Metazoa > Chordata > Ceratodontiformes > Protopteridae > Protopterus > Protopterus annectens. Next base: position 230,460,536 of record NC_056743.1, on the reverse strand, counting down.
CAGTTCACATAAGTAAGACAAAACCACTGGAGATTCTACCATTAGTGGCTGGATATTTAGTTTTAGACACCAGGCAGAAAACCTCTTCCACTTGGATAGCTAGGATTTTCTGGTAGTTGGTTTTCTGGCCTCCTGCAGAACCTGAAGCAAATCCTTTGTGTGAAGGTGTCTGAAGAGAATTCCACCCTATCACACACAATGTAGGTTCAGGGTGGATAGTTGGGGGTGTATGAGAGCTCCCTTCTCCTGTGTGAGCAGGTCCATCAGGTGGGGTAACTTGTGGTAATTGCCTTTGGCTAGATGAAGTAATAGGGGGAACCAATGCTACCTTGGCCAACAGGGGGTCACCAACAAGATTCGTGGTTGTTCTTTCTGAATCTTAAGCAGAACTTTTTGTTTGAGTGGGAAGGGTGGGAGAGCATGCACCCTCCATGCTTCAGGAGAAGATAACCTGGAGCAGAAGGCTGGAAGTTGTCTGTTCATGGGGGAGGCAAAAAGATCCACCTGTGGAATACCCTATTGATGGACTAGGTCCAGGAACATATCCCTATTTAGCATCCATTCATGGGATTGAGACATGGTCCTGCTTAGAGAATCTGCCATCACCAAGTGTTTCTCACTCTCTATACTCCTAAAGTCACTCCTCAACCTGTGTCTGAAGCATCTATATACAGGTACTGATATGGAGGCATGGGTTGTAGAGGCAGGCTGGGGTTGGCTGATATCTGCACTATCCACCAATTTAGTTCCCTGGAAACACATGGTAGCAGGGCAACCATGAACTCCATGGGGTGTAGGTGTTTCTTCCAGACTGTCCTTAAGTAACACTGGAATTTCGTCATGTGTAGCCTTGCAAGGGGAACCATGAGAATGGTGGAGACCCTGAACCCCAGCAGCCTGAGGAAAGCTCTGGCCAACAGGCCTTGGAGAGGGAGTATCCCCTTGAAATAAGAAGCGAGGGATGGAGGAACTTCCTGAAAAGTGGGTGGATTGGGATGTGCAAGTAGGTGTCTTTTATATCTAAGGACACCATGAAGACCTGAGGAAGGATTAGGGGAAGCAGAGAAGGAAGTGTGAACATCTGAAATGAGGGGACCTGGAGGAAGGTGTTGAGATGGGACAAATTCAAGATTGGTCTCCATGGACCTTCTTTTCCTGGGGACCAGGAACATCCTGGAATAGAATTATTTTCCTCTTAATTGAGGAGGTACCTCTTGAATTTTGTCTTGAGAGAAGGTCCTGCAGAACTGTGAGAAAGAAAGCCATTTGATCCAGAGAAGGTTGAGGAATGCCTTTGAAAGTGGGTCTGGTTTCCCACACCATGAAATATCCCAGTTTTTGGTAGGGCAGGGAGAGATACATGGAGTGAGGGATGTCTGGATTTAAGGGCTGGTAGTCACAGACTATCAAGCTTGGCTTAAAAAGGCGTTTTTTGAGTTGGGATAGAGGGAGCAGACCCAGAGGGGGTCTGTTTCCTGGTATCCTTTTTCCCTATGGATGGTATTTGTCTAGAAGGCCTTCTCACAAATGTAGCTGTAGCTGGAGAGTTCCTCAAAGTGGGGAATCTGGGAAATAAAAATGTGTCCGAACTCCTGGAGCTCCTTGCCATTCTCCTGAAGAGCCTTAAAGAGTTCAGTAACAGCTGAACCAAACAAAGCTATGTTGTCCTATCCCCATAGGGGCATCCATGAGTTTAGACTTACTGTTACCAGGGAGAGACTGCAGCCTGAGCTACGACTATCTCCTGAGGACAGACCTTGAAGCTGCAGCTCTAGATGAAGCCTCTATTGCATCATAACTACACTAAATGGAGTGCTTGGCTACTTGACTGCAGGAACTTAAGAGACTGGAAATGTTTGGCTTTGCAGGGGAATCAGGGAGGTCGCCCAATTGGCTTAATACCATCAGACAGAAGGGCCAATGAGTAATTGGCCATGTGCATCTGGTAGTTAATAGCTCTCACTGCTAAAGTGGCAGATGTGTAAATGTTTTTGTCGAGGCATTCCATTAATCTGCTCTCCTTGTCAGAGGGAAGGAGGGATGTGCAGGTTTTATCTGCAGCCACTGAAATGGTGGCAGGGTCCACAGATGAGGGCTTGAAGAGAAACTCTGCATCTTCAAGGACTTTGTAAAACCTGTCTGGGTGCTTATGTGCAAGGGGTTGTGAATCTGTTTTTTTTTTTTTTTTTTTTTGAAGCAGAAAGGAAGTTATCCAAAAAGGCAGGATCCATAGGAAGGAGTTTAGCCAGATTAGGGGACTCCATTTGTAAGAGGTCATAATACCTCTTGAGTCTCAGTAACCTGACTGCAGTCCCACTTAAAAAAGTCCTTCATCTGCACAATAGTTTCGCCAAAGGTAATGTTTCCCCTGGGGAATCTATACCATTTGACTCTTCCATTGGAGAAGCATATCCCAGAAGGGAGGCAATTTGTGAAGTGTAAGTAAGGGATTCATCCCCTGAAGAATCCTCTTCTTCAGAGGACAGGTCAGTAACTAGTTTATTCTTAGGGACAGAAGCAGAAGTCTGGTGTAATGCAAGGAAGGCATTAAGTAGGCCTTGAGTAAACGCCTGCCAGTCAGGCACCTGATCGGAAGATACAGACAGCAGAGAAGGAGCAATATGTTTTGTCTTTTAGTTCTTCTTTTTGTGGGCCTCCGACTTGGATGTGTCTGTGATGTGATGCAGGGACGGAGGATCAGATGCCTGGCGGCACTCCACAAGGTATGAGATAACATCTTCGTGGACAATAACTTGAGAAACCCCACACAAGCCCTCTGAAATAATAAGCCCAGGTTCCACCCCCCCCCCACCCGGTGCCGGAGTTGGATGCCTGCAACTCCCTCTGGTACGTGCCGGCGGCTTCTTTGACAGCTTCTGTCTGGATACCCATCAGTGGAAGATCTGCAGATTTTGACTCTGGGCCTTCACTGGCCTTGAGAAGTACGGCCAGAATAGAGGGTGCAGTCATAGGACCAGGCCACAATTTTCTGGCCTTTTTAGCAGGCAGCTCTTCTGAGGTTCCCGACATCTGGTCCATATTTTAATTAAACGTTTCAAGCACTGGTTCTCCAAGTATAACTTTAACGTGGCAAAATGACTCCTGAGCATTCTGGGGATAAAGGCCTGACAGATTTCACAAGTGGTGTTGTCATGGGTCTTGGTCTGGAAAGAATAGGCAGAGCTTGTGAGGGTCTTCATGTGGAAGTTGCCTTCCACACAGACACTTGCCCTTTCTACCTGATATGAACCCAAAACACAGTAGCAAAAGAAAAATCAAAAAAACCCTATGGGGTACTTATCTGAGAATGGACAGCACAAAGTCACTTCTGCAAGCAAGCGACAACCGGAGCTGGCAGTCACACAGGAGGTAGAAAAGTTCTGAGGTAGGTGCATGTTGACGTCAGTTTTATACCAGATGTCTGTTTATGGGCGACCTTCGCTGAGAGATGCGGGACGTCACATGTACCTTCTCAGCAGCAACTATCTTTTGTAAAATGGACGGATGTACAAGTCGACCAGATGCAGACTCCCTCATGTTATGGATACAGTAAGCATATGAACTGAAAGTACTTCCGACATAGCAAATCAAAACCAAGAAAATCTAAAGCAGAAGCCTGCTTTACTACCATAAGTACTATGTTTTTAGAAATTGTTAAAGGTGTTATCCTGCTATAACACAGTGTGTTGTGTGTGCAATGTATTTTTAATATGGAGCTTTTCTCCCCGGGCCTCCAATGAAAATGGGCTTTCGAGCCCAGTGGACTTCCCCGGTCATCAAACTGGAAATAAATAAATAAATAAAGGTATTACTGCTCAATGCAAGGAGCCTAAACAAAAAACTCCACTCCCTGGCAGCAGCTCTCTATCCTAGAGAATTCTGATGTCTGTGCGGTTTCCGAGACATGGTTTAAAGCCGTGGACAGCACACCAACAATGCAGGGTTATAATGCCTTCCACACATTTATACCAGCTACTTCACAGGTAAGGACTAAAGGTGGAGGTGTCTCTATTCACATAAAAAATAAATATTCTTCAAAGCCGGTCAAACAGGACAATGCACTTGAGCTGCTCCATGTTCAAATCATCAGGGGTAAAATCCAATACCACTTCCTTGCAAGCTACAGGTCCCCCTCTATGACCCAGGAAACCCATACCATGTATTTAAATGTATTAGAAATGCTAACCATCCAACCAAATACCATATTCATGGGTGATTTTAATTACCCCACTATTAACTGGGAATCTTATGCAACATCAAACGTACATGCACAGAGATTCCAGGATTTTGCAAACACAAACTCCCTGGAGCAGACAGTCAATACACTAATCAGGGGTGCAACCATACTGGACCTGGTCCTCACTTATATGGGAGAGTGCTGCACACCCCCTACTGTAATGCCTTCCCTGGTAGGGCCAGACCACAAAATGGTTGCCATTGAAGTAAAAATAAAACCTGGACCCCTAGCTAAACTGGGAATATTCAGGAACTATTCTAAGGCTAACCTCCTGTTATTAAGTGAGAACCTGGCAAAATTTCAAGCCCCTATAAACCCTGAGAACACTTCTTCCTATGCAGAACTGTTCACAGAAATCCTGTACAAGCATGTTAACAGCTGCATAGAGGCACCTGTACCCACTGGGAAGAAGTACAGAACCAACTCAAAAAACAAGCCACCTTAGTGGAATCACAAAATCAATGAAATGTATAACAGGAGGAAGAAAATCATGGCAAAAATTAGGAGGTGCAGCACCCAGCAGGATAAAAGCACTCATTAGCTCAGAGGACAAAGTCTACCAAAACCAATTTTGAGTTAAGTTTGGCCTCCCAGCCCAAGGACAATCACAAAGCATTTTTTAGCTATGTCCGCAACCTCAAAGGCAATACGCAAGTGTGTGCAGAGCTCATTGTAAATGCAGCCACCTATACTGAGACAGAAGATATAGCAAACCTCCTGGCTGATAAATTCAGCTCCAACTTTACTCCTTTCTCCCTCCTCAATCCTCCCTCAGGAAATATCAAATATAACTCCCCCTACTATCCACTAGGGAACTGGTCCTTAATGTTCTAAGACCAAGAACACTGCACCAATGGGCCCAGACAGTATTCCAGGATACCTTCTAAATAGCATAAAACAGGACCTATCAGGGCCACTGGAATTGCTATTTAACTGTAGCTTCCAAACAGGATTCATGCCTCATGAATGGATAAAGGCAACAGTCATGCCTCTGCACAAAGGTGGGCCATCTACAGACCCTGGAAACTATAGACCTACAAGTCTCACTGTCTTATATGTAAAGCCATGGAAAGAATTATCATGGAGATGATCAATATAGCTATAGTAAACCTCCAGACACTGGACCCAACCCAATTTGGTTTCATCAAGGGCAGATCACACCTACTCAACATGTTAGACTTCTTTGAGAAGGTCACCAAAGCAATAGATGAGGGCAAAATGGTTCACACTGCCTACCTTGACTTGGACAAGGTATTTGACACAGTACCCCACTTGGGCATCACTGACAAACCTAAGAGGTTAGGTGTAAACCCTTATGTCACCCAGTTGATAGCCATCTGGCTCACAGACAGGACCCAGGAAGTTAGAGTTAGGGAGACCACCTCTACAAAGAGGCCAGTCAATGGAGTCCCTCAGGTACTGCTTCTTTTTGGCATATACTTCTCAGACGTCAAGGCCAATATCAGTGGTCTCTGGCTGACTAAACTTGCAGAGGATTGCAAATTAGGAGCTGTCACTGAATCTCATACTGGCACAAATTTTTCTCCAGGAGGGGCTGAAACAGACAAACAACTGGTGTCAAGAGTCATGGACTAAAACTAAACGCCAAGAAATGCATAATGGTATCCTTTGGGAAGTCATGCATCCCTGGTAACTATCATATTAACAACACACCCCTTAGAGGTGGCCCAGTTGTCAGGGACTTAGGAACACACATAGATAGTAATCTAGCCTTTGATCATCACATGTCTCCAGTGGCGAGGAAATCATTCTATGTTGCGCAACTTATAAACAAAGGTATGGGCATCTAAGTCCAAGGAAGTCATTGTTCCACTGTATTTGGCATTCATCAGACCTATCATTGAGTACAATACCCCCTTTGGTATGTACCTAACCAGGCATATCCAACAACTGGAATGTCCACAGGAGTTCCTCACTAAAAGGCCCTGTTCCCTGTATTCTGTTTCCTACAGGCTTTTGAGGGGAAATCTATCCCTGGCATACAGGCATTGTCAGACTCCACTCCTCCGAACCTCCTGCATATCCATAAAACAAATAGTACCAGAATTACCCATTCTAAAGACTTAAACCTTGCCCGTGACAAAAATAAGTATCTGCTGGAGAGAGAGAGGTATGCATCCCAGAGACTACCCAGTCTATGGAACAGGCTTCCCCATCCATGTGAAGCAGAGTTCCTCCCTAAACCAATTCAAGTACAACTTGGACAATTGGATGGTAAACCAAAAATTCATCCCTGGTTTAGCACCTATGTCTCTGATGCAAACAGGTAACCTGTAAATGGTTCATCTCCTAGGCCCATGCTTACACTTATCAAGGGCATCAGAACTTGTCAGAGAGCTGGGATGCATGGCTTGGCTTAAAAAGGCCCTTGTGGTCATTGGTCTAGTAAACACCTATGAATAGAAGGACATCAAATAGTCTTTGGATTCGAAGTAGACACCCCCAGGGATTTTGGATCCAAAGGCTTCAAAACAGAGGGTTGGACAGGAAAAGGAGATACTACAGGGGAAATGGACAGATGTCGACTCACAGACCCAGATGGAGTCAGAGCTAGGAGAATCCCTATCTGCATCTGTGCTCTGAGGAACTTCATCATCATCCTGTCCACATCTGCTTCTGAGAGACTTCTGGAGGATCTAAGAGAGGATGTAGTGGAAGGCAGCTCAGAGTTCCTTCGAGGTGACCCCTCCAGGAAAGGGAAAGGAAGACTAGATGGAATCAGAACCAATAGAGGCAGTGTAGATGGGAATCTGAGGGGACTGTTTTTTGAGTGGTCAGATCCGAGACTCGTGGGTCCGACTTCTTATGAACTTCTGCAGGGGGCTCCATTGCAGGAGCTGACATTGAAGCCAAAGCATGATCAAGAGACATTTTTTTGGGAATCCTTTTCCTTAGGCAAAGAATGATGCTTACTTTTGTCTTGCTTTTTAGAAGGGGTTTGAGCCTCAGCAACCAAGGGAGTAGAACAAGGCAGAAGACCTTGTAAAACTAGTTTATTTTCGCAATCTGTTAAAGTGCTGGTGTTGAAACTGGAGCAGATCGCACAGGCCTCATCAGGTTGTGCAGGACATAGACTGTACATGCATTCCCTGTGGGAATCTGAGCTGGGAAGCTTGTGCCCACAAGTAATGCATTCTTTTAAACCCAGAGGGTTTTTGTCAGACATGTCAGCAAAAAGACAGGAAGCCAACAACAAACTTCACTAAAATAAAACAGAACTCTAAAAGGCTACTATATATAAAGCTAGAAAGATTTTTTTTTTTTTTGAGAAGGAAAGAAAAGTGGAAAAACTACCAACAATGGTAGGAGGAGTACTCCAAAGAGTATAAGGAGATACCAACAATGGTACAGAAAGAAGTACTGAAAAAAAGGTACCTTAAAGAGATCAGTAACTAGCTAACTAACTCACAGAAAATGGGAGGGTGGAAGAGAAACAGCAGAGAGAGAACATACATGACTTTAAACTAACTCACGACCAAGATAAAATTGACAAAATCCAAAAATGCCTGAGAGCTAAGGAATCTGCATCTGAAAACTAATGGCAGCAAAACAGATCTGAAGTATGTTAGGCTGATGGGGCATTATGGGTAAAGGGAGGAGCTCCAGAGCTCTAGGATCTGGTAGAAGTGACCTCGTTGGATCCGAATGTCACAGCCAAATCCCATCATTTGATGAATGAATGAAAAGGACAACATCAGATCACATTACAGGATACACATCTGGATTTTCCATCCTTTTCAGATTTTGCATGAATATATTCTTTCCCATTATTTTGATCTGCTTTAATCTACTTTCAGCTCCCTGCACGACTAATGTGATATCTTTTCCTTTGATCCTCCTGAATTTGGCTTGTGTCCTTTTTCAACGGTTAGTCATTGAAAACAGTACTTACTTTTGCAAACCTCTCCAGTAAACAAATAATTCACAGCTATGACAACTCATATTCTAATCTGCAAGAATAATGCTGCAAATTTCAACCACACCTACAAAAAGTTGCTATGTACTCACCATAACATTCCAACTTTGTTGTCCATTTTCATTCTTTCTCAACATGTGGGTTCAGATGTGATCCTCTGATCCAACTTGGCCGCTTTTTACAGCTCGTGGATATTGCAAACTCTCGAGCTCCACTATTATCCTTAAAGCTCTAGTCCCCCTCCATACCTCAGATCTTGTTTGCTGCCCTTTATTACTAAATAACAATGCAAGAAATAATGGTTATATGAGAAATCGCTATCTGGGGCTCAAGAACAGGAAAGTTGGTCCCCCCAGTATCTTCTCATTCTTTCAGAAGTCTGAAGGGAGAGGAGTTGAGGAAGAATGAAAGTGGACAACACAGACGGAACATTATGGTGAGTACATAGCTTCTTTATCTGATGTTGCCAATTTTCATTCATTCCTCAACATGTGGGACAGAGTCCACAGCTACATAAATCCCGGGTGGACTCTAAGAAAGGATATTCTGGAGTACTGTTGAGATGAAGGCTGCTCTTCCCCCTAGACACCAAATCAACTTTGTAATGAGTAATAAAAGTTTGAACATTAGCCCAAGTAGCTGCAGCACAAATACTGTCCATGGACAGTCTGGACAGAAATACTGAAAAGTTTGCCTTGTACCTGGTTGAATGAGCCCTCAAGGCTTTTGGCAAACATAAACCCAATTTGATGTAAACAAGGGAAATGCAATCAGGTAGCCACTTAGCTAAAGTTACCTTGGTAACTGTCTTTCCCAATCTTGATTCTGAAAGAGAGACAAATAACTGATGTGATTTTCTGAATTTTTCAGTTTTGTACATACAGAAATGTAATTGTTTGTGAATGTCCAACAAGCATAAAATGTATTCCCCTTTGATAAATTTGGAAAGAAAACTGGGAAATTGATTGATTTATTAATGTTGGATCCTGACACCACCTTAGGAAGAAAGGATGGATTGGTTTGTAAGGACATCCTCATTATGAAAAATTATACAAGGAGATTTACAAAATAAGGCTTGAAGTTCTGAAACTCTACTAGCCGATGTTATGGCTACAGAAAATACAGTTTTCCATGCTCAAAATTTTAATTCACACCTTGCAGCCAGTTCAAATGATGACTGAATCAGGGCTTGTAACACTAAATTCAAAATCCATGGTGCAGTAGGATCTTTAAGGGGGGGGGGGTCTCAGTAAAAAGGTTCCTTTTATAAATGCCTTACAAAGTCATGAGGAAGCTAAGGTAGAATTGTCAACTCCTACATGAAAATGAGAAATGGCAGCTAATTATACTTTAACTGTTGAGGAACTAGCCCCTTCATTAAAAAATAGCAGCCAAAATTCAAGAACTTTGGGTACTGGCATGGAAAACTGGTCAATGCCTTTCTGTTGTGACCAAAAACAAATCTTTCCCATTTATTTTTGTAAATCTTCCTAGTACAAGCTTTGTGGGAAAACAAAAGAATGTGATGGACAGGGAGGACAGCCTGGGCTATCAATGGAACTGGAGAAACCATGTGGTCAACTTTAAGCTCAAAATGTCTGGGTGAATCATGTCTGTTGAGTGAGACAAGAGGTCAGGAATTGGATCCAGGATCCAAGGAGGATGAACTAGATGAGACCAAAGAAAGTGGAACCAAATCTGACAAGGCCAGTAAGGGGCAATGAGGATTACCGTGCTCTTCAAATTGATATGTTTTCTGAAAAAACTTGAAGATTAGAGGAGTTGGGGGGCAAGCATAGAGAAGACCTGGGGGCCAATCATGGAAGAAAGCATCTCTTGTTGACTCCCCTGGTGGTGGGATCAGGGCAAAGAACCTACTGCACTTGTTGAGGGGAGATGCAAAGAGGTCACAGTATGGCTGGCCCTGTTGACGGAACATCTTCTCCGCAATTTTCTTGTTGAGAGACCACTCAAAGCAATGAGGGACCTGCTCAACTTGTCTGCTATCATGCTGGATTTGCCCAGAATGTGCATTGCTACCAGAAATCGATTGGATGAGATTTGTCCACTGCCATACTCTCAGAGCCTCTCAACACAAACGGTAACACCTTGTTCCTCCTTGTTTGTTGAGATACCAGATTACTGACATGTTGTCTGTGTGAATTGCAACAGTCCCTGAAGGGAGAAAGTCTTGGATGGCCTGCAACACTAGGAAAACTGCTCTCATTTCTAGGACACTGACATGTGTGGTAGCCTCTTCTGGGTACAGGTGGCTTGGACTGTCCTTCCTAAGAACTGCACCCACCCATCCAGGCTGAGATGTTGCCCTAGGCTGAGTACTTTTGAAAGGGCGATCTTGTCAAATCTGTTCTGAGCAAATCCACCACCTGAGGTACCTTTTGCAGGCCTGAGCTATTCTGATCTGGGTGGCCAAAGGCTGGTACAGGAAGGATCACTAACTCGCCAGGGTCCACTGAAGAACTCTCATACAATTTCTTTCCAGTTGAACCACAATTATGGCAACAGACATTGACCCTAAAGCCTATAGAATCAATCAGTCAGGCTGACAGTGAGGAATTCTGAATTATCTTTTTGACTTGAAATCAAATAGTGTTTACCCTTGGCAAGAGAAGGGAGTGTCACTGATGCAGTCTTGAACAAGGCTCTTATGAATTCTAGCACTTGAGGTGGCTCTAGCTGAGATTTGTTGAGACTGACAGTAATGCCTAAGTGAGGACACAACTGGAGTACATAATCTCTTGCTTTGATCAATGTCTGTCAGCTGTGGTGAGAACAAAGGGCAGAGCTTTGAACTGGTAATGACTGGCTCCCAGTTGGAAGTGTAGATATCTCCTGGATTGCCTGTTCATTTTTATGTGATTACGCATCCTGAATATCTAATGAGCACATCCGGTCATCCTGATGCAGAAATGGCAAAATGGACTGAACCGTGACCAACTGGAACTTCATGCACTGAACAGATTTGTTCAGAATGTAGAAATCCAAAACTGGTCTCCAGTCCCATGTTTTGTTTGGCACTAAAAAGAACCTTGAGTAGGTTCTGGACTCTCTCTGGTCTAGGAGGATCTCTTGGATGACTTTTTCCTAGTAGCTTTTATATTTCTTGTGTTGCTTCTTTCCTCTGACTGGGTGAAACATCCAGAATCTTGTTTAATCTTAATGAGTGGGGGTGGGAAAAGGGTATTATATAACCTCTGGTAATAGTCCTCTGCACACAGGTATCTGTTGCGACATCTAGCCAGATTCTCTGGTGGAGGGATAAGTGACACCCAACTGCCCCCAGAGGTGGACAATCGAGCCTCCTTTCAGGAGCGTAGGTGGGATTTCTCAGAGAAGAAATCCCTTGATCCTTAACTCTGCAGGCCTCCTCTGCTACCTGGGTGGTGTCTTCTGTTTGAATTCCCCCCCCTCTGTCCCTGGGGGGACTGTATCCATGTGTATAATGGAAAGGACCCTAGAATTTTTTGCACCACATTTTCTGACCACCTTGTTGATTCCTAGAGAAGGTTCTTTGATGGATCGAAAAATGTACTTCCACTGCAAACAGGGTCTTGTCATCTTGTTCACACCTGGATAGTGTCCTTCACTTTGGGGCCAAACAACAAACTTCTGTCAAAAGGAGCACTGATGAAGGAAGATGTGAAGGGCTCTGCAAAATTACACAAGCACTTCCAGGTATGTCTCCTAATAGAAATGCCTGAACCTGCTCCCCTTGAGGAACCTTCAGCTGCATGTGATATGAACCTCATGGACGAATTTGAGATGGACTGTTGGGCAGCCAACTGTGAGGCAACGGAAGTCTGTCTCAGCAGTTATTGTTCTAGAGAGGGATTTGGAGAGTTCTTTAATCAAATTTCGCTGAAGTCTGGTTTGGTTTCACCAAATAATTCAGCAAACTAAGTGCAAAACTCCCTGAAGCATAAACACACTTCACAAATACGTCCAATGTCCTGGAATCCCTGTTAGGGGGTTGAACGGATTTAACTCTGCTCCATGAGTTCGTTCTTTGTGGCCACTGCTATGATCATGGCATCTATTGGTACACCTTTGCTCAAGAACTCTCTTCCCTTCGGTAGTGCCAAGATCTTATCTGGTCTCTTAGGGAGTGGCTCATCAGAACTGGGTTCCTTTCACACCCAGCAACAGATCAAATGAATGAGATCACTGGTGGACGGAGTCACCCAGGAAGTTGACAGGCCAAACCCAAATGCCTCTAGGAACACTGATTCCTCTTGGGAAGGGTTATCAGTAGACCAACCACACCTTTGCTTAAGGATCTCCAAAATGTCTCCAAAGCAGACATCGTCAGGTGGTGAATCTTGGGGACCCTTCCCCTTCATCAAAAACAGTATCTTCCATGACAGACTCCTGAAGGGAGTCTTAAGTGCTGCCTCTTGCACTTTTTCTTCCTAGGGACTTAAGTGGGATACTCCGGAGAAGAATCAGAAGATGTAAGTATGCCCTGTTGGGTAGCCAGGAGACTTTGCGGTGGCTGTCCCTGTGCAGTAGAGTGTTGAGATTCAAGGCACCAAGACATATGGGATCCAGAAGGAAGATATGAGGGGAGAGGATCATCTGTCCTTTAGAAGAGAACACTCTCTCCCTACCACCTCAAAAGAAGAATACCCTAGGGAGAAGGATGTTGATGGAACCGAGAAGACATGCTTCCAGATTGTCAGCTCCCTCTGACCTGAAGGCAGTCCACCTGAGGCAGAAGTCAGAGTTCAGATGTCCAATACTGATGCTCCGAAAAGAGGACATGGCTCTGACAGCTTCAGAGTTGACTTTAACACCTCGGATCAAACAACGATGCTTTGGCACCGACAGTCATCTGGCTCCGATATGCTCGGAAATGGTCCACTCATAAAAGGCATCAGAGCTGAAGCTATGACAATCTTCAGATCCAATACAGATGGTCCCAGAAAACTCAGATCCAAGGGCTCTGAAGCAGAAGGATGGATAGGAGAAGGAGCCAAGATGGGTGGGAGTAATACTATTAAAGGTCTCTGGACCCAAAGTAGTAGGAGCCTTGAGAACTCCCCTTTGAATCTCATCATTCTATCCACATCTGCTTCTGTAAGTCATCTGGAAGAACGGAAAGAAGAGGCCACTAAGGGAACCTAGAGTGGTGATGTCTCCCTAAAAAGGGGAATGGTAGCCGACAGGGTCCAGAGAAGATACATACCAGGTCCAGGGGAGTTGTTTAGGCTCAGAATGAACTGGATCTGATGAGACAGGCCTTGTATCTGAAACAGTTTGATCAGAGGATTTGGTCTTCAGATCTGAACATTTCAAGATTTTCCGGGCTGGCTCCATGGTCAAATTGGAAGGAGGAATGGAGGATCCACAAGGTTCCGGTTGGCACTTTCTAGACTTTTTTTTGTCTGCCTTGGAGGGTTGAGCTCTAGCCAATGACTCAGAAAAAGATGCTAGAAGTAGCCCTTTCAATATCAATTTGTTTTTATGATCAATAAATGCCCTGGGATTAAAGACTTTGCAGATGTTGCAGGACACCTTCAAGTGTGCAGGGCCTTAACAATACACACACGAGTCGTGGGCACCAGACAGAGGATCTTATGCCTACACTCTCTACATTTCTTGAAACCCAAAGGTTTTTCAGTCATTTCAAATAGAAAGCACTACAGAAAAAATGGTCAGAAAAGTTGATTTATAAAAAAAGTCAGAAAAATTACTAACGATGGTAATACAAGGATTACGACAAAGTAAACAGAAAGAATGTGAAAAATACCAACAATGGTAACTAAGTTATGCAGAAGAAGCATAGGATAAGGGAGATAAAAAAAATTAGTTACAAAAGAAAGAAATTTAAAGATAGCCAAAAGAGAAGAAAAATTACTTCACTTATCTCTTATTAATACACTAACGCTGGAGAGCTAACAGCAACCACGTCCATACGCAAATGCGGCAAATGAGATCTAAGATATGGAGGGGCACTAGAGCATTACGGGTAAGGGAGGAGCTCAAGAGTTTGCAGTACCCAAGAGCTGTATAAAGTGGCAGAGTAGGATCCGAGGACTGGATCTGAGCCCACATGTTGAGGAATGAATGACAATTGACATCATCAGATCTTACTTTCACTACACTTTGCTTAATTTGTAAATCATTTATGTGCAAGTTACACACTGCTAGATACTTAGCTTTCTATTAGAAACTGCTATCACAGTTATCAGTTAACATCCACCGGTAGACATTTCAAATACTTTCACAAAACACTGACCTAACATTTGAACAACACGTGTCCATTACTGTAAGAAAGTCCTTCTACGTTGCACAGCTTATAAATGAAAGGCTTGTGTTGAGATCATTGAGTATAATGCCCCCTGGGCATGAATCTGTCCAGACACACAACAACAGGAATGCCTACGGAGATACCTCACTGAAAGGATGCAAAACCTAAACAATATGCCCAACATGGACCAAATCAAAGCATTGTCACTATACCCATATCCTACAGACTTGCTAACAGGTGATCTGTTTCTGGCACACAAGGCATCCTCCAACCCAATACTGATGGATTTACTGCACATCAGCAAGTCAGATTGCATCAGAAATACTCAGTATAGGGATCTAAACCACTTCAGCAAAATCAACAGAATGGTTTGGAGGGACAGGTATATCTCGTATAAAACACAGCTGCTCTGGAACAAACTCCCTTCTACATAAAACAAACTTCATGCCTGTCCATATTCAAGTGTAACTTGTATCTACGGATGGGCAACAGAAAATTTACCCCAGACTGTCCCCTGTACTACTAATGGACAGTGGCATCTCCTAGATGCTTTAACCCTTGCAAGGGTCCCCTCAAATTATCTATGGTATGATAGGGATAATATATAATTATTGACCACAGGATGGTTAAGGCCAATCTACAACCAAATGAGATAAGTTAATTCAAGCACAAAAAGGGAAACTGGTTAGGCTTAAAATGGCACACAAAGGCAGCTAGTCTATTCTTGTGCTGGGTTTTTTGAACATTTCTTTATTAATTCTAGAGATCAGCTTGTCCTCAAACATTTCCTTGCAAAATATCTTCACAATCAGAGTCCCGAACCAACTTTCTCATCTTTACCTAAATCGGTTAACAGGCTCATACACCTTCCATAAAAGACAAACTATACAACTGTATTATAATAATTGCCTTTGGATTAAAATTAATTTTTAACAATTTAACCAGTTCTTTAATTGTTTATAGCCTAGAGTTTCTGAATAAAGAAATTTCTTATTAAACTATACTTTCATGCTCGACTATTTAAATAAAACTGAATTCATTTTCACTGATGTTGCAATAAAAAAACATGAGGCAATACCCTATACACTTCCCAGCTTTTAATCTGACAGTCAACTTGAGCAACAGTATCTGCCATTTCCTGTTTACCAATTTCTTCAAACTACACTCTTCCAAAGACTCACTTTACTGCCATTCAGGGATAGCTTCACATACTGTGAGCCCGAGAAATCAGATACAAACAAAATCAAGAAAAAATTGACATTA
Organism: Protopterus annectens; assembly: GCF_019279795.1. NCBI lineage: Eukaryota > Metazoa > Chordata > Ceratodontiformes > Protopteridae > Protopterus > Protopterus annectens. The sequence continues at coordinate 230,444,828 of NC_056743.1, read as the reverse complement.
TTTATTTGAACCAGCAACAATATGCATAAATGATATGCATTCATAACAGAAAATTCAGATACTGCCATTATTAAGATTGGCTGATGGAGTTACTGCTGTTTTCTCAATAGATGCATATGATAAAACTTAATGAGAGGGAGAAGGGTGTACATGGGCTTAAATAAGGTCGCATAATACCACTCACATTACATATTAATAAAGTAAGCAATTAAATAGTCAACTGCCCCACACAAGCAGCCATTACATAACTGGAGAGTACATACAACAATCAAAGGTAAATACTGTATTAGAAAATAAGAAATACTATCGTGCTGAGGAAGAAACAATATTAAAATATTGCATATGCAGTAGTATGGCATTTCCTGGAGGGACACTACTTCACAAGCAGTGTGTCAAGCAAGTTTTAGCAGTATTTGTTTGTTTACTGTGTTTTTCAGCCTGAGTGAACTTCATGTCATCCCTGCTAGGGAACAGAATGCTTTCAAAAGGGTAGGCTATGACCAGTTTAGATGAGTTACCTGTTTGAAGACAAGTGTAAGCTTCATAGAAATACCAAGAAAAAACGTTTTATTTTGGAGTCTGTTTTTTCTTTCTCTCTCTCTCTCTCTCTCATCTCCAAAAGACTGCAGGTCTCACGTACTTTATGTACAGTAAAAGTAAACAGAAGTGATGCAGTGCACCAGTTATGGAGTGGAAAGCTTCTAGGAGAATTGTTAGAAGATCATGCGCTGTCTCATGATTTGAGGTAAGGAATGCAACTGAGTCAAGACAAGGAAACTTTATAGTCAGCTTTGCACTTAAATCCTAACTAGCTTCTTCTCCAAACACCATAAGCTGGAGAGCACAAGACAGACCACTTCAACAAAAAATACAAATAGCAAATGACTGTCAGAGCTCAAGGAAAGTCTCATGTTACTTATATGGAAGTCCAGTGTACCTCAGTGTTATGTCCGAAAGGTGTTTGGCACAAGTCTGGAACAGAAGAAAAGTCAGAGTCACAATTATGCTGGTAAACCTTAACTGTGGATGTTATGGAAATAAAGAAGCAAATGGGTCACATTGCTACCATTCTGGAAAAGGCTGACAAAGATCCATCCAGAGGAAGTGAGCTTTGAGCAAAGGATGATCAGAAAAACTGAAAAAAAGACTATATCAGCAGGGCTTTTATGACATAGAAAGAAAAAGCCCTAAGATCCAGATGATCAGAATTCAAATAGCTCAACCACTGGAGGGGAACTAAGCAGGGGAGGATGGGACAGAGTGAAACATGTTGACCTGCCCATCTGGTGAGTAGTGGGGGTACATCTAGGTCTGCTACTGTATGTCAGCAACTAAGCAGAGGCTAGGTGCATTATCAGTAAAGGAGCCCTCCAGCAGCAACCAGACCATGAGAGGGCCAAGCAGTGCACACTATCTAAAGCTGAGCACATGCAGTTGTATCACTTGCAAATGTTTCTACTCTCCAAAGTAGTTAAAACAAAGAGTGAGAAGGTCACACTGAAAAACTAATCAGTAAAAACTAAATGAAAACTCCAGCCTCAAATGCAAAAGTCATGGGCAATCAGAATAGCCATATAGCTGAAACACCTGATGTTCATAAGGGTCATTTGCATATATCCCATGTGCCTCTGTTACAGGAGGTTTGGGAGGTCACTCATTGGAAGTTCTAGCTTGGCTGGAGTTTTCATTTAGTTTTTACTCTCCAAAGTAGTAAATATTTCTGGTGACCTAACACTAGACTCCACACGAAAACAATGATAGTGCAGCCATGAAACATATGAATATCCTTTTCCAGCTATTATATTACCAAAGGAAAAACACACCAAGGCATCTCATCAGCTCTTTCCAATACAGCCTAAATTTATGTATCTTCTATCCAACAAGATAGGGGCAGCTGTATGCAACCTGTAGACAAGGCTGAACTGTTAGTTACTAAACTGACCTGGACAGTGATATAACAGTTTGAAAAAGTTGAGGTGATAAAACAGTTTAATCAGAAAGCCGTTGCTTGGAATGGACCATCCTAACTTGGTTATATCACTAGAAAGAGAGAGGAAAAAAAAAAAGAGAGATGAAATCGTAGAAGAAATGGTTGCCAGATTAGTGTTTGAAGGTCATTTGTAAAACTGATATATGTGCAAGTCAAAACTGTAGAAAAAACACATTCTGCAATCACTGACCATGCCTTTTTCCCTACTATTGGTGTTAGAATATATACTAAATTAGGTGGGTGTATCCCCCCAAATGGGGTGAGGCTGCAAACTCAGTTTGTGAATTACTGAAAGTGGTTTTCAATAATGTGTGTGTGTGTGTGTGTGTGTGTGTGTGTGTGTGTGTGTGTGTGTGTGTGTGTGTGTGTGTGTGTGTATGTGAGTGTGCATTAGTTCTGATTCAATCAGGATTACTGTAAATCAGGCTGATGGAAGTACTTGTCTTCCTTGACTTAGACAGCGAAGGAGAAAGCTGTAAAACAGTAGAGATTAGCTAGATTTTGCAAAGGATGAGAATGGAAGTGCAGAAAAAGATCCTCTATACTGATGAAGGCCTATTTTCTTTGTAAGACGTTTGCAAATCATGAAAGACCCTGACCAGAGATAATTTCTTCCTAAACATTGCATCTAAACTGTTGATCCTACTTGAGGGAAGACCGACTCAGCTATGCCTTCCAGCATAGGCACATAATCAAACCTGAGAGCCTAGCAAAAGCATCAGAAAGTTAGTTGTTTAAGATCTTAGAATATTGGTAAATGCACTTCTCTTCGCTGTTGTAGTATTCATTACAATAGGGATACCCTGCCAAGGATGGCCCAACATCCAGCCAGTATATCAAAGCTTTAAAGTCCACTGTATGTCTCACACATGCTCCTCACACAGTGTACGCCATAATGGTGTGCCCCAGTAGGAATGCCAGTCCAAGGAGAAAAGAGGTAATCAGTACATCCAGAAGGAAAAAGAACCAGGGGGAGGAGGGAGGGAGTGAATACTGCAACACTGAAAAGTAGAGCACCTACGGTTATGGCAAGATCTTACTCAACTGTACTATGTCCTTCCATTTCACTGTTGCAGTATTCTTTACAATAGGGAGAGTGCAAAAGATCAGGAAGAAGAGAAGGCGGAGGAAAGACTAGAAGTGCTCTCTAGGAACCCATGAAGGACGGCCCTAGCAAAACCAACTTTAGCTCTGGAAATTCCATCTAACTTGTAGAACTTGGTAAATGCATGCACAGAAGTCCAGGTAGCGGTCTCAAAAATAGAGTTAGTATCCAAACCCTTGAAAAAATCACCAGAAGAAGCCACAGCTCTAGTAGAATGAACCTTAAAAAGAAGAGAAAGGCTAGTTACATGAAAGGAATAACAAAACTAAATTCCTTTAGAAATCCAAGTAGTAGTTTGCTTTGGCACAACCAATCCTAAGGACCTAGGATGAAAAGAAAAAAGAGCTGATCAGATTTACAAAAAGTCTTAGTCTTATCTAAACAAGATCTGAGTTGCCTATGCACACCCAATGTGTGGAGCACCTTCTCACTAACAGATTGTGGAGAAGGGAAAAAAGTGGGCAAATGAATAGATTGATTAAGGGACAACTCATTCACCACCTTGGGCATAAAAGAAGGACTAGTGCAAAGGGATACCGTGTCCTTATGAAACACCAAAAAAAAGCAGGACAGGTCATAAGGTCTTGAAGTTCAGACACCTGTCTGGCAGAAGGAAGGGCTAACAGAAGAACGGCCTTCCAAGAGCAATGCTGCAAGGAAGCTAAAGCTGCAGGTTCAAAAGAAGCCTGGGTCAATTTTTTCTAAAACAAAATTAAGATCCCAGAGAGGAGAACAGGCTTCCCGTGAGGTCTAATATGTAGGACGTCTTTAAGGAACTGCTTAGCTTCAAATCTGGAGGCTAAAGGAGGTGATAAAGGCAGACAGGCAGAAAAAGCTGACAGGTGGGCCTTAACAGAAGAATAAGCCAACCCAGAATTGCAAAGTTCACAAAGATGACAGAACCAAAGGAACATCCTCAGAAAGTAGATCCAGGTTACAAGAAAGACACCAAACAGAAAACCTCTTCCATTTGGATAAGTAGGATTTCCTAGTAGTGGGTTTCCTAACCTCCTGCAGGACCCTAAGCACATCCTCAGAAAAAAGGTGTCTATGTGGAATCAAAATCCTATCACTGACAGTGTCAGTTGAAGAGTCAACAGGTGGGGATGGATGAGAGATCCCTAGTCTTGTCTGAGTAGGTCCACCCTGCAAGGTGACGTGATGACTGCCCGTGGTTAAATGCAGAAGAAGAGGGAACTGAAGGTGTTTCAGCCAAAAGGGAGTCACTAACAAGACTTTGGGAGTATCCTGTTGTATTCTGAACAGGACATTTGGAATGGGGAGGTGGGGGGCATAAAGAAACATCCCCTTCCAAGAAAAAGAGAGGGCATCAATCTTCCAAACCAGAGGACCTGAGACTCTGGCACAAAACTGAGGAAATCGACTGTTCACAGGGGAGGCAAAACGATCCACTTAAGGAGTACCCCACTATTAGACAATGTCCAGAAACACATCCTTGTAAAGCATCCATTTGTGGGACTGAGTCATCGACCTGCTGAGAAAGTCTGCCACAATGTTTTGACCGGAAGGAATGTAAGCTGTCTGCACAGTCACTTGATACTGCATAGCTAATTCCCACACTAGCAGTGCCAACCTGCAAAGAAGATAAGTTCTATTTGTTGCACTGTTTGTAAACACCTTGAGAGGTCCTGGGGAGAAAAGAGGATGAGAGGCCTGAAGAGCCAGCAAAAGAGCTCTCATATCCTTCATGTTGATGTGGTCTTTTTGTCGGTGAGGTGACCAGATTCCCTGCACCTTTAGGAAGCCAAAAGCTGCTCCGCACCCCATATCTGAAGCATCTGTGAACAGCTCCTGAGAGGGAGTAGGTGGATGAAAAGGCTTGAGAATCAACTGCGGAATCCACCACTGAAGTTCCTGCGTGAGACATGGAAGAAGAGGAACTAAAAAATGTGAGGGGATGAGAATGCTGAAGACAAAATGACATTAAAAAAGTCATGCTGCTAAACTCTAGGAGTCTAAAAATGAAACTGCACTCATTACAAGCATTCTTAACCCTGAAAATGCTGACATATGTGCATTTACAGAAACCTGGTTCAAAGCTGCGGACAGCACCCCAGCCTTACCTGGTTATTCATCCCATGATACATTCAGACCACAAACTGTGGGCAATAAAGCCAGAGGAGGTGGACTTTCAACATATATATTAAAGAAATACACACCTCCAGGCTGGTCAAACAGTATGACGCACAGAAGACACTCCAGGTGCAGTTAACCACTGACAAGACCCCTATTCAAATCACAGCTAGCTACTGGCCCACAAAAATCTGACTCAAGATGTCATGTCCAAGCCGCCTATCTGGACCTCTTCGAATCTATCAAGATTCAACCATTTACCCTGATCCTGGGCGACTTTAACTACCCAAACATAGACTGGAAGAACTACTCATGCCAGAACACAAATGCCCAGAGATTCCACAATTTTGTCAAAGCAAACACCTTAGAACAGCTAGTCAATATCTCCACAAAAGGTGATAATATCTTGGACTTAGATTTAACCAACATGAGTAACCACTGCAGCATCCCTACAGTATCATCCTCCCTGGTAAGATCCAACAATAAAGCAGTCACGTTTGAAGTCACCATCTCCCCTGACCCCCCTCTAGCTAGGGTCAAACAAAAAAACTTCTCCAAAGCTGATTACAGGCTCCTGAGGGATGGTATAAACAGCTTCACAGCCCCCTGCCCCTCTGTAGGAACTGGCACCAATATCCAAAAGTACACCAAAGCACTATACAAGCATTTATATAGATACATGGAATGAGGAATACCATACAGGACTAAATCATCATCCACAAGGAAGAGTAAGCCTGTCTGGTGGACATCTGCATTAAATAAACTCTATAACAAAAGGAAAAAACATTGCTGTCCAGAGCCAAGAAGGAGCAGGTGCCCAATTGGAAGCAATCTCTCCTTAGCCTGAACAGGCAAATAAGAGCACTAGTGAAATCCTACAATGCAAACTTTGAGCCCAAATTGGCCACATCTGCTAGAGCCAATCATGAGGCCTTCTTCACATAAATCTGCAACCTCAAAGGAAGTACAAAGATCTGTTCAGAACTGGTGGTCAATGACATCACATACACAAATGCCGTACATATAGCAAACTTGCTGGCTGACAGATACCAGTGAAAACTTCACCCCTCTGTCCTCCTCATCAGGAAATCAGTACATCCCCAGTACCTGCTCCCTTCCCTTCATATATAGGGAACAGGTCATCACTACTCTCTCAAAGGCAAAAAATACAGCCTCCATGAGACCCAATTACATCCCAGGCTGCATCCTACATGAACTTGGGCAGGAACTTGCAGCACCATTAGGCAACCTATTCAATCATAACATGAGTACTGGCTTCATCCCAGCTGAGTGGAGGACAGCCACTGTCATCCCTTTGCACAAAGGTGGAGCATCCACCGATCCAGGAAATTATAGCCCCATCAGCCTAACTAGCCTGATCTGCAAGGGGATGGAACAGATTATCACAGACCTCATTAACAAGGACATTATCAACCACAAACACTTGATCCCACACAAACGGGCTTCATCAAGGGGAGGTCACACCTGTTAAATTTGGTCAACTTCTTTAAGACAGTCACCAAAGTCATGGATGAGGGAAAAATGGTGCACACCACCTACCTTGACCTGACCAAAGCCTACGACACTATTCCCCACTCGGGCATAACAGATAAACTCTCTCAACTGGACATCAATCCATGTTACCAGATCGGTAGCAAAGTGGCTCAGTGATAGAGCCCACCTAGCCAATATAGGGGAAGCCACCTCGAGCAGTAGACCTGTAACAAGCAGCGTACCGCAGGGTTTGGTCTTGGGGCCTCCACTATTTGGGATTTACTTTTCTGAGGTGCAGGCCAAAGCCAGTGGGCTATGGTTTACCAAGTTTGCAGATGACTGCAAGCTGGGCACTGTCATCAATTCCCCTAGTGATATGGACATCCTCCAACAGGTTTTCACCCAAACAAATGACTGGTGCCAGAAACATGGCCTCAAGCTGAATACCACAAAATGCATCATCTCCTTTGGGGATAGTGACGTCCTCACAAATTATCACATTAATAACAGCGTCCTAAGCATGCAATGATTCGTGAGGGATTTGGGCGCTCAGGTTAATAACCTGACTTTTGACCATCATGTTGCTTCCATTGTATGGAAAGCTTTCTACATGGCCCACCACATAAGTAAGGGTATCTCATCTAAGGACAAGGAGGTCATAACATCTCTGAAATCTTCCCTTATAAGGCCCATTATTGAGTACAATGCCCCTTTCAGCATGTACCTCGCAAAGCACATACAGCAGCTGGAGAAACCACAGAGGTTCCTCACTAGGATAATCCAGGGCCTCAAACATCTACCATACACAGATAGGTTAAAAGTCCTATCCCTCCAGTCAGTTTCATACAGACTCCTCAGAGGTGACCTCTGGTATACGAGATCTCGGACCCCGCCTTGTTGGGACTGATGCATATCCATAAGTCAAGCTCTGCATGAGCAGCCTCAACCCGGTCTGTGATATCAATAAGAATTGTTGGTGGGACAAATTTGTGCCCCACAGACTCCCCATCTGTGGAATAGACTCCCTCTCCACGTCAAGCAGAGTACCTCTTAACACCTTTTTAAGCGCAACCTGGATAACTGTACAGGAAACAGAAACTTCACCCCTGGGATTCCACCTGTGTCCCTGCTGGACAGGGGCACTGGGTGCTGACTTGTCTAAACTCTTGGCTAGGCTTATAAGGGCCTCAGGGCCAATAGCCTAGTAACTCCCTATGATCCTAAACCACTGAAATTTTCTTATTTGGTGTTTGCCAAAAGGGAGCATAGGAATGGTGGAAACCATGAATCCCAGAGTTCTCAGAAATTCCCTTGCTGTTACTAAGGTCAAAGGAAGAAGGGACTGAGAAAAGGAAATGAAAGTTTGGGCCTTGGGAGGTACCAGGGATGCCAGCATAGGAACAGTCAGGATCCTGCACCCCAGAAAGACATGATCCTGAGGAGGAGTCAGAAAGGACGTTTTGAAGTTTACAGTGAACCCCAGGATTTGTAGAAGAGAGACTGCAAAATGAAGATTTTGCAACAAAGTCTCTGGAGAGGATGCCTGAAACAGGAGGTCGTCCAAGTAGGGAAAGACTTGGATCTCCCTTAGCCTACAAAAACAATCACAGGAGCATGACATTTTGTGAATACTCTTGGAGCAGTAGAAAGGCCAAAGGGCAAAGCAGAGAACTGAAAATTCCAGGAAGCAACAGAGAAATTTCCTGAAAAGGGGATGAATTGTTATATGAAGATAAGCTTCCTTTAGGTCCAGAGACACCAGATAGGCTTGAGGAAGAAGAAGAGGGAACAAAGTCTGAAGGGACAACATTCAAAATGAAGGGACCTTCAGAAAAGTGTTTATATGAGACAGGTCCAGAATAGGTGTCTAAGTGACCTCTTTCCTGGGCACCAAAAACATTCTGGAAGAAAACCCCTTCTCCCTTTGGGAAACTGAAACTTCCTGAATACTTCCGAGTCAAGAGATCCCAAAGCACCCCTGGAAAGAAAGTTAACTGTTCCTGAGGGGGCCGAGGAATGTTCATACAAGGGGGAAGAGATTTCCAGGCCATGAAATACCCTAGGCGGATAAGGGACAGAACCCAGGAATCTTGAGTAATCTTTAAACAGGAAGAGAAAGGTAAAGATGAAGAGAAAGGGGAATAATGTGGCTGAGAAGAACAGAATAGTCAGACAGCACCTGGTTTGTCAGGAAAGGGAGACTTCTGTGGCACAGAAGTTTGGGTAGCTTTAGCAGGAGGAGCCCACTTCCCACCCTTAGGGGGAGATTGAGACTGCCTACAAACAAAGGCTGGCTTACTGGGGTAATTTTTCTGAAATTTAGGCACAGGAGAAACAAAAACATGTTTAAGTTCCTGCAAGGCCTTGCCCTTTTCCTGAATAGACAAATCAGCAGCAGCTTCGCCAAACAAGTGTTTGCTGTCCAGAGGAGCATCCATCACCTTGGCCTTAATATCATCAGGCAAAGGTTGAAGGCAAAGCCAGGAATGTCTCCTCATAACAGAATCAAAGGCAGCAGCCCTAGAAGAAGCATCTGCTGCATCATAACTACACTAAATGGAATGGCGAGCCACCTGGGATGAAGTCCCTAACAGAGAAAGAGCAGAAGTCTTCCCTTCAGATTCTGGTAGATCAGAAATTACCTGACATGCCTGGGAAAAAAAGAACCAAAATGTACCTGGACATATGGGTCTGATAACTGACAACTCTACAAGCTAAGGTAGCAGAAGTATAAACCTTTACCTAGACTTTCTGCAGTTCTACTATCTTTATCAGAAGGAAGTAATTTAGTAGAGGCAGCAACTGAGATGGTTTGTCAGATGCCACAGACACCATAGAAAGGTCAGCAGAAGGGCACCTATGTAGAAATTGACAGTCCTCAGGCACCTTATAAAACCTATTGGGTTGCTTCGGGGGCATGGGGAATGGGAATTAGGAGCCTTAGATGCAGTAGAAAAGACATCCAATCAAGCAACCAAAACACTAGAACAGCAGAAAGTCGAGGAGTGTCCATTTGCAGGAGCTTGTAATGACCTCCTGTACCTCAGAAACCTGGGGACAATCCCATTTAAAAAAACTCCATTTTGGAGACTGTGTCCACAAAAGAAATTTCCTCAAAGAGAGTGTCAGGAATAGTAGATTCCTCTTCCTCAGACATATGGTTTAAAGGAGAGGGAATCTGAGATTTATAAGCAAGAAATCCACCTCCTCCTCAGAGAAATCTTCTTCTCTGGGTCTTTTAAGGGGAGTGGAGGACCAAGGAGGGGTTGGAACAGAGACCCCATGAGTAGGTTTCAAAGGCATAAAAGCATTAAACAACTCCTGAGTGAAATTCTGCCATTCACTCTGCAGGTCCTTAGGAGCTGAAGAAATAAGCTTAGTCTTTTGCTTTTTCTTCAATGGGACATCCACCTTAATAAAACTTATAAGGCTCTGAACCTGGATGACATTCAATAAAGGTATCTGGAACTTTCTCCCTGACCATAATTTCTGGAACACCCCTAGGCCTCTTGGAAATAATCAGATGCGGTTCCCCCTGAATGCCCAAAGTAGACATCTGCAAGGCCTCCAAGGATGTACAAGAGGTTGGATCTAAGCCGGACTCCAAGATGGTCACAGCAGACACATCTAACAGCAGAACTGGGTGATCCTCTGGGCTTTCACTTGCCTCAGGAGAGAAATCTGGTGGAGGTTACACAGCAGAAGAATCAGACCTAGACTTCTTGGCTTTCTTCTTCAAGGATGGCTGTCCCTTGAAGTGGCAAGTTCCTTCCATTATGCCTTCAGCTAAAAGCTAAGACAATGACTCTCTAGATACAAGGCCAAAGAATAAATCAGACTATGGAGTGTCTTAGGAACAAAGGTCTGACAAATTAAACAGGACGTATGGTCATGGGAAGAGTCAAGACAAAATAACTGCTTATGATGGTCTTTATGGGGAATCTGTCTCCCACATTAGCATTTTCCCTTCTTGGATGACATGAAAAACTGTACAATACAATACAAAAAGATAAGATCAAAAAACCCTAACGAGACACTTACCTAAATGGTTTGATGAGTCAGCAATGGAATGGGCATTCAGACCGACAATCAAGAGATGGCATTCGGACTGCCAGCAAAAAAAGATCTGAGGATGGCACGTCCAGACGTCATCTTTTTGCCATACGCTACACACAAGGAGTATAGCTGTGATGTACGGCGTACATAAAAGCAACCTAAAAAAAAAACTCTCCAGCTGACACAAACATCCTTCCAAAAGGTCTCACAGAGACAGATAACTGGTGCCAGTGCCATGGTTTAAAGTTAAATGCCAAAAAATGTATAGTCATACCCTTTGGCAAAAACAATGTGCCCACAAATTACCACATAGGCGGAAACCCATTAAGTACAGAGAAAGTTATTAGGGACCTGGGGACCCAAGTTGATAGCCATCTCTCCTTTGAAAACCACATTACCAAAGTGGTTAGAAAGACCTTCTACATAGCCCACCTCATCACGAAGGGTTTCATATCTAGATCAAGAGAGGTAATTGTGCCCCTTTATTCATCCCTCATCAGGCCCATCATAGAATACAATGCCCCTTTTGGGATGTACCTTACCCGACACCTGCAGCAATTAGAAAGACCCCAAAAGTATCTCACCAAGAGGATCAAGGGTCTCAAACAGATGCCATATGCTGCTCGGTTAAAAAAACTCCAGCTCTACTCAGTTGCATACCGCCTACTTCGAGGCGATCTATGCCTGACATACAAAGCTATGTCAAATCCAGAATTAATGGATATGCTCCACCTCAGTAAATCTAAATCCCATAGAGCCACACGCTCGAGGGACTTGAACCGCAACACAGAAATAAACAGAACTTGCTGGAGGGACAGGTTCATAACCCAGAGGCTCCCTTCGCTCTGGAATAGAATTCCAGTTCATGTGAGGCAGAGCACCTCACTGAATCTCTTCAAGAAGAATCTCGATAGGTGGATGGGGGATCGTAGGTCTGTCCCAGGGATTACTCCCATGTCACTATTAGAGGCACAGTGAACTAAACCTTAAAAAGGGCACAGTATACTCAAATCAAGGGGTGGCGTAAGCCATACAGAATCGGGCTAGGCTTATAATTGTCCCAGGGCAAATAGCCTAGTATGAACCTATGAACCTAAAAGCTTTGGTATACTCACCGGACATCAGGCTGCCCTTAACAGATGATCCTGATGGAGAGATGAAAAGTCAGCAAGCAAAGGAGAGTAGAAATGCTGAAACTGAATTCATACTCAAGTCTTGGGGAGTACCTTCGCGAGGTGGACTGTGTATTTCACAAAATCTCACCAAGGCGACACTGATATACAGACTGTATTTATATAGCATATGTCATGGACAGAAGTAAATCAAAAATCAAAAAAAAAATAGGTGGATGCACAAGACCCAGGATAAAAAATGTGCCCAATCCTGGTAGGCACACTGGTGCCAGGACTGGAAAAAATGACAGTGTAGAATCCTCAAAATACAGAAAGATTCCTACAATGGGGCCAGGTCAGGCTCAGGTTGAGGATGACCCCCCCCCCCCATTGTAGAAGGAAGTAGCAGTTCACAAAAACGGCAAAAATTGATTGGCTAAAGAAGAGCCATAAAGACGACAAGAGTGGACTATTGAGGATAAGAAAGAAATTATGTATCGCTACTATTATGTAAAAATCCCAGAATTTCCAGACACAAGACAGACAAAATGACTAACAGAGAAATTAGAGGAAAGAAAAATACTTCCGCAGGAAAAACTGTCAGAAGCTTCAAATAAAATTTTGCTTTCATTAATACAACAGATTTTTGAAAAACAGTATATATAGGTAAATAAATTTTGATCTGTTTGGAAAAAGAAGCATCTGAGGATGTGAGGAAATATAAACAACAAAACCTAGAGATATTTGAAAAATATAAAAAAGAAATATGGACATGTGAAAGAAAAAGAGATTTGATATGGTGCAATATTTATGCAAAGGAGAAAGCCAACTTAACTAATATAGAGGAGGTAGTCTCAAACATATTCAAAGAGAAATAGGGCCAGATATGGAAAATTTCACAATAAAAAGATTAACAGCTCAAAGATGTAATGTAGAAAAGATGATTAGTAAAAGCAGAAGTTAAAGAAATAGAAGTTGAAGTTATGGAGTGAGTGCCTGCGAAGTGAAGGATTTAATGTAGAAGGTCTAACACAAACTACATCACAGCATGATGGAGTGCATCCCCAGAATAAGGAAAAGCAAGAAGATCAGGAGACATGTGAAGAAGAAATATGGACAGGGGAAAGGAAAAGAGATTTAATATGGTGTAATATTTATACAAAGGAGAAACCAAAACTAACCAATGCAAAAAGAGCAGCAACAAATATATTTGAAGAAAAATATAGGGAAAGGAATCCGGATATGGAAAACTTCACAATACAAAAAAGAAGACTAAGAGGAAAAGTAGAAAGAAAGATTAGTAATGGAGAAGTCAAAAAAATAGAAACTGAGGTTATGGAACAGCTGCAAAGAGAAGGATTCAGTGTAGTAAATCGAATACAGAAAGTACCACAACAGGATAAAGCAATGGATATCCAAATTAAGGGAAAACCAGTGGAAAAGGAAGAAACTGGTCAGGTGCCATATCAAGATATTTTGCAACCTTCAGTATAAATGTTCATTTGAAGCTAGGCAGCAAGGAAAGGAACAGGAAACTGTGGAAACTCTGATGCAGTCAATGTTGAGGAGTGAAAGGCCAGTGAGTTCCCATATGACAGAACAGATGACACAGAATGCAATTGAAGAGAATGTGCCACTGGAAGATGCTATAGAACTTTCTATAGAATGCCCACAGGAAATGGAAAACAAGGGATGTGCCCTAGGTATGGGAGAAAATGAGTTAAGAGAAGAGTTGCTTGATTTAATAGACAAAGACAGATATATCAAGATCAATGAGAAAAACAGACTGAAGAAGGTTAATAAAACCCCAAATGTCAGAAGCTTGATGAAACAAACGAACACAGTAATTAGGACTGTCCATAGAGATACATGCGATATAACAGAAGTAAACAGAATATATTACTGTGCTGCTAAATTAATAACTGATAAAGTTCTACCACAGGAACACAGGGTAGCAAGGGAAAAGAAGGGGCAAAAGTGAATACCATCATGGAAATATTGAATAGAGAAAACTATAAAGCAGCTAAGACAAGAAGTGTCATTGTTAGAAGACTATAGAAGAGGGAATAGATCAACAAAAATACTAAGATAGATAGATGTGATAAAAGAAATGTGCAGTATTACAACAGACCAGGATCTATTATGCACCATTGGAGATAAACTAAACATTTTAAAACAGGTAGAAAGACTTAGAAGATGCAAAGATAAATATAACAGAAAAGCACAAAATAAGCAATTTATTGATGACCCAAAAATGTTTTAGAGAATTGGGAAATATAGAGTAAAAGGAATTGAAAGACCACCAAAAAAAGAGGAAGTAGATACATTTTGGAGAAGCATCTAGGAAGATCCTGTGGAACATAACAAAGATGCTAAATGGACAAAAGTAGTAAAAGAAAGAATAAGAATTTTAAAGGTACAGGATATGAAATGGGATGAAATAACAGCCAGCAAAATCTAAACAAACCCTCTAACTGGAAAACCCCAGGCCCAGATGCAGTATCTAACTTTTGGCTTAAAGTATTAACTTCTTTGCACGAGGATTTAGCCATGAGTAAGAACTATTTATATGCGCACCCCGAATACACACCACACTGGCTATCAGCTAAACAATGCTCTTACTTAAGAGTGAACCTGCAAGCTACCCTAGAAATTATAGACCAATAACTTGTCTTCCAATGACGTATAAACTATACACGGGAACTGACGCCGACAGAGTTTATAGCCATTTAGAAGAAAACTCAATTATGGCAGTAGAACAAAAGGGCAATAAAAAGGGCATATGGAACAAAGGATCATTTGTTGTTAAACAAAGTTATAGTGGAGAACTGAAGGGGAAGAATCTAAGTATAGCATGGACTGACTAGAAAAAAGCATTTGATAGTATCCCACATTCATGGATAAAAGAGTGCTTAAAAAGGTACAAGATACACCCTACACTGATTGACTACATTACAGAAACCATGAAACAGTGGCAGACCACTTTGCAATTAAGCCATGATAAAGGACAGATTATTATCCCAAGAATAAAAATTCAAAGGGGCATATTCCAGGGTGACTCTGTCACTGTTGCTATTCTGCTTTGCCACTAATCCATTAAGCTGTTTACTTAACAGCTTAGGCCATGGCTAAAATTTGGCTCCTAGAAAACAAAGTCTAATGACTTATCTTCTCTTTGTTGATGATTTACAACTGTATAGCTCATCAGATGAGGAACTGAAAGCACAGCTGCAGGTTGTCAAAACGTTTTCAGATGATACTGGAATGTCATTTGGTCTTGATAAATGTGCAAAAGCAACCTTTAAAAAAGGAAAACTGCAACACCAGGAAAACATGAGTTTGGGACAAGAAAGTGATATAAAAGAACTTAAGCAAGAGCGAGTGTATAAATACTTGGGAATTGATGAAGGATCAGCAATAAAAAATGAACAAATGCGAATAAAGCTTAGTAAGGAGTAGTTTAGAAGACTTAAATTAATCCTGAAAACAGCATTGACATCTAGGAACAAGATCCAAGCCATAAATCAATTTGCTCTTCCTGTCCTAAGTTATAGTTTTGGAGTGACTAACTGGCCCCCAAAAAGTGTTGGATAGATTGGATATTAAAACAAGAAGGATGCTTCATGCTCACCAAATGATTTATAAAAATCAGTGTATACCAAGATTATACATTCCCCGTTCCAAAGGAGGGATGGGCCTGCTTGAAATTGATTACATGTTTAGATCTGCAATCGTGGGACTCCACACATATCTACTGACCTCACAAGATCCAAATGTAATGAAAGTTATGAAACATGAGGAGAATAAATCTATGATGATGTCTCTGCTTAATTTAGCAGAAGCATATTGATGTCAAGCAGGAATGGAAATCAAACCACAACTAGATAAAAAATAGGCAGCAACTGAATGTGCTAAAAAAAAAAAAAGAAAAGAAAGAATGTAAGGTGAAGGACCAGATGAGAAGGCAAGCAATGTGGAAAAAACATAAATATGGTTGCAAGTATAGAAAACTTCTGGAAAAGCCTCATGTTGATCAAGAATGAACGCAGGAATGGTTAAGGAGAGGTGAATTTACATCAAGAAATGAAAGGTTAATATTGGCAGCCCAAGACAGTGGGCTACGTACATAATGGTTTACAAAGTCCATTGAACATGTGGGAGAAACAGACATATGTAGGTTTTGTAAAACCGAATTGGAAATAGTCACACACCTTGTTGCTGGTTGCGACGCACTAATGGCAGAGGGACTGTATACCGAAAGACATAATAATGTGGTGAGACTGTTACACTGGAGATTGTGCAAACATTATGGTATCGAAGTGGCTGAAAAACACTGGAAACATGAGCCACAAAGAATCATAGAAAATGATGAAGTTTATATAAAGTGGGATCACCCAATACCAACTGTTCAAAAGACAGATGCTAGAAAACTGGATATAGTGGTCCAAGAAAAGAAGACAAAAGTAGCACTGATCATTGAAATCACCACACCTAGTGACTACAGTGTCTTGCGTACGAGAGAGAAACAAAGTCATAAAATACCTTTATCTGCAGGCAGAAACGAGAGCCATGTGGAAGAAAGATGCCCAGACAGTTCCAATAGTAGTAGGAGCAACTGGTCTTATAAAAAAGAATTTACAATTGTATTTAGATATGTTACCAATTCATGTAACACCATACAAATTGCAGGAGGAGTCATTAATGAGCAAGTTGTGCGTGCTGCGGACAGCACTACTGGCTAACATCAAAGATTGAAACAATACTAATTTCATGAACTTTAATCGTACTTTGACTTAGGAATGGGGTCCATTCCCATCATGGTATTAGAAATCCAGAAGATTTGGAGAAATTAAAAAAAGAGAATTCCTATTGTAATGAATACTACAACAGTGAAATGGAAAGACATCAACCAAAATTACATTGAGCCATGTGAGAGTCCACCTTAGGAACCAAACACACTGTCTGCATGAGGGCTCCTTCAGCCTTGACTCAAGGAGGTTCATAGGTGTTTTCAATGCCTGATTATCAAGAGAGAACTAGAATTTGGACAAGTAGGATAACAAACTAAGGGTGCCAAGCCCTCAGTGAAAAAAAAAATATTCCTTCACCATATTTGGATGTTTGTCTGGCAGCAGTTCAGCAAAATGTTGCGGTCTCTGGGTTCTACTCTGGATTGATGGGGGGGGGGGGGTCACAAAGGTGTCATCAGTTCAATCATACCTGGAAAAGGAGTTTTCTCCTTTCAGCACTGGATTTCTAAAAACAATCTGCATTTGTGTAAGTTACTTACTTCTCTAGATACATCAGCAAACATTCTTTGAAGGAAGAAACTGCATCTGGAGACCACTCTACATTATTTGCTCTCTTGCATCTTCTGGAAAGGAAAGGAAAAGTGAACTCAGTGTGTCCATGCTCATCTCAGAGACAATGGCCTCTTGGTCTTTGGGCTCCTTATACAAAGCTGAGATTGTGGGAAATTCACTCAGACAACTAGCTCCCGGTGTGGTCTCACAAAGGGCAAGGATGCATTAATTATGTGCTAATGACAGCTCAAAAAGGAAGTAGCACATGAAAATATACTTACAAAGCTGTTGCATGAGGCAGAAAGGCCTATTTCTGGTCTGGCTCTGGCAGCAGACCATATTCCTTAAAGTTTTGGTCTTGTATACAATAGCCATGCACTTAAACATCTGAATAATATCTAGGTTTGGTCCATAATCCCTGGCATAGAATAATCTGGAAGCCCATATCAGCCTAATCCAACAAACTCTCAGTTTTCAAGTGCCCTCGAGCCAAAAATTACTGCCTTGGATTAGGCAGGATGACCTCCAGCTCTGACCAATCAACTGTGGGCTGTAGCACTTATACCCTGAAACATACTATCTAAGGGGGAGATCCAGTGGTACACCTCCATCTGGGGTACTCATCACTTACTAAGGTGGAAAAATGCTTGCAAAAGATAAGCTCAACACATATTGTATCCAGAAAGTGTCATATGAAATGATTTAATTCCAGGAGGACTAATGTCTAGCACCTACACAATGAACTTCTGTCCATGTCATGTTTCTTTAGCCGAGACTTGTGGCTACATATACACAGGACTCTCTCACCAACTCAAGATAGAAGAATTTTCAATCACAGCTACTTCCTCGATAGCAACCTGGACCCAAAATTTCTCTGTGCGACATATGCAGGTGGCAGTATTGAACTACTATCATTTTTGGCACCCTGACTCGTGTGTGTTCATCCTCAAGACAGTAAACGTGATGCCACTGCAGGACTTGGCAATGGATTCATCAGCCATTGAGACAATTACAGAGCTGAATCTAGGCCTCAAACACAGAAATTTTTCACAAATGTGTATCAGGACTGAAATCAGACCGGTTTGGGTGACAAAACAAAACTGGAGCACTCCGGGGCAGTGAAAGTTTGTGTGGACTACTTATGACAGCACTGATAGTGCATACTCACAGCAAAAGACCCTTCTGGAAGAATGCCAGGTTATGAATTGTAAAGGGGATAAAAATAAATCGAAGGAGGATCCATGACTGAAGAACTGACAAAAATATATTACGCAGTGATGACAGTCATGGTTAGTAGACCTGGCTATATGAACTCCACAATGAGCTACTTACTGTGAAGACAAAACCATAAATCTAAGGTACGCAAAGCCAGAATTTAAGCAGTTAAACATAAGTTCTGGATAATAAACATGGTGAGTAGCACTGTCACCCCACAGCAACAGGACCTTTGGTTCTCTTCTTTGCTGGCATGTCTACAGAGCAGATTCTGCATGTCCTATCTGTGTTCATATGGGTTTTTTTCAGGTTCTCCATTTTCCATTCACACTCAAAAAAATGTGTGATAGGAGTACTAGCATTTTAAGGTGCGTGTGTGTGTGTGTGTGTGTGTGTGTGTGTGTGTGTGTGTGTGTGTGTGTGTGTGTGTGTGTGTCTGTGGAGGGAGGGGAAGTGGGACATGTGTGATGCAGAAGAAAAGTCTGGCAATCTGTGCCCATTCCCTACATACCTAGTAAACTTTATGAATGGCAACAGCTGTTTCTGGGGTCATTGCAGGAGTCAAGACATGCTTGACTCCACAGCACTGGATGGATACACCCATTCCTTTACTCTCCAATAGCCTTTTTATTGCTATATCCTTTTCAGAGTTGTGGAGTAGCTACAGGCTGTCCTGGTACTCAGTGAGCATAAAAACTGAATACAACCATTGCTGGTCTTCTAGACAGAGTTAGTCACTTAAGTAATTTCAATATTAAACAAAAGGATAATGCTAGGACTGTGGCATGTTGTATACATACATTTCCTTGATGCACTAGTGTTATCTATCTGGACTGAAAAGTAACAGTTAATTAAATTCTTTGATAAAAAAAAAACTGAATAATTATTTATACTTGCCTGCCTCTGATGTTCCAGATCAGCTTTATTACCAACAAGGACCATTGGGAATTCATCTCGATCTTTTACTCGTAGAATCTGTCTCTGGAATTTGTATATTTCTTCAAAGCTATAAAATGAAATATACAAAACAAATATTTTCCTTTCAAATTAAATTTAGTGAAACTCCTAAAATGAATTCCAAAGGTAGCATCAAATTCTAAGAGTTTTATCTCTCTATACCCTCATAATTGTCATATTTTTTCATTGTTTTTGTTTCCTTTAATAAGCGGTAAGATGATGCATCAGGAAGTTACAGAACTAAGTACCCTGGACCAAAAGCCAGTGGCAGAGGTCAATATACATATAAGCTTTGTGCCATTACAACTTGGGACTCAGCTGACAATTTTACAGCTTCATCCTAACATTTTACAAGTAAAATTAAATTAGTTCTAGTTCACAGAGGGATGAAGTACTGGCTATGACCCAGATGACACAGGTTCGATAAGCAACCCAGGCACTGAAAAGGCCAATCAGGGAAAGTGGGAGTAAGAAGCTGATACTTTTTTTTTTTGGTTCTTTACTTGAGCTAAGGGGGTGCGGCACCAGTTCATGGGACCATCAGAAGGCACTGGTTAAGCTAGCTATGCTTCTACCTAAAATAATAAGCCAAAAAGGACTTATGAAAGACAACTTGCAGGATGCTTCAGGCAGTACCCAATCCACACAAACAACCCCCCCCCCAAGATCAAGTGAAGAGCAACAAAAAAAGTACAGTTGTGTAAAATCTTACCATAACAGTAGATGTCTTTCTTTTCACTGTTGCAGTATTCTTCACTAAGGGGCTCCCCCTGCTGAGGGTAGCCTGACATCCAGCCAGCATACCAAAGCTTTAGGTTGTTGTAGGGATGTCATATATCACAAACATGCTCCCTGCTCATGGCGTAGGGCATAAAGTTGATGCACGGACATACATACCTCAGAACTGAAGAGTCCCAGGAGGAACAACAGTCCAAGAAAGAAAGGAGGAGCATGTGTATCCAGAAAAAAAAAAGAGAATAGGAGGAGGAGGGAGGGAGCAAATACTCCAACAGTGAAGAGAAGGACATCTAATGTTATGGTAAGACTTTACACAACTGTACTATGTTCTTTCAGTGAGAGTACAAAAGCTCAAGGAGGAAAGTTGGGTGGAGGAAGGCCCAGCAGAACCATTCAGAAAAACATGCAGGATAGCCTAGGCAAAGCCAGCTCTTGCTCTGTAAATATCAAATTTATAATGCTTAGTAAAGGTATGGACACAGGACCAAGTAGCTGCCTCAAGGATGGAACTGGTATCTAAACCCTTGCAAAAAGCAACAGAGGAAGCCACAGCCTAGTAAAATAAGCCTTTACAGAGGCAGAAAGTCTTTTTTTTTTTACATGAAATGAACAAAAGGAAATTGGCTCAAACATCCAAGAGGAAATGGTTTGTTTAGAAACAGCTAAACAAAAACATCCAGGAAGAAAAGAAATACAAAGTTGCACAGACTTGCAAATGGCCTTATTCTTATCCAAATAATACTTGAGCTGTCTATGTAAATCCAAAGTGTGAAGAGCCTTCTCAATGGCAGACTGCGGACAAAAGAAAAAATTAGTCAAATGAATAGATTAAGTGACAACTCATTAACCACCTTCGGATTAAAAGAAAGATTAGTATGAAGAGATACCCTGTCCCTACAAAAAAACATAAAGGAGGAACAGCTATAAGGGCCAGAAGCTCATACACCCATCCAGCTGAAGTAATGGCCAAAAGAAGGAAAAGGACAGTTTTCCAAGAACAATGTTTCAAGGAAGCAGAAGCTGCAGGCTCAAAAGAGGCCCGAGTCAATTTCTCAGGAACAAAATTAAGATCCCATGAAGGAGAAACAGGCTTCCTGGGAGGTCTAACATGAAGGACACCTTTAAGCGATTACTTGATTTCTAACCTAGAGGTCAAAGGCAGATGAGAAGAAACAGCTGAAACATGAGCTTTAACTGAAGAGTAAGCCAACCCAGCATGAAGCAATTCACAAAAAACAAAGGACCAGAGGAACCTCCACAGAAATTGGATCCTAGTTACAATCAAGGCACCAGACAGAAAATCTCTTCCATATAGAAAAATAAGATTTTCTGGTAGTGGGTTTATGGTCTCCTGCAGAACCCGGAGCACATCCTCAGAAAAAAGGTGCTTAAAAGGGATTAAAACCCTATCACCTATAGTATCAGTTGAAGAGTGGACAAGTGAGGATGAATGAGAAAGCCCTTTTCTTCTGTAAGTCCACCCTATAAGGCAATTTGTGGTAATTACCCTTAGCTAGGTGCAAAAGAGGAGGGAACCAATGCTGTTTTGGCCAAAAGGGAGTTCCCAGCAAGATTATGGGAGAGTCCTGTCCTATCTTGAACAGGACCCTCACTATGAGAGGGAGGGGAGGGCAGCGCAGTGGTGCAGCAGTTAATATTGTCGCCTCTCCAGTTCGATTCTCGGTTGGGGTACCTTCTGTGTGGAGTCTGCACATCCTTCCTGTGTTTGCATGGGTTTCCTCCAGGTGCACCGGTTTCCTCCCACATTCCAAAGACATGCATCTGTAGCATTTCTCCCTGGGCCTCAGCTAAAAACAGGCTCTGTCCTAGCCAGACCTTCCTGGTCAACAAAAAAAAGTTATGTACTTACCATAACGTTCCATGTGAGTTGTTCATCTCGCCTTCATTCTTTACTGATGGGTTCGGAGCCAATCCCTCAGCTCTGAGTCGGGACCTACTGCAAAGCTCGAGGATTTCAAGTAGCTCAAGGCCAAGTCCCTATCCTATGATGCACCTGGAGTTTCCTCAGATCTTGCTTACTGCGTATAATAATACCATATGTCATTCGATAACTCCATAAGAGAGAGTAGAAGGGCTGAGTGACCAGGAAGGACCTAGCATCTAGGTCTGCTGAAAGCCCAGAAGGGGGTAGGAGGGAGGGACCTAAGAATGAAGGCGAGATGAACAACTCACATGGAACATTATGGTAAGTACATAACTTCTTTATGTGAAGTTGTTCTACCTCGCCGTTCGTTCTTTACTGATGGGTAGCGTCCCAAGCACCATCAACCTCACGTGGCTCATGGGAGTATATTTCTCAGGACTGTGGATCCAATGGAGGCCCTGTCAACTTTGTAATGAGTGATAAAGGTATGAGGTTTTGATCAAGTGGCTGCTGTGCAAATGTTATCAATAGGAAGTCTGGCAGAAAAAGCAGATTATGTAGAAACTGCTCTGGGTTGAGTGAGCTTTAATCTTATGCAAGGGCATATTGGCAGCTGAATAAGCAAAGGTGATACAATCAGATAACCATTTAGACAGAGTTATTTTAGCCACTGGCATACCCTTCCTGGAATCTGAAAATGAAACAAAAAGCTGGTCTCATTTCCTGAAATCTTTTGTTCTATCCAAATAAAATCTGAGCTGTCTGTGAACGTCAAGTCTGTGCAGCATGTACTCTAAATTGTTGGAATGGCTGGGGAAGAAAACTGGCAAATCAATAATTTGGTTGAGATTAGTTTCAGTGCAAACTTTAGGCAGGAAAGAGGGGTTTGTTTGAAGTGAGACTCTGTCAGCATGGAAAATTAAATAAGGTGGCTTGATGGATAAGGCCTGAAGCTCCGACACTCTGCGGGCAGAAGTAATAGCCACTAAAAAGATGTTTTTTCCATGACAAAAATTTGAGGTCACATGAGGAAGCTGGTTCAAATGGTGGAAGAATTATGTGGGAAAGCATAAAATTTAGATTCCATGGAGAATAAGGAGATTTCACAGGTGGTCCTAACATGAAAGATCCCTTTCAGAAAGGCTTTGGATAATTTGTGCAACATATTATTCAATCCTTCAAATCCCAGATGAAAGTTAGAAATGGCAGCAAGTTGAACATGGACTGTAGCTGATGCAGCTCATTTATTGAATAGCATGCTGAAGAATTCTAGAATAGAGGCCATAGGGGCTTGGTAAGGATCAATGTTGTTTTTAGAGGCCCATATAGAAAAATTTTTCCATTTGCTGAAGTACAGCTTTCTCACAGAGGATTTATGAGAGGACAGGAGAATTTGCTTTGTCTCATTGGAAAGATTATGGAACCTGGCTATGATGGGAATTGGAGCAGCCAAGCTGTCAGTTTTAGGGACTGCAGAGAGGGATGAAGTTGCCCCGATGAGCGCATCAGAAGGTCTGGAACTGGGTCCAGAATCCAGGGATCCTCCAAAAGATGAAGTCAAAGGAAGGGGAACCAAATCTGATGAGGCCAATAGGGAGCTATTAGAATGATGGCCGTTCCCAGGGCTTTGGCTTTCTGTAATATCTTGAGTATCAACGGGATTTGTGGGAATGCATAGAGGAGACCCGGGGGCCAATCGTGAATGTGTGTCCCTTGGGGCTTCTCCCAGAGGGGGAATCCGGGCGAAGTAACTTCTGCATTTGGTGTTCATGTGACTGGCAAAAAGGTTGCAACAAGGCTGGCCCCACTTGCGGAATACCCTGTCCATTTCTGTCTTGATGGACCACTCGTGGAGCAACAAAATTACTCTGCTCAGCTTGTCTGCTATCACGCTGGATTTCCCTGGATGTACTTTAACAAAAAGAGCTGGGTGGAAATAGCCCACTGCCATACTCTGAGGGCCTCATGACAAAGTGGGTATGATCTGGTTACTCCTGGTTTGTTCAAATACCAGACCACTGACATGTTGTCCATCTGAATCACAATCATACCCAGAGGAAGACAGCCCTGGAAGTACAGCAATGCCAAAAGTACTGCTCTCATCTCTAGGACATTGATATGCAGATGTGTCTCTTAATCAGTCCTTGTGCCTTGGGCTGTCTTTCCTTGAAAATGCCCCCCCCCACCCTATTAGGGAAGCATCCGTGGTCACTGTGGCCGCTGGAGGGGGTAGCACAAATGGTCGTCCTATCGTAACATGAAGTTAGGTCAACCACCACTGAAGATCCTTTTTGCAGGAATTTGTGATCATTACCATGTGAGATATGGGGAGCTATTGGTAAGACCATTGAGTGAACAACAGCCATTGTAGTATCCGCATGTGTACACGACCCACTGGTATGGCTAGAATTGCTGCTGCCATCATACCCAACAATTTCAGAACTTCTGATGCTGGTGCTTTGTTTTTGGATATTAGAATGCGGACATGCTGATGGAGAAGTACAACACTTTCTACTGGAAGTCTTAGGGTGGTGGTGATGGTGTCCAGTTCTGCTCTGATAAAGACGATACGCTGCAATGGTGACAAGGCACATTTTTCTGAGTTTATTGGAATGCCCAGTTGATTGCAGAGTGACAGAGTGGACTACCTGGCCTGAATGAGTTGATGCCTGGTGGTGGCAGTAAGGAGTCAATCGTCTAGGTACAGAAACACCTGGAGTCCTAAATGTCTCAGGTGAGCCGTGACCACTGCCATGGATTTGGTGAACACTCTGGGGGCTGTACTGAGACCAAAGGGCAGGGCTCAAAACTTGTAATGATTGGCTCCCAGCTGAAAGTGCAGATGATCCCTGGATGGCCTGGCCATTTTTATGTAGTAGTATGCATCCTGGAGATCTATGGAGCACATCCAATTGTCTTTCCCTAAGAAGGGAAGTATTGACTGAAGTGTGACCATCCGAAACTTCACTTTCTTTACAGAATTTGTTTAGTCTGCTGAGGTCCAATATAGGTCTCCAGTCCCCTGTCTTTTTTGGAACTAAAAAGAATATTGAGTAAGTTCCGGATCCTGTCTGGTCTGATAGGAGTGGTTGGATGACTCTTTTTCTTAGCAACATCTGGACCTCTACTGTGGTTGTTCCCTGTAACTAGGTGGAAAGTCCAGGATTTTCCTTGTCAGTGGAGGGGGTGTGGTGAATGGGATGAAGTATCTTCTGGAAATTATACTTTGTACCCAGTTGTCATTTGTTATTTTGAGCCAAGCATCTAGGTACAAAGATAAGTGACCTCCAACTGCCTTCAGAGCAGGACAGTCAGGCCTCCTTTCAGGAGTGCTGGTAGGGCTTCCCAAAGAAGTGATCTCTGTTGCCCTGGTACCTTTGTACCCAGTTGTCATTTGTTATTTTGAGCCAGGCAGCTGGGTACAAAGATAAACAACCACCGACTGCCTCTACAGCAGGACAGTTGGGCCTCCGTTCAGGAGCGCTGGTAGGGCTTTCCAAAGAAGTGATCTCTGTCACCCTGGTACCTTTGTACCCAGATGTCATTTGTTATTTTGAGCCAGGTGGCTGGGTACAAAGAAAAGCGACCACCGACTGCCTCCAGAGCAGGACAGTTGGGCCTCCTTTCAGAAGTGCTGGTAGGGCTTCCCAAAGAAGTGATCCTAGTATTGTGGACCCCCTCTGCCACAAGGGCGGCATCTTCTATTATTGCCCCCTCCTCTGCCCCTGGAGGGGGGGGGTTCACCATGTGTGTCCTGAAAGGCTCCTTGGGCTTTTCGGAACCACATTTTCCCTCCCCTTTGACCCTTGGGGTAGGGCCTGGTAGGGGTGGAAAAACGGACCCCGATGGCAGATAGAGTCTTTCCGTCCTGCTCACACCTGGTTAGTTTCCTTGACTTTGGGCCCGAAAAGGGACAAGCCATCAAACGGGTTATTCACAAAGGATGACTTGAAGGGCTCCATGAAGGAACACAAGTGCATGCAGGAGTATCTCCTAAGAGCAACACCTGTACCCGCTGCCCTACTCATTCCATCAGCTGCATATGAAATGAGGCGCATGGACAAGTTCACTATGGAACTGAGGGTAGCAAGCTGGCAGCAACTTTGTCTGTAGCTACTGCAGCTACTGTACCCTGAAGAGCATCTCCCAGCTCATGAAGGAGATCTCTTTGTAGTCCCGTAAAATGGGTTAAATAGTTAAGCAAACGAATTGCAGAAGTCGCTAAACTAAACATGCACTTCCCATTATCTATCCATGATCCTGGAGTCTCTGTTAGGAGGATGGATAGATAGACGAGGAAGTTTCAGACATTTCCTTTTTGGTGGTTGCTGCCACCAAATGGCATTAACTGATACATCTTTGGTCAAGAAGGATTTATCTAGGGGGGGGGGGCGGATATGAACTTATTAGGCCTGCTAGGGACAGGCTCCATTGTATCCAGAGACTCCCACGCCCTTCGTGAGACCAGCTGCATAAGCTCATAGAAGGGCAGAGACACCCAAGAGGTGAAGGGCTGAGACCCAAAAGCTTTCAGAAGGACTGACTCATCCTCAGTAGGGTTGGTGGACTGCCAGTCACCCCTCTGCCTAAGGATTTCCAGTATCTCACCAAATGAGATATCCTCAGAGGGGGTACCGTGAGGACCCTTCTGATTCATCCAAGTCAGTGTCAGATGTTAATGACTCCTGAGGGGATTCCAAATGTTTCTTCTTACACACAATCTTCCTGGGAACCTCATCAGTGGGAGCTTCTGGGGAGGTCTCAGAAGAGCATGGGCCACCCAAGGGGGTTTCCTGAGGCTCTGGGTCTCTGCGCTTTGCAAGGATCTGTAACACAGAAACAGACACAAGTGCTTTAGGGGATAAAGAGGCCAGAGCAGAAGTTGAGGATGTCTTGGGAAACATAACTCTCCTCATGGCTTTGAAGGCACCTCTGCTCCGATGCGAAGGGACCGACCGATCCGAGGAAACAGTCGATACCCCCGGCACGGGGACAGTGGGCTCCGAGCCCAAGGTAGGAGCCAAGCTCATCTGAGCCGAAGCCCCAGGAGGCAAAGTTGGAACCGACAAGTCAGTTCGACTATCCTCCCTGGACCCGACCAGAGAGTGTCGGCTCTTAGAGTCCTTGATCGGCGCTGAGGACATTAGAGTGACCACAGCAGAAGACACTGGAGCAGGCATCGGCTCTGAAGGCTCCGCAATCAGCAAATCTGACTCCTCCAGCTCTGAAGGACTGGTACGGCTCTGAGGAGGAAGAGATATAGCTGGTGTATGGCTCCGAAGCCGCCTGGGTCGGAGCCGATAATTTGGCAAAGGCCGGTGCCTGTATTAGCTTCTGCACCACCCGATCCACATCCAAATCAGATAGGCTAACAGAAGACCAAGATGATCGGCGTGATGGTACCGACTGGAGTAGTGGTGATTTAGGAATTTCGGATACCGGTTCCAAAACTGGGGACTGGCTTTGAAAAGAAAAGACAGTCAGCTCTGAGACCTGTGGAGACAATGTCACAGACTCTCTTGATTTTTTTGATCAACAGAAGTCTTGGAGGACTTACTAGATCCATCCTGGTCACTCAAAGCCTCCTGGAAAGAAGGTTTTAACAACCCCCTGTCAATAAGCTTTCTTTTTCTCTCTTGGAGGACTCTAGAGGAAAAAGAATGACATATAGAACATGTTTCTTGTAAGTGCAAGTCACCCAAGCAGTAGATACAATTCACATGGCAGTCAGTAACACACATCTTCTGCCCATATTTGGGGCATTTTTTAAACCCTGACTTAGGGTGTTTGTCCTTGTCATCAGCCATGACAGAAATGGACACACCCAACAGCAGCAGCAGTATAAATTAGCCTTCTAATAAAAAACAGGCTAACTATAAGCACACAGACACACACACAAGCCTTTTAAACTAAGGCTAACTATAAGTACTAATAAGCCTTCTAATAAAAAACAGGCCAACTATCAGCAAAGACACACACAAGCTTTTTAAACTAAGGCTAACTATAACTACTAATAAGCCTTATAACAAAACAGGCTAAATATATGCACATAACTTTATAGTTAAGGCTAACAAGCACACACACACAAAATTTTAACAAGTAAGTTAACTCTAAGTAATCACACAATACTATTCTAACAATCTATGTGACAAAAGGTCACTGAATAAACAGTTTTTTTGTCAGAGAATATAAATAGGCCTATAAAGAAAAATGAGGTCAAATATATAGCTAAGAAACAGCAGACAGGGAAGGGAACTCTGTAGATAAAGCTTTAACCGCTTATCTAACCTAAATATCAAACTGCTACAATGAAAAACTAACTATAAATTTTTGAAAATAGAAAAGTATTTAAAGTTTTACTGGCTCGAGCTACCAGGAGCCTCCGATCAGTTGCAGTGGCAAACTAGATCTGAGGTAACTCAAGGTGCATCATGGGATAGGGACTTGGCCTCAATCTACTTGAAATCCATGAGCTTTGCAGTCGGAGCCAAGGGATTGGCTATGAACCCATCAGTAAAGAATGAACGGCGAGATAGAACAACTTCACATTGTTAATTAAATAAAGAAATAGAAACACAAATACATACATACATACATACATAGAATAAATAAAATAAAAATAAAATAAGCAAACATCCATCTCTTGCCAAGAGAAAGACAGGCTGCCCACCTTCCGTGGTAGAGGACTGGGGAAACCTGGTAAAAAAAAAAAAAAAAAAAAAAAGGAAGTTGTCTGTTCAGAGGGGAGGCAAAAAGATCTACCTTTGGAGTACTAGACTGGTGAACAATGTCCAGAAACACATTTCTGTGAAGCATCCACTTGTGAGTCTGTGTTATGCACTTGCTCAAACAGTTTGCCCCAAAGTTCTGTTCTGAAGGAATATAAATGGTCTGAACAATCACCTGATACAGGACAGACAGATCCCAACTTGAAGAGCTGGTCTGTTTAGGAGGTAAGACAGTGTCCTTCCTTGCTTGTTGATGTACCATAGCACTGTTGTACTGTCTGTAAATATCTTGAGAGGCCTTGGAAGAAACAGAGAATAGAAAGCCTGAACAGCAAGGAATGCTCTCAACTCCTTCATATTGATGTGGTCTGCCCTCTCACAAAATGACCAAATTCCCAAAAGAAGCCCCCACCCCACATCTGAAGCATCGAAAAACAGTTCCTGAGAGGGTAGTGGGTGTTGAAAAGGAAGACCTGGGTTGAGAGAACTGATGAATCCACCAATGAAGCTCCAGCCTGAAGCATGGAAGAAAAGGAAATAGGAAGTCCAAAGGATGAGAATGTTGACATCAGACTGACTTTAGGAACAACTGAAGCATTCTCATATGGAGTCTGGCTAGAGGAAGCATAGGAATAGTGGATGCCATGTAACCCAGGACCTTTAGATATTTCCTGCGTGAAATTAAAACCAGAGGGAGAAGGGACTAAAAATAAGCAATTAGAGCCAGAGCCTTAGGAAGTGGCAGGGATGCCAGCATAGGGATGGTCTGGTGCCTGCAGCCAAGAAAAATATGATCCCGAGAAGCAGTATGGAAGGATTTTTGGAAAATGACTGTAAACCTTAACCTTTGCAAGAGGCAAGTAACATAGAGAAGGTGCTTAAGTAGGGTTCCTGAACAGGAAGCCTGAATGAGAAGGTTGCTCAGGTAGGGAAATATTTGAATTCTCCTCATCCTGCAGAAGGTAGTCACAGGAGCAAGGCCTCTGGTTCATAGGTGTGTACTAAGCTAATGGCCTCAGAGCCTTTACTATCCTAGCCCATAGGATTACCCTGGCATTGTGCCACATGACCTTAGTTCCCAGTGCCTGTCGAGTAAAGCCACTGGAGTGATCTCTGGGGTGAATTTTCTATTTCCCATCCACTCATCAAGATTGCTCTTGAAGAGGGCCAGTGAGGTGCTCTCTGCTTGACATGTATGGGAAGTCTATTCCATAGCATGGGCAGTCTCTGGGTTTTGAACCTGTCCCTCCAGCATGTTCTGTTGATTGTGGTAATGAGGTTGAAGTCTCTGGAGTGTATGGTGCGGAGAGATTGGGTGAAGACCCCTCGAGCAGCAGAGAAGCCAAAGGGCAAAGCAAAGAACTGAAAATGCAAGGAAGAAACAGAGAAATGCAAAAACTTTCTGAAACAGGGATGAACAGAAATGTGAAGATAGAAATCCTTGAGATCCAGGGAGACTAGGAAAGCATGAGAAAGAAGAAGAGGAAACAGGGTCAGGAAAGATGACGTTCAAAAAATAAGAAACCTTCAGAAAGGTGTTGAGCTGGGAAAGATCCAGGATGGGTCTCCCGGCACCTTCTTTCCTTGGGACCAAAAACATTCTGGAATAAAAACCCCGTACCCCTTTGAGGAGCAGAAAAGTGCAGTTTTGTACCTACCATAAATGTAGATGTTCGAAGATCCACATTGCTGCAGTCCTTACATATGGGTAGTCCGCTGTCCTCGGTCGGCCCGAATACCAAAGTATTAGGCTGACGTCGGTCATGGGCGCTCAGATCTGACATCAGAGCGTCAGGGAATAAAAGCGCATGACCGACGTCATATCCTCAGTCTTTTCTTGCCCCAGATGTCAGAAGGCCCTAAAAAGAAAGGCCACAGCCAAAAACAGAATACCTCCCAAAAACATGCCCAACAACAACCACCACCCAAACTATATAACCATACAAACTACAGTGGGGAAGGAGGGAGGGTAAATTGGACTGCAGCAATGTGGATCTTCGAACATCTACATTTATGGTAGGTACAAAACTGTACTATGTTCTTCATCTCACATTGCTGCAGTCCTTACATATGGGTAGAATCCCAAAGCAGAGGAAAGGGAGGATGGCCAAATCATAAAGCATTAGGGGCTGCTAAAATGCCCTGTAAAATAGCAGTGGCAAACCCAGCCCTAGACTTAGAATAGAGAGGAAGATGATAATGTTTAGAAAAAGTATGTACTGAACTCCAAGTAGCTGCCTCCAAAATATCTTTGTAGCTACCCCTTAGAAAGGCAGTAGAAGTGGCAGTAGCTCTAGTGGAATGAGGTCTGATTCCAGCCGGAATCTCCTTACCATGATGGGAATAACAGAAAGAAATACAAAAAACAATCCATTTAGAAATAGTCTGTTTCGAAACAGGTTTTCCTTGAGAACCCAAAGCAAAAGAAACAAACAACTGCTGAGACTGCCTGAACCCCTTGGTTCTGCTCAAATAATAACGCAACTGCCTATGAATATCCAAAGTATGCAAAATCTTCTCCCCTTTGTTTTGGGGGTCTGCATAAAAGGTAGGCAAATGAATAGTTTGATTCAAGGCCACACTAGACACCACTTTAGGCATAAAGGAAGGATTAGTACGCAAAGATACCCTATCCTTATGAAAAATTAGGAAAGGTTCCACTGCCATAAGGGCCTGTAATTCAGAAACCCTTCTTGCAGAGGTAATGGCCAACAAAAAAGCAGTCTTCCATGACAAATACTTCAACTCGGCAGTAGCTGCAGGCTCAAAAGGTTGTAGAGTAAGTTTTTCCAACACAAAATTGAGATCCCAAGCAGGAGTAGGAGCTCTACGTGGGGGTCTTATGTTCTTCGCCCCTCTAAGAAATTGCTTAAACAAAGGATGAGAGAATAAAGGAGGGTCACAGTCATAGTGAGCAGAAATGGCTGCAGCATGAACTTTTATGGAGAAGAAGGACAAACCCTTGTCCAATAATTCAGTAAGATATTGCAGAGAAACACTTAAATCAGGCTTGGAAACATCAAAGTCCTTCCCTTTGCTCCAAATAAAAAATCTCCTCCATTTATCAGCGTAAACTTTCCTTGTACTAGGTCTCCTGGCCTCCAAAATAACATTCAAAACTTGTTGTGGAAGCTGAGACCCTCCAGAGTCTAAAACAGAATATGCCAGGCTGTTAGATGCAGAGACTGAATCCTGACATTGAGAAAGTGATTGCCCTCCTGAGACAAAAGATGTGGAATCAAAGGTAGAGGCCATGGAGGCTCTCGTACTAAACTCCTTAGTAGTGGGTACCAGTGTTGTCGAGGCCAATCCGGCGCTATCAGAATCATGGATGGCTTGTCTTGTCTGGCCTTTAAGAGTACCTTGGGTAGAAGAGGCAGAGGTGGAAAGGCATATACATGAAGATTGTTCCAACTGAATGATAGAGCGTCCACCTTCCAAGCTGTGGGATGAAACATTTTTGTGCAAAACTTTGGCAACTGGTAATTTAGTGGGGAAGCGAACAGATCTATGTCTGGAGTTCCCCATAACACTGTCAACTTTTGAAATACATGAGGATTCAATTTCCACTCGTGAGGATCCACTATTTGTCTGCTCAACACATCTGCTAAGGAGTTCTGTGCTCCTGGTAGGAACCTTGCCTGAAGATTGAGGTGTAAACTGAGAGCAGTCTCCCACAAAATCATCGCTTGCCTGCAAAGAGGGTACGAGTGAGTTCCCCCCTGCTTGTTGATGTACCACATGACAGTAGTGTTGTCTGTTTGAATCAACACCTGCCCTGGGTGAAGTAAATCCTTGAAAGCCATCAATGCAAATTGAACTGCTAACATCTCCTTCAAGTTGATATGCAAATGTTGAAGTCTGACAGGCCACGTGTCTTGCACCCATTTTCCATTGAGGTGTGCTCCCCAAGCCTTGTCCGAGGCATCCGTCGTTAGAATCTGACTCGCCTCTGGTCGGGTCACAGAGAGTCCCTTGTTTAGGTGACATTCCTGGGCCCACCACAAAAATTCCTTCTGAATGCAAGGAATCATCTGAATGACAGTGTCTAGATCTTGGCAGTGTTGTGTCCATACATTTTTGAGATACCATTGAAGCTTCCTCATATGCAGTTTGGCATTGGGAAGCACCAGAATACAAGATGCCATGAACCCCAAGGCTTGAAGGACTGTCCTTGCAGTCAGCCTGGACTGTAGAGACATTTGATGGAAATAAAGAGAAAGATTTCTTTGTTTGTCCGGGGTCAAAAAGGCCATCTGAGAAGCTGTATTCAGTCTCACACCCAGAAAGCACATGTCCTGAGAGGGTACTAGACTGGACTTTGTTTCGTTCACAGAATACCCTAGGCATCTTAACACTACCATCACATACTGTAGATGATGAAGAAGTTCGTCCTTGTCTTGTGCAACAATCAGGCAATCGTCCAAATAAGGATAAATCTGTATCCCTCCTAACCTGAAAAAGGCTATCACTGGAGCCAGAACCTTTGTGAACACTCTGGGCGCAGTAGATAAGCCAAAGGGCAATGCAGAGAACTGATAATGTAAATTTCCAGCCCGAAAACGCAGGTACCTCCTGCAACTGGGCCTGATAGGAACATGAAGATAAGCCTCTTTTAGATCCAGAGTTACCATCCAGTGATCTTTTCCCAGCAGGGGTAAAAGCTGTTGTAACGTCAGCATTTTGAACTTTGGAATGTTCAGATAAGTGTTGAGGATGGATAAGTCCAAAATCGGTCTCCACGTGTTCCCCTTCTTTGGTACTAGAAACAGGCGAGAATAAAATCCTAGACCCACCTCTGACAGAGGAACTGGCTGTATAGCTCCCATTTGAAGAAGTAAGGAAATCTGTTTGTGAGCCTCTATCCTTTGCCGAGGAGGAACGTCCGGCATGCCTTTGAAAGGAGGCAATGTATGGAAATAGAACTTGTAGCCTTGGTTTATAATGTCCAATACCCATTTGTCCTGGGTGATGAAAAGCCAGTTTTGCTTGAAAAGAGCTAGTTTTCCTCCCAAAGGAGCTGCCAGGCAAGAAGAATCTGGCAGCTGAAAATGCAGGTCATTGGGCCTGTTTTCGAAAGGACTGGCCCCTACCCTCACCAGCAGACTGAGCAGGCGAACTCCATGTTCTGGGCCTGAAGGTACTCTGAGCCCTGCCCCTACCACATCTAGATCTACCCCTAGACTGAGAATCAGAAGAAGGGTACGTCCACCCCTTAGTAGGCCAATTTCTACTAAACTTTGGAGGTTGCACCTGCAAAAAATCTTTAACAGTCTGCATGGACTTAGCCTTGTCTTCCATTTTCTTCAAAACAGACTCCACAGGGGGACCAAACAAAACTTCAGACTGTAAAGGGGCATCCAGAATTCTAGTTTTAACATGCTCGGATAAATTCTGATCCTTAAGCCAGGCATGCCTACGAAGAACTGAACCAGTGGCAGCCACCCTAGAAGAAGCCTGTAAAGCATCAAAACCACACTGCAAAGAATGCTTTCCCACCTGTTCAGATACATGCACCAAATCTTGCAATTCTTTACACTCTATGCCCTCTGCCAAAGCATCCACTTTAGATTTTAGCTGAGAAAGGAGGAAATTCTGATACTTCAACATATGAAACTGGCAATTTAAAGCCCTCATTGCTAAAGTAGAAGATGTGTACACCTTCTTACCCCATCTGTCCAAAGCTCTAGCTTCCTTATCTAGAGGAACCGGATTCTTTACAACAGAGGCTCTAACACCCTTAGGCCCCTGTTTCTGGATCCGCCCTAGGACTCTTATACAGATATTTATGAGCCTCAGGCACCCTATAATACCTGTCCGGTTTAACTGGTGCAGGGGGCAAAGAATCTGGATTAAGGGAAGCCTCCGAAAAAACATCCTGAACAACATCCAAAACAGGAGGTATAGCCAAGGGTCTATGCTGTGGTAAAAACAAGAACTCCCTAAGCCTCTTTCGTGAATCAGAGAAATCCTGTCCTTCCCACTTAAAATGCTCCCTCATGGAGTGTAGAGAGTTTCTGAAAATGAAAAATCCTCTGGAGGAGAAGCAGAAGGAGTGGAATCCTCTGCATCAGAATCAGAATAAGGGAGTAAATCCTGAATGTCTTCAGCAGAAGACTCTGAATCATCTGAGGCCTGGTCCAAACTTTCCAACTCCGGCTCCACCCTGGGCCTCTTATCAGGAGGGGGCATAGAACCTCTAATTAAAGTAATCAAATCTTCTGCCATTTTAAGCATGTGCTTTTTAGGCACAGACCCTGAAGCACCAGGACTGACACCAGAGGAAGGCAAAACAGACCTGCCCTTAGAAGGAGCCTTAGGAATAGAAGTAGAAGGCCTAACCACCTTAGGCATAGAAGGGAGAACAGAAACCTGAGAGGCCCCTTCAGCCTGACCTGACTCCTGTGATGCTACATCTTGTAAAATCAAAGTTTCACCCTGAGACTCAACAGAAACTTCAGCCGGATCCACCTGTTCCACTGTAGCTTCTAAAGGACCGGCATCCGAAACGGACGAATCATCTTGCCTAGGCTTCAAAGATTTGTCTTTGCGCTTCTTCGTGGAAGCGGGCGTCGGAGGATCCGACGGCATATTATAATTACACCTCTTCCCAAAGACTAACCTACCGCAATCTAACCTTCGTTTAATGGTGCGCTTATTAAACCTAGCACAAAACCTACACCCGACAACGTCGTGCTCCGGTCCCAAACAAGGAATACAAAGGGAATGATAATCTCTATGCGGTATCTGTTTCCCACAAGAAATACAATTATTCACTTTTTCTGACATCCGGTAAATAACTGAGGCAAGAAAAAACAAAAATATTCCCCAACGGGGTACTTAGCCCAACTTGGTATCGGTCTGAAACTCCGAATATGAAAAATTTCAGAACGCCGAACGGCACTTGCAACGCTGCTTCTGCATCGGACCATGCGGCAAAAAAGACTGAGGATATGACGTCGGTCATGCGCTTTTATTCCCTGACGCTCTGATGTCAGATCTGAGCGCCCATGACCGACGTCAGCCTAATACTTTGGTATTCGGGCCGACCGAGGACAGCGGACTACCCATATGTAAGGACTGCAGCAATGTGAGATGAAGAACATCTGCTTGGATAGTGCCTTGAGGCAAAAGGCTCAAGCACATCTGGAAAAATGGGCAGCTGGGAATTTCCACACCATGAAATACTCCTGCTGAATGATAGACAGGACCCAAGAATCCTGAGTTCATAGGTGTTTACTAAGTTAACAACCACAAGACCCCTTAAGCCTAGTCATGCATCCCAAATCTCTAACACGTTCTGATACTCTTGATAAGTGTAAGCAGGGGCCTGGGAGATGAAGCATTTACAGGTTGCTTATGTCCATTAGAGACACTGGTGCCAAACCAGGGATGACATTCCCGTTCCACATGCAATTGTCCAAGTTGCATTTGAATTGGGTTAGGGAGGAACTCTTCTTCACATGGATGAGGAGTTTGTTTTATAGATGGGGTAGTCTCTGGGATACATGCCTGTCTCTCCAGCAGGCCCTATTTATATCACAGGCAAGGTTCGAGTCTTTACTACAGGTAATGCTGGTGCTGTTTGTTTTGTGGATACGCAGGAGGTCCCATCAGAGTGGAGTCTGACAATGCCCTGTATGCCAGGCATACAGTAGATCTCCCCTCAAAAGCCTGTAGGAGACAGAATACAGGGATAGGATTTTCTGGCCATCTACATAGGACAGTTTAATTACACCCTGTATTCTTTTAGTGAGGAAGCTCTGTGGATGTTCCAATTGTTGGATATGCCAGGTTAGGTACATACCAAAGGGGGCACTGTACTCAATGATAAGTCTGATGAATGGTGAATGCAGTGGAACAATGACTTCCTTGGGCTTAGGTGCCATACCTTTG
The DNA here is from genome assembly GCF_019279795.1 of Protopterus annectens. NCBI lineage: Eukaryota > Metazoa > Chordata > Ceratodontiformes > Protopteridae > Protopterus > Protopterus annectens. The sequence continues at coordinate 230,408,255 of NC_056743.1, read as the reverse complement.
TTTATACGTTGTGCAACATAGGATGATTTCCTCACTACTGCAGACATGTGACGGTCAAAGGCTAGATCAATATCTTTGTGTGTCCCTAAGTCCCTGACTACTGGGTCAACTCTAAGGGGTGTGTTGTCAATATGGTAGTTATCAAGGATGGACAATTTCCCAAATGATACTATTTAGTCCATGGCTCTCACACCAGTTGTTTGTGTCAGCCCTTCCTGGAGAACATTTGTGTCACTGTGGGATTCAATGATGACTCCTAATTTGCAATTATCAGTATAAATTTAGTCAGCCAGAGACCACTGACATTGGCCTTGACTTCTCAGAAGTAAATGCCAAACAAGAGTGGTCCAAGGACTGATCCCGGAGGGACTCCACTTGTGATTGGCCTCTTTGTAGAGGTGGACTTCCCAATTCTAACTTCTTGGGTCCTGTCTGTGAGCCAGTTAACCATCCACTGGGTCACATTTGAGTTTGTACCTAACCTTGTGGTTTGTAAACAACGTCCGAGTGGGGTATTGTGTCAAATGCCTTGGCCAGGTCAAGGTAGGTAGTGTGAATCATTTTTCCCTCATCCATTGCTTTTGTTACCTTGTTGAGTAGGCATGATCTGCCCTTGACAAAACCAAACTGGGTTGTTCCAGTGTCTGGAGGTTTACTGCATCTCTACTGATCATCTCCATGATAATTCTTTCTATGGATTTACATATAAGACTAGTGAGATCTATGGGTCTGTATTTTCTAAGGTCTGTAGATAGCCCACCTTTGTGCAGAGGAATGACTGTTGCCATTCTCCATTCATGTGGTGTGAAGCCTGTTTGGAGGCTACAGTTAAAAAGTAATTCCAGAGGCCCTGATAAGTCATGTTTCATGTTATTTAGAAGTCATCCTGGGATATTGTCTGAGCCCATTGATGCAGTGTTCCTGGTCTTGGACAGAGCATTAAGGACCTGCTCCTTACTGACAGTAGGGTGATTTACAGTTGATGGTACTTCCTGTGTGAAGGTTGAGGGGAAGAGAGGGGTAAAGTTGGAGTTGAATCGATCAGCCAGGAGTTTTGCTATATCTTCTGGCTCAGTATAGGTGGCTCCATTTACTATGAGCTATGCACACAACTGTGCATTGCCTTTGAGGCTGCAGACATAGCTAAAGAATGCTTTGAGGTTGTCATTGGGCCTGGAAAGCCAAACTTACCTCAGATTTTACTTTGGTAGACTTTATTTGTCCTCTGAGTTGTTTGTTTAGTTTGAAAGTGCTATTATCCTTCTGGGTGCTGCACATCCTAATTTTTGCCATGATTTTCTTCCTTCCGTTATACAGCCTATTGATTTTGTGATTCCACTAGGGTGGCTTGTTTTTTGAGTTAGTTCTGTACTTCTTGGTGGGTACAGCTGCCTTTGTGCAGCTATTAACATATTTGTACAGGGTTTCTGAGAACAGGTTTGCATAGGTAGCAGTGTTCTCAAGGTTTATGGGGTCTTGAAATATTTCCAGGTTATAACTTAATAGCAGGAGGTTAAGCCTTAGAGTAGTTCCTGAATATTCTACGTTTAGCTGGGGGTGTGGGCTTTATTTTCACTTCAAAGGAGGCTATTTTGTAGTCTGACCTTACCAGGTAAGATATTACAGTAGGGGTGTGTGCAGCACTCTCCCATATTAGTGAGGACCAGATCCAGTATGGTTGCACCCCTGGGTTGGTGTATTGACTATCTGGTCCAGGGAGTTTGTGTTTACAAAATCCAGGTATCTCTGTATATGTTCATTTGGTGCCATACAGGATTCAGAGTTAATAGTAGGGTAATTAAAGTCAACCATGAATATTGTATTGGGTTGGATGGTTAGTGTTTCTGGTTTGTCTTTTCGGCTTTTCCCGGTTAGGGGTCACCACAGCGGAACTTCGGTCCGCTAATGATTGGCAGTCAATTTTTATGATGCCGAGTTGCCAGCCTGACGCCCAACCTTCAGCGAAGGCACGCCCATTCACGCAGGTCTTTCGGAGGCCACTCGACCACAGGGAGGACATGCAGACTCCACACAGAAGACGCTCCAGCCGAGAATCGAACAGGAGAACCTCTTGCTGTGAGGCTTCTAATAACTTTAAATACATCGAAATATCAGACACGAACAAACCAGCAAAAACAAAATTCCAAAAAGTAAATGAAGGCACTGCTCCCAGGTAAGACCTTAACGCTCAATTTTATTCACAGATACAGATGCAACCAGCGTTTTCGCCACTCTAAATAGGTAGCTTCATCAGAGGTACAGAACAGCGCGAGAACTGCGCTTTAAATAACAATCATTATTTTAAAATGAGGCTATGCCTCCATATTTTCTAAATAAATCAATTAGGTAAGTTATTTAAAGCGCAGTTCTCGCGCTGTTCTGTACCTCTGATGAAGCTACCTATTTAGAGTGGCGAAAACGCTGGTTGCATCTGTATCTGTGAATAAAATTGAGCGTTAAGGTCTTACCTGGGAGCAGTGCCTTCATTTACTTTTTGGAACTTTTGTTTTTGCTAACTTTAAATACATGGTATGGGTTTCCTGGGTCATAGAGTGGGACCTACATCTTGCAAGGAAGTGGTACTGGACTTTGCCTATGGTGATTTAAAGCTGAAGCAACTCAGGTGCAATGTCCTGTTTGACCAGACTTGAAGTATATTTATTTCTGACGTAAATAGAGACACCTGCACCATTCGTCCCTGCCTGTGAAGTAGTCGGTGATTCTTAATCAACTGCGATGGGACAGGGAAAGATGAAAAGATAAGGGAGCCTGATTCAGGAGGGGGGGGGGGTAGTAGTCTGACAGAACCTGACTTGTCAGGAAAAGGAGGCTTCTGAGCAGACTTTGCAGGAGGAGTCCTTCTAGAACTTTTTTTTACCCTTGGGAAGAGGGTGAGATTGCCTATGGATGAAGGCAGGCTTGGAAGGATAATTCCTCTGAAATTGGGAACACGAGAAACAAAAACGAGTTTCACTTCCTACATGGCCTTACTCTTCCCCTGGAGAGACATGTAAAATTCAGCAGCTGCAAAACCAAACAGATTTTGATTGTCAAGAGGAGCATCCATTAATTTAGCCTTAATATCATCAGAGAAAGGCTGAAGGTGAAGCCAGGAATAATGCCTTAACACAGAACCAAAGGCAGCAGCTCTAGAAGAGGCATCAGCTGCATCATAAAGAATAGTTGTGTAAAATCTTACAATAAACATAGATGCCCTTCTATTCTATGTTTCGGTATTCTTTACATTTGGGGTGCATTTCCGCCCATCGGTCCTGATGTCTGGACTGTATACAAATGCTCACAACCACTGACAGTACATGGGACATTGCATCCAGGCTCTAACAACATCAGTCATGAAAGGGACACCTGGATGTACCATCCTCAGAACAAGTTAGCCCCATGAGGAACAATCCGAAGGCAAACCAGGAGTCATCCTAGGAAGTAACAAGTTGTAGGGGGAAAGGTGGGAGGGACAGAATACTGCAACATAGAAGAGAAGTACATCTATGGTTATGGTAAGATTTTACGCAACAATTCTATGTCCTTCTATTCAATGTTGCAGTATTCCTTACATAACTCTCATAGGTAAACACTAGGCTATCAGCCCAAGGGCCTAAGTAAGCCTAGCCAACAAGGTTCCCTGGCTTACGCCACCCAAGAAAGTTAATTTCCTGTGCCCCTGTCGAGCAGAGCCACAGAAGTCATCCCTGGGGTGTATTTCCTATTTCTCATCCACTCATCAAGATTTTTCTTGAAAAAAGTGTTAATGAGGAACTTTCCTTGACATTGATGGGTAGCTTGTTCCAGGGTATAGGAAGTCTCTGGGACAGGAATATATCCCTCCAGCATGTCCTGTTTATTGTGGTGACAAGGTTTAGGTCTCCAGAGTGTGTAGCTCGGAAGGATTGGGATTTCTTTAGGTGTAGCATGTCCAACAGCTCTGGGTTTAACATAGCTTTATATGTTCGGTAGAGATCTCCTCAGAGTAGGCGATATGCTACAGACCAAAGCTGGAGTTTTTTGAGACAGTCAGTGTAGGGCATCTGTTTGAAGCCAGTAATCCTCTTTGTGAGGTACTTCTGTGGCATATCCAGCTGCTGCAGATGCCTTGTGAGGTACATTCCAAAAGGGGCATTGTACTCTATAATGGGTCTAATGAGTGCCTAGTAGAGGGGAACAATGACCTCTCTTTTCCTGGATGAGAACCCTTTTCTGATGAGGTGTGCCACATAGAAGGATTTCCTGACTACTGTGGTGATGCGATTATCAAAGGAGAGACTACTGTCCACCTGGGTCCCAAGGTCTCTTATCACACATTCTGCTTTAAGTAGACTGCCGTTTATGTGGTAGTTCATGGGTACAGAGTTTTTACAAAAAAGGACGACAATGCACTTTTTGACACTGAGCTTGAGGCCATGCCTCTGACACCAGGCATCTGTCTCAGTGAGGCCCTTCTGTAGGATGTCCACATCATTTGGGGACTCTACTATGGCTCCTAGTTTGCAGTCATCTGCGAACTTCGTTAGCCAGAGGCCTTCTGTGTTAGCCTGTATTTCATAGAAGTAGATGCCAAACAGGAGAGGTCACATGACTGAACCCTGTGGTACTCCACTTGTCACTGGTTTGAAGTCAGATATGGAGTCTGCAACTTTTACACTGTGGGTTCTGTCAGTGAGCAAGTTGGCAACCCATCTTGTGACATAGGGATTTATACGTAGTTTAGAGAGTTTAGCTATAATTCCAGAATGGGGGATGGTATCGAAAGCCATGTCGAGATCAAGATAGGCTGTGTGAACCACCTTACCCTTTCAAGGTCAAGATAGGTTTTGTGAACCACCTTACCCTTGTCTATGGCTTTGGTGACTGCCTTAAAGAAGTCGATCAGGCTCAGAAGGCATTATCTCCCTTTCACAAACCCGAACTAGGTGGGGTCCAGAGTTTGGAGGTTACCAATGTCTTTGTTTATGAGTTCCATGATGATACGTTCCATGGTCTTGCAGACCAGGCTCATCAGGCTAATAGGGCGATAGTTCCCAGGATCAGTGGTGGCTCCCCCTTTATGGACTGCTGGCACAAAGCCTGACGTGAGACTATGACTGAACATGGTGCTTAGGTGGGGAGCCAGTTCATTGTGAAGTTCATGTAAAACGCAGCCTGGGATGTTGCCCGGTCCCATGGATGCTGTATTTTTGGTTTTAGAGAGTGCAGCTTTTACCTGCATCAATGTGATTACAGGGACTCTGCAGTCTTCCTGTACATATATGGGCCCTTTAGGGCATGGGGGGGGGGGGGTAAAGTTATCACTGAACCTATCTGCCAAGATGTTGGCAATATCAGTTGGTTCTGTAATTTTCATGCCATTGTGCTGTAACTCAGAGCAGATCTGGGTGTTGCCATTGAGATTCTTGACATAGCTATAGAATGCTTTGTGGTTGCCCTTAGAATCAGTGGTGATTTTGTTTTCATAGCTAGCTTTGGAGGATCTTATAAGGATGTCAGCTTCTTACTGAGGCTGACCAGGGAGCTCCTCCACTCATGGGATTTTACTATCTTTTGCAACAATTTCTTCCTTCTGTGGTAGAGTTTGTTTACGGCAGGGGACCACCAGATCGGCTTCCTTTTTTTTTTTTGAGGATAGCATCTTGGTTCTATTTGGGACAGCACAATCCATGCACTCGTGTAAGTGCTTATAGAGTGCATTTGTGTAGGATTCAGCAGTTGTAACTGCATTGTCCATCTGCATGGGTGTCATGAAGTTTGCTACTTCTGTCTTAAGTATGAAGTTGGCTTTGGAGAAATTTTTTACCGTGGTTTCCTTAATGGTGGGTGGGGGCGGGATGCGGATATCTAGGATAATTAGCTTATGGGTGGATCTGACCAATGAGGAGTTGACTTCAGGTGTGGAACACCGGTCACTCATGTTGGTAATGACTAGGTCTAGGATATTGTTGCCCCTGGTGGGGGTGTGGATAAGTTGATCCAGGGCAATGGAATTTATGAATTCCAGAAAGCGTTGAGCAAAGTAGTTGGTACAGGAGTAGTTTTCCCAGTTAATGGTGGGGAAGTTGAAATTGCCCATTATTAGGGTGTTTGGTTGAACCCTAACATTTTCCAGTATATCAAGAAAAGAGGAGTGGGAATCCTGGGGCATGGTGGGGGATCTGTAGCAAGCTACAGTTTGAATTGCTGTTTTGCCCACAGTTAGTTTCACTTGAATAACCTTGGATGCATTATGCTGCGTAACTAGCCTGGTGGTGTGGATATTCTTAATGAATATGGACACACCTCCGCCTTTGGTGTTCTGGTCCAGGTTAGATGGCCAAAAAAGTGTGGTATGAGTTATAGCCTGGTAATAAAGGGGTGCTCTCTAGAACCTTGAACCAGGTCTCAGTCACTGCACAGATACTGCACAGATATCAATGTTCTCCATTTTAAGGAGTGCCTCGAGTGAGCGCATTTTGAGATTTAGACTTCTAGCATTGAGTAGCATTACCCTCAGTTTTTGTTTGCCTGCACTTGTTATGGTGGTGAATTTATCATTTGAACCTTGCCTAAAAAGAGCACAATAGGGGAGGCAAGAGCCTTAGCCAGTATCCGGAATCCCATGGGCGACAGGCGCAGGCCACCTCTGACAAAGCATTGTGGTCTGTCGACCATGTCATCCCAGGCAGACAGATACTAGATCCCCTTAGAATGACAGCAGAAGCTTAGCCAATTGGAGACTGACAAAGCTCAAAAGGAACCCAGGGAGAGAAGCATTTTCCACAAATCCATGCAAAATTGTTCTAGCAAATCCTGCCCTAGACCTAGAGATTGTATCCAACTTATAATGTTTAGTAAAAGTATGTAAAAGTAGCAGCATCCAAAATGGAATCTGCATCTAGTCCTTTAAAGAAAGCCCCCGATGAAGCAAAAGAGCTGGTGGAAGGGCCTCTGATAGAAGATGGTAGAGATTTCCCATGAACATCATAGCAAAAAACAATAGCTTTAGAAATCCAAGATGAAACAGTTTGTTTGGAAACAGGTGAACCCAGAGCTCTGGGATGAAAAGACACAAAAATTTGATCTGACTTGCTTATAGATTTTGTTTTTTCCAGGTAAAACCTGAGTTGCCTATGTACATCTAAGGTATGGAAAATCCTTTCACATGAGGATTGAGGAGATGGAAAAAAGGTGGTAAACTGAATGGACTGATTAAGAGAAAATTCATTCAACACTTTAGGCATAAAAGAAGGGTTAGTTCTCAAGACACTCGATCCTTGTGGAAGACCAAAAATGGAGGGGATGCCATCAAAGCCTGAATCTCAGAGATCCTCCTAGCAGAAGTCAAGGCTACCAGCAGTACTATTTTCCAAGTGCAAAACTGAGGAGCAGAGGCCGCAGGCTCAAATGGAGCCAGGGTGAGCTTCTCTAAGACATAGTTGAGATCCCGATTTGAATGTATAGGCTTCCTGTGAGGTTTGGTATATAGGACACCTTTAAGAAAAAGTTTAACCTCCAGTCTGGAAGCTAATGGAGGTGTTAATGGCAAACAAGCAGAAAGAGCGAAACAGTAGACTTTCAGTGAGGAATATGACAGGCCACTGTTAAGCAATTCACACAAGTAAGAAAGCATTACTGGAACGTCCACAGATAATGGATCTAGATTTCTTTTACAGCACCAAACAGAAAATCTTTTCCATTTGGAAATGCAAGATTTCCTAGTATTGGGTTTCTTGGCCTCCTGTAAAACCCCAAACACGTTCTGTGAGAAATCAGCTGTACAGTTGACAGATGTAGATGGATCAAGGATCCCTTGACCTGCCTGTGTGAGTAGGTCTAACCGGTGAGGCAACTTGCGGTGATGGCTTTTGGCTAATTGCAGAAGAGGGCACCAATGCTGTCTTGGCCAAAAGGGAATCACCAGCAAGATTTTTGGTCTATTCTGCTGAATTTTCAACAGGACTTTTTGAATAAGAGGGAAGTGGGAATGCATACAGAAACATCCCCTTCAATGAGAAAGGCAGGGAGTCCATCTTCCATGCCAGAGGGTGAGGAACCCTAGCACAAAAGAGAGGAAGTTGTCTGTTTTGAAGGAAGGCGGTGAACTAGATCCAGGAACACATCTCCACAGAGCATCCACTTGTGGGATTGCATCATGGATCTAATTAATGCATCCACCAATGATTTCTGAGCTGAGGGTAGGTATACAGCTTGCTGGGTTACTTTGTATTGGATAACCAATTCCCATGCCTTGAGGGCTAACCAGCAAAGAAGGCATGATTTGGTGCCCCCCCTTGCTTGTTTATGTACCAGAAGACAGTGGTATTGTCTATAGAAATCTTCACAGGACCTGGTAAGAAAAGAGGAAGAAAGGTTTGCAGGGCCAGAATCTGAGCCCTCATCTCTCAGATGTTGATATGCTCCCTCTGCTGAGAAGGGGGCCAAAGACCCTAAACCTTCCTGGAAGTTAAGGTTGCTCCCCAACCTTTGTCTGCAGCATATGTGAATGTTGGGGTGGAAGAAGAGGGAGACCTGGATTCTGAGTGTTCTGCTGAATCCACCAATGGAGCTCTGTTTTCAGGCATGGGAGAAGAGGGACCAAGACATCTAAAGGATGAGCATGCCGAGACCATGTTGTCTTTAGAAACCACTGAAATTTCCTCATGTGTAGCTTTGTAAAAGGCAGCATGGGAATTGTGGAGGCCATGAATCTGAGAAGTCGCAGAAATTCCCTGACCAAAATGGAAGGAAGAGGCAGAAGGCTCTCCATGAAGCTTAGAAGAGACAGAACCGAGACAGAACCTTGTCTGTAAGGAGGTAAATCATCATCAGATCTGTCTTGAATCTGCTCCCTAAGAAAATGAGATCCTGAGATGGAGGCAGACTGGATTTTTTTTAATTTATTGTAAACCTTAGGGATGAAGAAAAAGAAAGGCTTGCACAAGATTTTGTTTCAATTGATCCGAATTGTTGGCCAGAAAAAGGTAGTCTAAATAGGAGTAAAATTGAACCCCTTGGACCCTCAGGAAGTCAGTGGCCAGAGTCAGGCATTTTGTGAATACCCTTGGGTAGTGGAAAGACCAAAAGGCAAGACAGAAAACTGAAAGTGCACAGAACCCACTGAGAAACATAAGAATTTCCTGTAATGAGGGTGAATGGGAATATACAGATAAGCATCTTTGAGATCCAGAGAAGCCATGAAGGACCGAGGAGAGATCAGGGGAAAGAGCGTTTCCAGTGACAATATTTGAAAGAAAGGCACTTCCAGGAAAGTGTTCAAGTGGGAGAGATCTAGAATGGGTCTCCAAGGACCATCCTTTTTTGGAACTAGAAACATTCAGGAGTAAAATCCCTTTCCTCTTTGTTCCAGAGGAATAGTCTGAAGGGTGCCTTGAGAAAGGAGTTGCGCTAATAGCTGAGGGAACAGATGAAGCTGACAGAAGGGGGGTTGAGGAATCCTGAGGACAGGAGGAAGAGTTTTCAAAGTCAAAGTACTCTTTCTGGATGATAGAAAGACCCCAGGAGTCCTCCATGATCTCCACCCAGGCTGGAAAGGAAAGAGAAAGACAAAGAGAAAGAGGTGTGCGACTGGAAGAAGGGAGTGGCTGTCACAGACAGCTGGATCTGGCCTGAAAGGGCTACTGAGATGGAGGAACAGGAGCAGCAGATTTGGACTGAGGAGGTCTCCTAGAAGACTTCTTAGACCTAGTACCAGAACTAGAAGCAGAGGAAGTTCGAGCAGGCCTCCTAACAAAGGATGTCTTCAGAGGAAATTTCCTATGAAATTTGGGAACTGGTGAGACAAGCGTTTCAAATCTTGGAGTTCTTTACCTTTTTCCTACATAGATTTAAAGAGTTCTGCAGCAGCTGAATCAAAAACAGCAGACTTATCTAGAGGAGAATCAAGTAACTTGTCCTTTACGTCATCAGGTACAGATTGAAGCCTCAACCAAGAATGTCTTACAAGAACAGACGCAAAAGCTGTAGCCCTGGGAGATGCCTCGACCAGATCATTGCTGCACTTAATTCAATGTCTAGCTACCTGAGAAGATGCAGACAAAACAGAAAGAACCTGACAGTTAACATCTGACTCTGGTAGCTGGGCCAAGGCCTGAGATGCCTGAGAAAGCAAAGCCAAAGAATACCTGGACATGCGTGTCTGGTAATTAATGGCTGTAATAGCTAAGGTGGATGAAGTGTAAACCTTCTTATTCAGTCTCTCAAAAATCTTGCTTTCTTTATCAGGGGGAAGAAGCGTAGCAGAATGAGATAAGCAAGAAGATTATCGACACAATGGAGACCACAGCTGGGTCAGCTGAGGGCATTTATAGAGAAACTTGCAGTCATCAGGGACTTTAAAAAATCTATCAGGTCTCTTGGGAGCAGAAGTCTAGGAACCAGGGGTTTTAGAAGAGATGCAAAAGCATCCAGGAAAGCTGGAAGAACAGGAGGAACAGCATTGGGTGCAGGGACCTCCATTTGTAGCAGATCACAATAATGCTTTTATTCTGGAAACAATCCCATTTGAAAAATTCCCGCATCTTATTAATAGTTTCACTAAAAGAAAGTTTTTCTATAGAAGAATCTCCCCCATTAGACTCTTCCTCAGGAAAAGCATATTCCAAAGATGAAGTAATCTGGATGGAATATGCAAGGGAGTCTTCATCAGAGGAGTATCCAATGGGGTACTTATCTAAAGCTGGCAGCAATATAGATGGAATCCAACTGCAGACCGTACATAAGAGTCAACCTTCCGAATGTCGACGGAAAAGTTCTGAGGATGGCACATGCAGACGTCCCTTTTACGGCTGATGTTAGAGCCTATGTGCTATGTCCCATGTACTGTCAGTGGCTATAAGCTTTTGTCTACAGGCCGGATATTGGCTTGATGGGCAGGATTCAACCTATATGTAAAGAATACTGCAACATTGAATAGAAGGACATCTACATTTAATGGAATGGTGGGCCACTTGAAAAGACAACCCCAACAAAGAGAGGGATAAATCCTTCCCTCAGAATCTGGAAAGTGAAATAACTTGAAAAGCCTGAGAGAGAAGGGCTAAAAAGTACAGTTTTGTACCTACCATAAATGTAGATGTTCGAGTGCTAATACAGCTGCAGTCATAACAGATGGGTTTTCCTGCCGTCAGGCGGGTCCTCGGTCGGCCGAATTCCAAAGTCTAGGTCCGGTGTCGGTTGTCGTCGTTTCTTCCCTGACGTCAGTGCGACAGGGGTATAAAAGAACCAGCCAACGCCATTTTCTTCAGTTTTTCTTGCCCCAGATGTCAGGTGCCCCCAGAAGAAAGGCAATACATAAATTTATGAAATAATGCAATGCAATATAATTAAAAAACAGTAGTTGCAAGCAAATACACCATAAAAGAATACCCCAATCAGGTTGTATGAGGAGGTGTTAGCCATTAGGCCTGTCCCAAGAGGGGAAGGAGGGAGGGAAACCTGGACTGCAGCTGTATTAGCACTTGAACATCTACATTTATGGTAGGTACAAAACTGTACTATGTTCATCGTGCATACAGCTGAAGTCCTAACAGATGGGTAGAATCCTGAAGCTAAAAAAAGGGTGGTAGGCACTAGGTGGAACTAGGAGGAGCTAGGATGCCCAGCAAGACTGCAGTGGCAAAGCCTGCTCTAGATTTGGAGTATAATGGTAGGTGATAGTGCTTGGAGAAGGTATGTACAGAACTCCAAGTGGCTGCTTCCAAAATATCTTTGGTAGGAACCCCCATGAGGAAAGCTGCAGAGGTAGCTGTGGCCCTTGTGGAGTGAGATCTGATGCCTGCAGGTACAGTTTTACCATGAAAAGAGTAACAAAAACGTATGCAGTGGGCTACCCATTTTGAAATTGTCTGTTTGGAAATAGACTTCCCTTTAGCTCTTGTAGCATAGGACACAAAGAGTTGCTCTGATTTTCTGAAAGGCTTTGTTCTGTCCAAATAATAATGCAGCTGTCTGTGAATGTCCAAGGAATGTAGCAGTCTCTCCCCTTTGTTTTAAGGATTAGGGTAAAAGGTAGGTAAGTGGATAGCCTGATTCAAGGCTACCCTGGATACTACCTTTGGCATAAAGGATGGATTGGTTCGTAAGGAAACTCTGTCCTGATGGAAAATGATGAAAGGCTGCACAGCCATGAGGGCTTGTAGTTCCGAAACCCTGCGAGCTGAGGTGATAGCCAGAAGGAAGGCTGTTTTCCAGGACAAATATTGCAGTTCTGTTGAAGCAGCTGGCTCAAAAGGAGGCAAGGTCAGTTTTTCTAGAATGAAATTGAGGTCCCAAGCAGGTACTGGTTGTTTCCTTGGGGGTTTTATATTCTTAGCCCCTCTGAGGAACTGTCTTAAGAGGGGGTGAGAGAATAAAGGAGGATCAGTGTTGTATTCTGCAGAAATGGCTGAGGCATGGATTTTGATGGAGGAGAATGAAAGTCCACTGCTTAGCATCTCCGCTAGGTATTGTAATATTTGAGGTAAATTCAGTATTCCAGGATTCTGACCCTTTTTCTCATTCCAGGCACAAAACCGTTTCCATTTTGCGGAGTAGGCTTTTCTAGTAGAAGGCCTTCTGGCCTCCAAAATGACATCCTGCACCTCCTTGAAGAGTAGGGTCTGTTGTGAATTTAAGGAATTTTCCATGCGACTAGATTGAGTGTTTTCAGCTGACTGTGAAGGGTTTTGAAGTTGTGCTGAGTCAGTAGAAGAGGCATTAGAGGCAGGATCCATGGTGGGGAATGCGTCAGGCTTCTCAGGAGTGGGTACCCGTGTTGTCTTGGCCAGTCTGGAGCAATGAGAATCATCTTTGGTCTGTCTGCTCTGGTTTTTAATAGAACTTTGGGCAGCAGAGGAAGAGGTGGAAAGGCATAAACTGTCATTGTTGTCCAACTGAAAGAGAGTGCGTCCACTTTCCAGGCCTGTGGGTGAAAGGTCCTTGAGTAGAATTTTGCCAACTGGTGATTTCTGTGGGAGGCAAAGAGATCTATGTCTGGCCTTCATTATACTTGAATTATCTTTGCAAACACTTGAGGATGCAACTTCCATTCATGTGGATCTGTCATATTTCTGCTTAGGTTGTCTGCCAGTGTGTTTTCTTTGCCTGGCAGGTACTGTGCTTGAAGTTCGATTTGTAATTCCAGAGCCATGTTCCAAAGAGATATGGCTAGCCTGCATAGGGGGTATGAATGGGTTCCTCCCTGTTTGTTTATGTACCACATTACTGTGGTGTTGTCTGTCCTTATCAGTAGCTGGCCTGGATGCAGTAGGTCTTTGAAGGCTATAATAGCATTTATTACTGCTAGCATTTCCTTTTGATTGATGTGTAGGTGCTTTTCTTTTTGGGACCATTTGCCCTGAATGCACCGATCTGTCATGTGCGCCCCCCCAAGCGTAGTCCGAGGCGTCTGTTGTGATGACTTGATTTGCTTGAGGCTTGCAGAATGGGAGACCTGTGTTTCTTTGGCATGACATGGAATCAGTGATATCATTGTTTCCAAACTGTGGCTGTGTTGAGACCATAGGTTTTTTAGGTACCATTGAAGTTTTCTCATATGCAGCTTTGCACATGGGATTAGTAGGATGCAAGATGCCATGAATCCCAGAGCCTGCAGGATTTTCCTTGCAGTCAGCCTGGTGAAAGTTGCCAGTTTTCTGAAGTATTGAGTTAGTTGCCCTTGTTTTTCTGGCGTGAGGTAGGCCATCTGGGTGTTTGTATCCAAGCTGACACCCAGGAAAATTATTGTTTGAGAGGGTATTAGCCTTGATTTCTTTTTGTTGACTGTGTATCCCAGAGAATTCAACAACATTATTACAAACGCCAGATGTTTCAGAAGTATGTGCTTGCTGTCCGCTTGGATCAGGCAGTCATCCAGATATGGGTATATATGTATCCCTTGAAGTCTGCTGTAGGCAATTACTGATGCCAGGCATTTCGTGAACACTCTGGGCGCAGTAGATAAGCCAAAGGGCAATGCAGAGAATTGATAATGGGTTGAACCTGCAAGAAATCTAAGGTATCTTCTGCAATCTTGTCTGATTGGGACATGCAGGTATGCCTCCTTCAGGTCCAATGTTACCAGCCAAGACTCCTTGCCCAGCATGGGAAGAAGCTGCTGTAATGTGAGCATCTTGAATTTTGGTACAAGTAAAAATGTGTTTAGGATGGATAGGTCCAAAATAGGTCTCCAATCTTTTCCCTTCCTTGGTACCAGGAATAGTCTGGAATAAAAACCTTGACCCTGTTCTTGTGCAGGTACCTCTTGAATAGCTTTCATGTCCATGAGATCTGAAATTTGTTTTTGTGCCTCTGCCCTTTGGTTGTGTGGCAGGTTTGGCATGCCTCTCATTTTTGGAAGGGTGTGAAAGTGGAATCTGTAGCCTCTGACTATAATGTCCAGGATCCATTTGTCTTTTGTGACAATATGTCAATTTTTCGAAAATAATGCCAGTTTTCCACCTAAAGGTGCTGTCATTTGAGCCTTGCTTGGCATGCAAAGGGGAAAGTCATTGGTTCTGCTTTCTGAATGGCTGTGAACTATCCTCACCACCTCTTTGTGTAGGAGCTTGCCATTGTCTGCCTCTAAATGATCCTTGAGATTGTCCTCTGCCCCTCGGGCGCCTGTATCTACCTCTTTGGGGTCCGTCCGTGGCTGGAAAGGACCAATTTTTGGAAGGCCAATTTCTACTGAAACGTGGAGGTTGTACCTGTAGCAAATCTTTCACTGTTTGCATTGATTTTGCCTTTTCCTCCATTTTCTTTAATACCTCCTCAGCTTTAACACCGAACAGTACATCTTTTTGCAGAGGGGCATCTAGTAATTTAGCCTTGACATGATCTGGTAAGGTTTGCTCTTTGAGCCAGGCATGTCTACGTATGACTGATCATGTAACAGCAGCTCTACGTGAGACCTCTAAAGCATCAAAACCACATTGCAAGGTATGTTTACCCACTTGTTCTGCACTGTGTATCAAATCCTGCAACTCCTTCAAGTCTGGTTGTTCAGGTTGTGACATTTTGCTTCTCAACTGTGATAACAGAAACTGTTGGTACTTTAACATATGGAACTGACAGTTTAATGCTCTCATGGTTAAGGTGGCCGAGGTGTATACCTTTTCCCCACCTTTCTAAAGCTCTGGAATCTCTCTCTGAAGGTAATGGATTTTTAGCAGTGGAAGCCTTAATTCCCTTGGGACCCTGTGAAATAGTTTCTGGGTCGGCCGCATGGCTTTTGTATAGGAATTGGTGTGAGTCAGGAACCCGGTAATACCCGTCTGGCTTGACTGGAGCTAGAGGTAAAGAATCTGGGTTAAGGCAGGCCTCCGAATACACATCATCTAGAATTTCTAAGAAAGGAGGTATAGCCAGAGGCCTGTGCTGAGGGAGTAAGAGGAAATCCCTAAGCCTTTTCTTGGAGTCTGAATACTCTTGGCCTTCCCAGTGGAAGTGTTCCCTCAAGGTATGTAAGGTTTCCCCAAAAGAGTAATCCTCGGGGGGGGGAGACAGAGGGAATGGACTCCTCTGCATCAGAATCTTCAAAAGGGGAGTAAGAATGTTCCTGGTCTTCAGAATGGTCTGAAATAATGGAGGCCTGGTCCGAGGAGGGGGATTCTTCCTCCACTCTGGGCCTTTTGTCCGGGGGGGTTGGGAACCCCTGATTAGAGTAATCAAATCCTCAGCCATTTTGAGCTTCTGTTTTTTAGGCATGGGGCTTTGAGAAGGGCCCTGTGGAGCCTGTCTTTTAGTATGCATGGCTGCTTTAGACTTAGTGAAAGCCTTGATGGAAAAAGAAGAGGAAGGCCTGTAGACACCTTGAGAGGTGGCAGGTCTGTCTAAACTCTGAGTTTCACCGCCAAGAGTGGCTTCGGTATCTGTAGTCGGGGTATGGGCCGAAGAGCCTGCGACCTCGAGCACAGAAGACACCGCCAATGAAGTGTCGTCGGTAGTCAGGGGCTGCGTAGGCGCCTCACTGAGAACCGGACCACCTGTAGTCGACTTTGGCGTGGTGTCGGTAGAAGTCACGGACCTCGTAAGTCGGTCCTTATCTCTGCGTTTTTTACTCAAAACTGGAGTTGAAGTATCCGACGACATAATGTAATTAAATTTTTTGCCAAAATAGTGTTGGGCGAACTCCGCCCGATGCTTAATAGTGCGTTTGTTGAATGTAGCACAAAAACGACAGGCCAAGACGTCGTGGTCTGGGCCTAAGCAAGGTATGCAGAGAGAATGAAAATCCTTATGCGGTATTTGCTTCCCACATGAAATGCAATTATTAACTTTGTCTGACATCGGTCTGAGGCAAGAAAAGTTTCCCCAACGGGGTACTTAGTTTTCAAGAAGACTTTGGTTGAAAAATATTCGTATTCTCAGGAGCTGGCCGACCGGCACTTGTGAACTGCTTCTGCTTCGGGCACCGCGCGGCAAGAAAGACTGAAGAAAATGGCGTCGGCTGGTTCTTTTATACCCCTGTCGCAGTGACATCAGGGAAGAAACGATGACAACCGACGCCGGACCTAGACTTTGGAATTCGGCCGACCGAGGACCCGCCTGACGGCAGGAAAACCCATCTGTTATGACTGCAGCTGTATGCACGATGAACATCATACCTGGTCATATGGGTCTGGTAATTCACAGCAAAAGGCCAGGATAGCAGCAGTGTATACCTCTTTGCCCAATCTTTTCATGGCCCTACTGTCCTTGTCAGAGGGAACCAATTTAGTAGAAGGCAAAAGCTTGAAAGACTTATCAGAAGAAACAGAAATAACAGACGGGTCAGCAGAGGGACACTTGTAAAGAAATTTACAATCATCAAGCACCTTATAAAACCTATCAATTTTTTTAGGAGCAGGGGGGCTGGAAATCAGTAGCCTGAGAAGCTGCTGAAAATGTACACAAGAAAGCAGCAAGAACAGGAGGAATAGCAGAGGACTTAGGAGACTCCATTTGAAGGAGTTCATAATACCTCTTCTGAACATCAGAAACCTGGGTGCAGTCCCAGTTAAAAATGTCATCATATGACCGACAGTATCCCCAAAGGAAATCTCCTCCAAGGGAGAGTCTGAGCTAAGAGAGTCCTCCTCCTCAAAACCATAATCCAATGGAGAGAGAATCTGGGAGGAATAGGCCAAATACTCTTCAGCAGAGTCTAAGATCTCATCAGAAGAATCCTAGGCCTCTTAAGAGGAGTAGGGGACCAAGGGAGGCAGGAACAGACGCTAACTGAAGGGGCTTCAAAGCCATGACAGCATTAAACAACCCCTGTGTAAAATCACGCCATTCATGTTGAGGATCCACAAGAGCAAGGGAAATATGCTTGGTCTTCTGTTTCTTTTTTAAAGGGCATCAGCCCTAGACATCTTAGGAGGTTCAGACTCCTGCTGACAATCAATGTAGTGGGAATCTCTTCCCTAACAAGAATCTGCGGAATACCCCTTGGTCTCTTGGATATTATCAGGAGTTGTCGCCCCTGAACATTGGAGATGGGCATCAGCAGAGCCTCCAAGGATGTGCAAGAAGCTGGACAAATGACGGCCTTTGAAGCAATAGCTGTAGAAGAATCCGAAGGAATAACCTGGTGATCCTCTGGGCTTTCACCAGCCTTGGGAGATACGTTCAGGGGAGGTGGTACAGCAATAAAATCTGACCTAACTTTTTTGGTCTTCTTAGCAGACGACTGACCCTTGGGCCAGGATGATTCTACCATTGTATCCTGCTCCAACAACTTAAGACAGGTTCTCTAGGAAGATGGATAAGGAGGACAGATGACTATGAAAAGTGTTGGGGACAACCGTCTGAAAAACAGGGCATAACAGATGGTATTGAGAAGCATCTAAGCTAAACAAACATTGCTCATGACTGTCCTCATGGGGAAATACGTCTCCAACACTGGCAATTCCCCTTCACAGATGACATATAACCTTACAACTAAGAGAAAAAAAAAGGCAAGATAAAAAAAAAAAAATCTGTGTAACCAGCACACTCAAGTCACTGTGTGATCCCTGAACTCTCTTGACTAGCACTAACTGTGTAGTAGAAAGTATTGTCGTGTGGTTTTAATTATTTATTATTAAATATTTTAAAACCTTTTAACTGTGGCTGGTTTGTGTAGAGATAGTTTAAGCTCTAGAGTACATTGCATATTTTACAGAGTTTACTGTCCAGGTCACTCCAAATAAGCTTTAACTGTTTAGCCACATCTATCAACTGGATAATAATATTGCACAGTAATAACTGGACATCATTTTAAGGGCCTTTGAATAGCTGATAACTATTAGCTGGGTGGTGGCAAGTGGTACTACCGTATAGTCTGGGTAAAAGGGGCACAGCTGGAGAACCTGTGCCAGCCTTCCCCAGAAATGTCTGTGTGGTTGTTTAAACTCTTATCTCAAAGTGTGTGTGTGTCAGCTACTTAAGCAGGGACATGAAGCACTGGTTGGACAGAGAGGGTGCTGGAGATTTTAGCTTGTCCAGCTAGGCTGAGATCTGGACCCTATAGCTGTGCCAGTGGGGAGTCTTATTGGGGACCTGGGGAGCAAGGGAGCGACCAGCCTTAGACTGACTGTGATCTCTGTGTGCTCTTAAAGGAAATTGCACTTTACTGTGTGTATTTGTTATCCTTTCCTCATATATGAGATGCCCTCTCTGGTGTTATTGGTGAGGATTGAGGCTCCTTGATTGCTGGGCCAGGGCACAGGCGTCACATATTAATTGGTGGCAGTGGTTGGGATATCCACCTCACATTTGTGTTTGGCAGTGATTGGGACATCCTCACAATTGTTTGGCAGTGGTGGTATAGCCACACCATATATTAATTAGTTGGCAAATACTAATTGGCTTGTAGTGGTGTGAGTAGAGTGAATGCTGTAGCTTGTGTACAGTGAGCTTTGAAGGTGTTTTGGTACTCCAAAACAGCCACGCAGTGACTACTCAGAGTTCAGATCACAAGTGTTACATTTCTTTTGTTAGCTTAGTTATTCAGGGTGAGCAGGCAGCATGTCAGCAGAGGAGTATGGAAAGCTGACAAGGAGCCAGCTGGCGGAGATGTGCCAGGCTAGGGGACTGGTGCATGGAAACCTGACTAAGGCAGACCTATCTGCAGCCTTGGTTACAGCTGCATCAGAAACCAGCAAACAGGAGGACAATCAGACTGGCAGTGGAGATATAATTCCCTCGGAGAATGGACAGCTCAACCTTTCTGCAGTGGACTTAAAAATCCAGCTGGAGCTAAAGAGACTCGAGTTGGAGGCCAGGGGTGTGGAATTAGAAGCAAATGAGAGACTGTGATGTTTGTAAGCTGAGGAGAATGAGAAACTGTTATGTCTGCAAGCTGAGGAACAAGAAAGGCAGAGGCAGCATGAGAAGGAGATGCTGACTCTTTGCCAGAGTCATGGAGGTAAAGGGGAAGGGAGTAACTGGACCCCAGAAGCACAAAAGTTCAGTAAATTTCTTCTGCAGTAAGGGGATAATTTTGATAGTTTCATTAATATGTTTGAGAGGGTATGTAAACAGTATGAAGTTGACCAAGGGCTCTGGGTACGGTTCATGACTTCTTACTCCATGGTAAAGCTGCAACTGCTTTATCTAAAATGCCTGATGTTGCATGTTTTGATTATACTGCTGTAAAGAAATGTATTTTAGAACTGTTTAAGCTAACATCTGAAATGTATAGGAAAAAGTTTTGTGAGCACAGACGCAAGGCAGATGAAAGTGTGTGTGATTATGTTGCTGAATTGAGCACTTACTTCATAGGTGGGTGAGTAGATGTCAGGTCACCACTTTTGAAGGGCTGGCAGACCTTTTAGTGAGGGGAAAGTACAGCTGTGTACTTACCATAAATGTAGATGTTCGAGTGTATTCACTGTTGTAGTCATTACAATAGGGTTATCCTGCTGGCAGGCTACCCACAGTTGGGCTGAATTCCAAAGTCTAGGTCCGGCGTCGGTTGCTGTCGCCTCCTGCCTGACATCAGTGCGCCAGGGGTATAAAAGATGCAGCCGACACCATTTTCTTCAGTTTTTCTTGCCCCAGATCTCAGGTGCCCCCAAAAGGGTAGGCTAAAAATATGTCAATAAAGCATGCATGCACCAAGGTAAATTTTTCCTTCATCTACAAGCAAATACACCACATAGGTTGTATAGGATACAGAAGTACAGATAAGTTCCAGAAAAGATAAGGGGGATGGTGGGAGGGTAACCTGGACTGCAACAGTGAATACACTCGAACATCTACATTTATGGTAAGTACACAACTATACTATGTTCATCGTGTTTCACTGCTGCAGTCATTATAATTGGGTTGAATCCCAAAGCTAAGGTTGGAAGGCTGGAGCTAAATAGGATTAGGAGTGGCTATGAGGCCCTGCAGAACTGCAGTGGCAAAGCCTGCCCTGGATTTAGAGTAGAGTGGGAAGTGATAGTGCTTTGTAAAAGTGTGCACTGAACTCCAGGTTGCAGCCTCTAAAATGTCCTTGGTTGGTACTCCCCTGAGAAAGGCTGCTGAAGTGGCTGCAGCTCTGGTTGAATGTGGCCTAATGCCCTTAGGCACTGATTTGCCATGTTGTGAATAGCAGAAACGAATGCAGTGGCCTATCCACTTTGAAACAGTCTGCTTTGAGATGGCCTTTCCTTGTGATCCTGCAGCATATGCCAATAGTAATTGCTCAGTCTTTCTGAAAGATTTGGTTCTGTCCAAGTAGAAGCACAGCTGTCTGTGTATGTCCAAAGAATGCAGAAGTCTCTCACCCTTATTCTATTGGTTTGGGTAGAGGGTAGGGAAATTAATAGTTTGGTTAAGGGCCACACTGGACACTACCTTACGCATAAAAGTCAGGTTTGTCCTCAGAGAAACCCTATCTGGATGGAAAATGATAAAAGGTTCCACAGCCATGAGTGCCTGTAGCTTTGAGACTCGTCTTGCAGAGGTTATTGCTAGGAGCAGAGCCGTTTTCCATGATAAAAATTTTATATCAGCTGTAGCGGCTGGCTCAAAAGGAGGCAGGGTGAGTTTTTCCAAGACATAACTGAGGTCCCATGCAGGTACTGGCGATCTCCTTGGGGGCCTTAAGTTTTTGGGTCCTCTGAGGTACTGCCTTAATAAACAAAGAGAAAAAATAGGTGGCTCTGTATTGTAATGAGCTGAAATGGCAGAGGCATGAATCTTAATTGATGAAAAGGATAGGCCTTTGTCCAGCATCTCAGTTAAATATTGCAATATCTGAGGAATATTTAGTATAGTCGTGTCAATCCCTTGTGCCTGGTTCCAAGCACAGAATCTCTTCCATTTTTCAGCATAAGATTTTCTGGTACTAGGCCTCCTGGCCTCATAACACCCATAACCGCTTTAGAGAGAGGTGTGTTTTGAATGACTACATTATCCGCCATGCTGCCAGATTTAAGGTCTTGAGTTGGCTGTGCAGGATCTGATTGTTGTGTTGGGACAGTAAGTGAGGAATTTGAGGTAATGTCCAGGCTGGGTATTGAGACAAGTTCCATAGGATTGGGTACCAGTGCTGGCGGGGCCAGTCTGGGGCAATCAGTATCATTTTTGGCCTCTCTTGTCTGACTTTTAGGAGTACCTTGGGGAGGACAGGCAGTGGAGGAAAGGCATATACTGTTAAGTTTTTCCAGCTGAAAGATAGAGCATCCACTTTCCATGCTTGCTTGTGATAAGTCCGTGTGCAGAATCTCTGTACTTGGCAGTTGTGAGGGGAGGCAAATAGATCTACGTCCGGGCATCCCCAATTCCTTGTTATCATGCTGAAGACTTGCAGATCCAATTTCCACTCGTGGGGATCCATGAGGTTTCTACTTAGTTCGTTGGCCAGGATATTTATCTTTCCTGGCAGGAATTGTGCCTGCAGATGTACTTGGTAAGTCAATGCTGTCCTACAAAGTCATGGCTAGTCTGCATAGGGGGTAGGAATGAGAGCCTCCCTGCTTGTTTATGTACCACATGACTGTAGTATTGTCCGTCTTTATCAGTAGTTGTCCCGGATGAAGTAGATCATTGAAGGCTGTCAGGGCATTCTGAAAAGCTAGCATCTCTTTTTGGTTGATATGTAGATGCATTTGGCTTGCGGACCATGTGCCCTGAATACATCTTCCTGCCATGTGGGTCCCCCAGGCATTATCTGATGCATCTGTTGTTAATATCTGCCTGGCTGTGGGTAAAACGAATGGCTGCCCCTTGTGGTGACAGGCCTTTGCCCACCATCGGAACTCCTGTTGCAGGCAGGGAATGAGGGCAATTATTGTTTCCAGGCTGTGGCAATGTTGAGTCCAAACACTTTTTAGATACCACTGAAGTTTCCTCATATGCAGTCTTGCAAATGGAATTAGCAGAATGCAGGATGCCATAAAGACCAAAGCCTGCAGAATTTTTCTTGCAGATAACTGGGTCTTTGTTGCCAACATTTTGAAATAAGTAGTCAGTTGCCTTTGTTTGTCTGGCGTGAGATAAGCCATCTGGGCAGCTGTATTTAAGCTTGCACCCAGGAATATTATCTCTTGAGAGGGTACCAGTTTTGATTTATTTTTGTTTACTGTGTACCCTAGGCATGTTCGTAATCTTTTTACAAATGCCAGCTGCTGTAGTAGAATGTCCTTGTTCTCTGCTTGAATAAGGCAGTCGTCCAAGTAAGGATATATTTGTATTCCTCTTTGTCTGCAAAATGCAATTACTGGAGCCAGGCATTTTGCGAAGACCCTGGGCGCAGTAGATAAGCCAAAGGGCAGTGCAGAGAATTGGCAGTGCATTGAGCCAGCTATGAATCTGAGGTATCTTCTGCATGATTGTCTGATTGGGACATGCAGGTATACCTCTTTTAGGTCTAAAGTCACAAGCCAAGCCTTCTTGCCCAGCATGGGCAGAAGCTGCTGCAGAATGAACATTTTGAATCTTGGAATATCCAGATATGTGTTCAGAATAGATAGGTCCAGTATTGGTCTCCAGGCTTTGTCCTTTCTGGGCACCAAGAACAGTCCTGAGTAAAATCCTTGTCCCTGCTCTTGCTATGGTACTTGCTGAATGGCCCTTATGTCCATGAGGGATGACGCTTGCTTTTGTGCCTCTGCCCATTGATTTTTTGGCAGGTCTAGCAAACCGTTTTCCCTTGGCAGGGTGTGAAAGTGAAATCTGTGACACTATATCCAAGACCCACTTGTCCTGGGTTATTACGTGCCAATTTTGAGAAAAAAGTGCTAATTTCCCCCCTAAAGGTGCTGCCAAAAGATTAGTGCTTGGCGCAGGCAGGGGGAAGTCACTGGGACTGTTTCCTGTATGGCTGTGATTTGTCTTCTCCGCTTTTGGCGGTAGAAGTACCCCATTGTTTAGACCTGTATGAACCTTGGGGCTGGGATCCGCCTCTAGGGCGTCTGTATCTGCCTCATTGTGGCCTGTCTGACACTGGAAAGGACCAATTCTTTGTAGGCCAGTGCCTGCTAAATCTTGGAGGCTGAACCTGTAAGAAATCCTTGACTGTTTGCATAGATTTAGCTTTGTCCTCCGTTTTCTTCAACACCTCTTCTACTTTAACACCAAACAAGGTATCATGCTGTAAAGGAGCATCTAATAATTTTGCTTTAACATGATCAGGCAGATTCTGCTCCTTTAACCAAGCATGCCTCCTAATGACAGAACCCGTAACAGCGGCCCTGCAGGAGGCCTCCAGAGAATCAAAATCACATTGTAAAGTATGTTTTCCCACTTGTTCAGCTGCATGCAATAAATCCTACATTTCTTTGTTTTCTGCACATTCAGAATTTATCAACATTTTCTGTTTAAGCAGTGACATAATATATTGCTGATATTTAAGCATATGAAACTGACAATTTAAAGCCCTTATAGCCAAGGTAGCAGAAATGTAAATCTTTTTTCCCCATCTGTCCAGTGCCCTAGAATCCCTGTCAGAGGGGGTAGGTTTTTTTGCAGTGGAAGCCTTGACCCCTTTGGGACCCTGTGAGATAGTTTCTGGGTCAGCAGCAAGGTTCTTAAAATGAAATTTATGTGAATCAGGAACCCTGCAGTATCTGTCTGGCTTAACAGGAGCTGGAGGTAAAGGGTCAGGAGTCAGACTGGACTCTGAAAATACATCATCTACAATGTCTAACACAGGTGGAATAGCAAGGGGCCTGTGCTGAGGTAGTAAAAGGAAGTCTCTGTGCCTTTTCTTAGATTCTGAATAATCTTGGCTCTCCCAGTAGAAATGCGCCCTTCATGGTATACAGAGTTTCCCCAAAAGAATAATCCTCAGAAGGAGAGGCTGAAGGGATAGATTCTTCAGCATCAGAATCCTCACAGGGAGGAAGAGAGTATTCCTGATCAGAAGAGGAATCAGAAGAAATGGAAATCTGATCTGAAGATTCATATTCTGTCTCTTGCCTAGGTCTCTTATCAGGAGGGGGGGTGGGAACCCCTGATCAAAGTAATTAGGTCTTCAGCCATTTTGAGCAGCTGTTTTTTAGGCATGGAGGCCTGTCCATGGGGCTGTTGTACTTGTTTCTTTGTCTTTAGAGGTGCTTTAGTCTTTGCCTTTGAAGCTGAAGTCGTTTTAACATATAACTCTGTAGGCCTGAAAACACCCTCAGAAGCCAATGCCTGCTCAGCGGCTCCGGACCCATCTGAGGGAATAGTTTCTGAAGTTCCAATACCTTGAGTTTCCAGCGGCCTAGTCGGCTCCATGTGGGAGTCGGAAGCAGCATGCGGCTCTAAAGTAGCGGGCGTCAGGGGCTGTGAAAGAGCCTCACTGAGAACCGGCTTAGAATAAGCCTCGTCGTCAGTTTTGGACCTCGGATTCCTGTCCTTTTCTTTGCGTTTCTTTTGAATTGCAGCAGTCGGGTGGCTATCCGATGACATCGTGTAATTAAATCTTCTGCCAAAATAGTGAAATGCAAAATTGTACCAACGCTTAATAGTGCTTTGGTTAAATCTAGCACAAAACCGACAATTAGCAACGTCGTGATCAGGGCCTAGGCAAGGAATACAGTAAGAATGGAAGTCCTTATGAGGTATTTGCTTCCCACAAGAAATACAATTATTACCTTTTTCTGACATCGGTCTGGAGCAAGAAAAAAGGTTCCCCAACTTACTTTTAATGAAGTTCCCCATTACTTAGCTTTTAATGAAGACTTCAGATCTGAAATTTGAACACGAAAATCTCAGGAGTCAGCTGACCGACACTTGCAAACTGCTTTTCCTTCGGGCACCGTGCGGCAAGAAAGACTGAAGAAAATGGTGTTGGCTGCATCTTTTATACCCCTGGCGCACTGACGTCAGGAAGGAAGCGACAGCAACCGACGCTGGACCTAGACTTTGGAATTCAGGCCGACTGCAGGTAGCCTGCCAGCAGGATAACCCTATTGTAATGACTGCAACAGTGAAACACGATGAACATGAAGCCCTTAGCACTTTGCCTGACAACATGAGGATCTAGTTAGCTGATAGACAATGTGCTACTTCAGATGAGTTGGGGAAGGAGGGAGACCTATACCTGGCAAGCAAGTCAGCCCTGCACAGGAAGGGGACCCCCAATACTGCTCATGGGTCTCAAGGAGCCCATGGTGGGCAGCACAGACTGCCACAATAGAATCTGCCAGTAGCAGGGGAAGCCACTAGTCCAAGTACACATCCAGGAGCTAAGATTAAATGTTTTGAATGCAACCAATGGGGACATGTGGCATAGAGATGTCCACAGAGGCAAGGTGGGGAACCAAAGGTGAGGGAGCCAGTAAGTGGGAAAGACAAAATGCCAACAGCAGGTTGTCTTGAGACAACAGGGGTACTAAAATACCATCTGAGAGGGAAGGATTTGGATGAGGCAGTACCATGTGCTTATGCAGTTACATGCAGTCAGGCTTGGAGACAACCAGGTAAGTCAGGTAGCATGGGGGAGACCCAGACAGACTGCATGCTTGCAGCCAGGACTGGTGAGGTGGTTACTTTAGGGACTGAGCTACTCTGTAGCAGTGAGACTGAATGTGAGCCACAGCTGCTTGTGGGTACTGATGTTTCCTTGGACAGAATGACTGCAAAGCTAGAGGTGAGTAATAGTACCCAGGCTGACAGTGAGGCACCACTGTCAGAGGATGCCAGACTTCCTGTGGAAGGGGAGCTGGGAAGAGTTACAAGGAGAGAGTTGAGACAGGCTCAGCTCTCAGACCCTACATTGCAAGGCCTGAGGCAGGTAGCTAGGGAGGCACCTGATTCTCAAGGAAAGGGGGAATCTGTATACTGGGACAAAGGGTTACTATACAGAGAGTGGACCCCTGAGGGAGGGCTAGAAGGTGAGAGAGTACAACAGTTGGTAGTGCTTAGAGCCTACCATCTGGCACTTCTAGCCATAGCCCATGATATTCCCTTTGCAGGTCATATGGGCATAAAACGTACAAAGAGGTGTATTATGCAGAACTTCTATTGGCCTGGAATTTCCAAAGATGTAACAGGACTTGTGAGCAGTGCCGAAAGGTAGGCAAGGCAGGAGACAAGGTGAGAGCTCCTGTGATGCCTTTGCCTGTGACTGAGGAGCCATTTCAGAGGGTAGCTATGGATATTGTGGGTCCTCTGAGTACCCCAAATTCCACAGGGAAAAAGTATATCCTAGTTGTAGTGGATTATGTTACACGATACCCTGAGGCAATGGTTTTGTCCACCATTGAGGCAGAGAAGGTGGCAAATGCTTTGTTAGAGAGTTTCAGCAGGGTATGTTTCCCAAAAGAAATGCTGACTGACTGAAGTGCCAATTTCATGTCAGACCTGCTGGCTTGTCTGTGGAAGTCCTGTGGGGTGAAGCACATGAAGACCACCCCCTACCATCCCCAGACTAATGGCCTTGTTGAGAGGTTAAACTCTACAATCAAGTCCATGCTATGGGCATTTGCAGTCCAGTTTAAGAGGGAGTGGGACAAATATTTGCAACATCTGTTGTTTGCTTACAGAGACGTTCCCCAGGAATCCACAGTTTTTTCACCCTTTTAGTTGCTGTATGGGCATAGGGTGAGGGGACCTCTAGATTTAATTTGAGATGAGTGGGAAGGTGAGTGCGAGTCTCACAAGGAGTCTGTTGTGGCTTTCATCCTAAACTTCAGGACAAGGGTCAGGGAACTCATGAGCTTGGCCCAGGAAAACCTGGCAGGAGCCCAACAGGAAAAGGTGTGGCATGACAGGAATGCTCGAGCTAGATAGTATTGCTCTGGGGCAGCAGATAATGATTTTCATTCCTGTCAGACACAAGCTGCAAGCAGATTGAGAGGGACTGTACAAGGTAGTAAGAAAGGTAAGTGATGTTAACTATGTGGTAGAACTGCTAGGTAGATGGCAGGGGCACAAATTGCACTATGTTAATATGATGAAACCTTACCATGATAGGGAGGCTCTTGTGCTGAACATATGCAGTGAGGCTTGGGCTGACACCTCAGTGGAAGGGGTAGCAATGTCCCAGCAGCCATCTCCTACCCAGATTCGAGAAATCTGAGCAGTGTTGCAGGAATTTGGGGACATGTTCACTGGGAAACCAGGGTACATCCACCTGGTGCAGCACCAGGTGGATACATCACCCCAAAGGCCTATTAGGTAGGCCCCTTATAGGGTGCCTGAGAAAGTCGGACCCTGAGGGAGGAGGTACAGGAGATGTTGGAACTAGGGGTGATTCAAGAGTCCAACAGTCCCTAGGCCTCCCCAGTGATGCTGGTGCCAAAGAAGGATGGCAGCACCAGATTCTGTGTGGACTACAGGAAATTAAACAGTCACACAGAGTTAGATGCTTACCCCATGCCTAGGACAGATGAGGCCCTATAGCAGCTGGGTGGGGCTAAGTATCTTACAACCATTGATCTTACCAAGGGTCACTGGCAAGTGCCCTTGACTCCCAGTGCTAGAGAGAAGTCAGCCTTTGTGACTCCTTTTGGCTTGTATGAGTTCACAAAGATGCCCTTTGGGATTAAGAATGCCCCAGCGACTTTCCAGAGGCTGGTAGATCGTATCCTAGCAGGAGGGTTTGCTTACCTAGATGATATTGCCATCTACAGTCATTCCTGGCCATAGCAGCTTCAACATGTCAGGGAGGTGCTGGACAGACTACAGAAGGCAGGGTTGACCATTAAACTGAGCAAATGTCAGGTGGGTATGGCAGAGGTCTCCTACCTAAGACATAGTGGGGAGTGGTAAGTTAAGGCCAGAACCTGCCAAAGTGGAAGCCATTCAGGCATGGCCTGCACCTGTTACTAAAAAGCAGGTTAGGGCATTTTTAGGGACAGCAAGGTACTACAGAAAGTTCATCCCCAGTTCTAGTACCATAGCTGCTCCCCTCACAGACCTGACAAGGAAGAACAGGCCAGATAAGGTAGTGTGGACCCCAGCATGGGAGCAGGCATTCCAGAAGCTAAAATAAGCTTTGGGAGGACCCCCCTGTGTTAGCCAGTCCAGATTACAGCAAATAATTTGTTGTGCAGGTGGATGCTTCAAACCATGTCATGGGGGCCGTACTTAGCTAGATTTCTTCAGAGGGGGAAGAGCACCCAGTGGTTTACCTTAGTCGCAGGCTCCAAACCAGGGAGGAATGCTATGCAGCTGTAGAAAAGGAATGTCTAGCCATAGTGTGGGCATTGCAGAAACTTCAGCCTTATCTGTATGGAAGAAAATTCACTGTTATGACAGAGATCACAACCCTCTAACATGGTTAAACAGAGCCAGTCAGCAAAATGCCAAGTTGCTGAGATGGAGCCTGGGGTTGCAAGCATATATGTCAGTGCAGCACCGCAGTGGGAGTAGCAATGCCAATGCAGATGGGCTCTCAAGACAGGGAATGGGGTGAGGTACACCCAGATAGACCTAACCCTCTCAAGCAGCGTTTCTCAAGGGTCACTTGAAAAACTTGCTTGAGTTCTCCGGGGGGGGGGGGGGGGGGCGGTGTGAAGACTGGTAGAGATGGGTGAAGGCTGCCATCCTAGTCAGATAGAATTGTGCATATAATTCTATCATTTGTAAATATGAATGTTGAACTTAAAACAATGTGGCAACATTGCCATCTGCTGTAAAGAAAGCTAAGTCAAACATTTCTTGTTCGTCCTTTGAAATTAAAATTTCATAAATGCCTTTCATGTTTTGCAAGTCGATTCCATTCCGGCTAGATGAAGGCTTCCTGCCTATTGATTTAAGGCTAAAGTTAATGACCAGAATTAACATATGGTATGACCTTTATTGCTCTAAGTGTAAAACAATGTAAATGCAGTTTCAGTCAGCCTGGAACTCCAGAAAGTGTAAAAAGATGATGTAATGTTTTAGCAGAGCTGCAGTTTCAATTTAAACAGTGAGAACCAGAGATTATTGAGCATTTTCATCTTGATATCAAACTCATCAGCACTCTGCCTGTTGTCTTATGCAAGTTATCTTAGACTTTTTTTTTTTTTTTTTTAAGAGAGCTAGAAATTAGAATGTTTAGACTAAGTGTTTTTCTGTGATGTCAGAACTGTACTACTGATTTATTTTAAGTATTTCTGTGTGATCTCTGAACTCTCAACTTGCACTGTGTAGTAAAACGTATTGTCTTGTGGTTTTAATTATTTATTATTAAATATTTTAAAACCTTTTAACTGTGGCTGGTTTGTGTACAGATAGTTTAAGCTCTAGAGTACATTGCATATTTTACAGAGTTTACTGTCCAGGTCACTCCAAATAAGCTTTGACTGTTTAGTCACATCTACCAATTGGATAATAATATTGCACAGTTATAATTGGACACCCTTTTAAGGGCCTTTGAGTAGCTGATAAATATTAGCTGAGTGGTGGCAAGTGCTACTACCGTATAGTCTGGGTAAAAGGGGCACAGCTGGAGAACCTGCGACAACCTTCCCCAGAAGTATCTGTATGGTTGTATAAACTCTTATCTCAAAGTGTGTGTGTGTCAGCTACCTGGGCAGGGACATGAAGCACTGGTTGGACAAAGAGGGTGCTGGAGATTTTAGCTTGCCCAGCTAGGCTGAGATCTGGATCCTATAGCTGTGCCAGTGGGGAGTCTTATTGGGGACCTAGGGAGCAAAGGAGAGACCAGCCCTGGACTGACTGTGATCTCTGTGTGCTCTTAAGGGAAATTGCATTTTATTGTGTGTATTTATTATCCTTTCCTCATATATGAGATGTTCTCGCTGTTGTTAATGGTGAGGATTGAGGCTCCTTGATTGCTGGACCAGGGCAGGGGCGTCACAGTAACAATCACAATTTTAACAATACACCTTAATAGTTCTTAAACTGCAAGGCTAAGGGTTGTACCATGTGTTAATTTTTGCAAAATAACAAAACACAGTAGGAATCTGTTAGGAACTGCTAGAGGGAAAACTTAACTATATATCTATATATATATATATATATATATATATATATATATATATATATATATATATAAATATCTATATATATATATCTATATACATATATATATCTATATATCTATATATCTATATATATATATATATATCTATATATCCACACAACAGAAACCGCCAGCGAGAACAACAACCTCCATTCCAGGCTTGGAAGATGATGCTGAAATTTATAAGTGAGGAGAACGTAATCAACAGACGGGTTCGTGAGTGACTAAGTGGTGCCCTTGAAACTCGGTTTTATTCATGTTGCACACTATTGCGAGTGAGTAGGTACTTTTTGGGAATGATTAGACTACAGGCCTCGAATTTATCTCCATAAGCCGTTGAAAATTGATATTTCGTTTTGCCAGCATCGAGTGGGACTGTAGTGAATTTTTCAAGTTTGAAACTGTATCCAGTGGGTTCGGATTGTCGTATTTCGCTCTCCGGAGGTAAGCTGTTGGAACTGAATATCATTATTCTCTGGGGACTTGTGTGTAAAAATTTCCGATTTTCCTCAAGATATTAACAGTGTTTTATGCTGTTATATGCGCGTTGGTTTGAATGGAACAGCTTTTTTCCCTCTTTGCAGGGGTGTAAGCTGTTAAGACTGAATATCTTTACTCTTTGGGGACTTGTGGGTAAATCTCACTTTTTTTTTTCATGATATCTACAGTGTTTGATGCCAGCTATATGGGACTTGTTTCGAACGGAACCATTTCTTTCAATGTGAATTAAAATTGCTTTTGGAAGTGCTCGACTTTGGAGTACGGACTTCATATAACTACCAGTTGGGATTATCAGTTTTGTATCATGCATTTGAGTAATTTGCAAATTTAGTCAATTTGGTGTGATTTAAATATAACACCCAATTGTTTTTGTTTTGCTGCACTGCTATTATATATGAGGGCCTATTTATTTAGTATGGCTCTAATTTTGTCGACTTGTGCCTTTACAATCTTATGCTGACGTATGTTTGTGATATATGTGTTTACACACACACACACACACACACACACACACACACACACACACACACACATATATATATGTGCTTATGGCCTTGAGTTGTATCCCTTATATTATCTCTTTAGTAAATACACATATTTTTGGGTTTAACACTTTGAATTTTTGATATTCTGGCTAGCTACATTTTTATAGCTTAATCCAGGTTACTATTGAATACCATACTTTGAGTTCATTATGTGTTGAGATAGGATATATCTAAGGGCTGACACAATATATTCTTCTCTCCCCAAGAAAGCCTGCCTTCAGTGCCCTCTACCCTTGCATCCTGCCTCTCTTCCCCCACACCTTTGTATCAACTTTACTCCCACCATCAGATTTACCTGTTGGTTAGCTCTCTCTTTACTGATTGCCTCACTCCACATTTTACTCCTTTGTCTCTTCCCGCTCCGTTCGCCCTGCGGGCTCACTCCGCTCCCCTACCCTACCCCCAATTCCCACCCACCCCCACTACATCTAGCTTTATAGCCTGACAACCACACCTACTTCCTCCCAAACTATCAAACTCCTCCCCTTCCTCTTCCCATCCCCTCCCACCCCACCCCTCTCTATACTCACATGACAACTTCCCCTCATCCTCCTCGATATAATTCCCACCCCACCCCTCTCTATACTCACATGACAACTTCCCCTCATCCTCCTCGATATAATTTTAGAACTCATCAACACAACATGTCTCTCAGTTATTCATCCCACCCAATTCAACTGCTACTCCTTCTCAGCCTCACTTATTTTTACTCTCTTACACAACCCTCTCTCATCAACCATTCTACCCACTTACATACCACCTTTCATCTCCATACAACAGAACCTCACTACAATAACCACATCTGTCCTAACCTCTACCCCCTCTGCAACAACCTATGTTTCCACTATAAAATTATCCTTCCTCATAAAGTCATCACACCCTCACTATTCTTCATATCCCCTCTAATCCTACCACCCACTCTATTCAAACTAAACAACCCAAATACCTCTTCTTACTAACCAAACTTCTAACTTCAATACTTTTATCTGGTGATATACACCCTAACCCAGGTCCAAACCACTCCTCAAATCATAAATCCATCCTATTCACTTCTCTTAATGCACAAAGCGTAGCAAACAAAATCCCTAACCTTCATGCATGGATATTCCATAACAAACCTGACATCTTAGCCATTTCTGAAACCTGGCTAAAACCCCACATTAAGGATGCCGAGATATTACCACCAAACTACTCAATCATTAGATTAGACAGACCCTACAAAAAGGGTGGTGGAGTAGCTCTACTCTATCCATCCTCCCTATGCCTAACACCTTACAACAAAACCATTCCCCAGTTTTCTAATGCAGAACTACTGCTAGCTCATCTCCAACTAAATACACACAAATCCATTGCTATAGCCTCTCTACATTCCCCCTGGAGATAATATCCCAATACTTGAAAACATCCTCTCCTGGCTATCAAGTAACATTAACAATGAAACTATAATCATGGGAGATACCAACATTAATTGGTCCTCCATACAGTCACCTACACACACCCTCAACATCAACCTTTTCAAATACTCTCAATTAATCAACACAATAACTAGGCCATCCAAAGACTTCTCAAGTGGCAACATCTTAGACTGGATTCTAGTCTCCCATCCCCATAACTACACTGACAGTGGAACCCTTCCTGACCCCTCAGTGATCATCTTCCCATCTTCACTACACGTCTTCCAACTCCCTTACAAGTTACTCACAATTACATAACTACCAGATTCCATAAAAATTTCAACCCTGATGCTTTTTCCAGTAACCTTAAATCTATTAATTGGACTCCCTTAAAAACCCTACCACTCGAAAATGCAGTATCCCACTTTAACACCACCTTCCTAAACATCCTAAATAATCATGCTCCCCTAATAACCAAAAGAATAAAAAGGAAAGCAGCCCCCTGGGTAACTAAAAATACAATTACTTCCATGCGACTCAGAGACAAAACATGGACACAATACAAGAAAAACAAATCTACTTCAAACCTCAATCAATACAAAAATATACGTAACTCAGTGAAAAAACTTATCTCAATAGACCGGCAAAATTACTTTATCCACCTTCAAAACAATCATAAAACTAACCCACGAAAATTCTGGACAAGTATAAATTCACTCTTAAAACCTGGTACTATAGAAAACCCAAACCCCAGCCCAGACTCACAGGACATAGATCTTGCTACCCAATTCAATTGTTTCTTCATAGACTCTATTTCTAAACTTACTTCCTCTTTTACACACAACAATTCACCTAATACCTCCTCTTCTGCCAACCAACATCCCCCTCAGACTCCTTTGTCTCATTCACCCTCACCTCAATCTCCTCTTCATACTCCTTTGTCCCATTCATCTCCACCTCAATCACACCCTTTCTCAATTAAACCTACTCCTACTGCTACCATAAGAAAACTCCTACAGAAATTAAAACCAGGCACCAATGCCCCTGACAACATTCCCTCATACTATCTCAGTATTGCTGCTGATGCCATTGCCCTCCCTATCAGCATCCTCATCAATCGCTCTATCCAAGAAGGTCTTGTTCCCGAATCCTGGAAGAAAGCCTATATTATTCCTCTACACAAAGGTGGAAATAATACTAACATCTCCAATTTCCGTCCTATAGCCATCCTATCTCCCATTTCTAAAGTCTTGGAGAAATGTATCCACCTTCAACTCCTTCCCCACCTCTTGGACAACAATCAAATAACCCCCACCCAACATGGATTCAGACCCCATCATAGTACTATGACAGCCCTTCTATCTTTCCTCAAAACTGTTAACAAAGCTAGGGATTCTGGACTCATTGTATCTACCACTCTTCTTGATCTTTCCAAGGCCTTTGATACTATATCCCATAACCTACTTCTTACTAAACTATCTAATCTAAACCTTTCTCTCACTTCACTCCACTGGTTTAACAGCTATCTCTCCAACAGACAACAAGCAGTCAAATGGAAAAAGCCACTTCCTCCTTTCTAAATACCCCTACAGGTGTCCCACAAGGCTCCATCCTGGGCCCC